>NC_134777.1:50428191-50470691 GCF_046742065.1 Oratosquilla oratoria | reverse complement strand
AAGGAACCCCGGTCGAAAGGAACCCAGGCCCCAAAGCAATCCTGTCTCTGAAGAAATCCTGGATCCAAAGGACCCTTGGCCTTCCAAGGAAACCCGGCTTCTAAGGAACCCGGCTTCCAAGGAACCAGGTTCCTAAGTAACCCGTCTCCTAAGAAACCCCGGCTCCTAGGGATCCCCTACTCGAACTGAGGCTCCAAAGACACTTAGGTCCCAAAGGAACTCCAGGCCCAAAGGGACTCCGGGCCCAAAGGAACCTCGGCCCCAAAGGAATCCTGAGGCTAAAGGAATCCCGGAGTCTAAGGAACTCTGGCTCCTAATAAACCCGACTTCTAAGGAACTCCGGCTCCTACGGATCCCCGACTCGTAAGGAACCCCCGGCCCAAAGGAACTGAGGCTCCAAAGACACTCCAGTCCAAAAGGAACTCTAGGCCCAAAGGGACTCCGGGCCCAAAGGAACCCGTTCTAAAGGAACCCCGGCCCCAAAGGAACCTCGGCCCCAAAGGAATCATGACCCTAAAGGAATCCCGGAGCCTAAGGAACTCTGGCTCGTAAGGAACCGGGCTCCCAAGGAACTCCGGCTCCTAGGGATCCCCGACTTCTAAGGAACCCCGGGCCCAAAGGAACTGAGACTCCAAAGACACTCCGACCCCAAAGGAACTCCAGGCCCAAAGGAATCCGGAGCTAAAGGAACACTGGTCGAAAGGAACTCCGGGACCAAAAGAACCCCGGCCGAAAGGAACCCCGGCTGAAAGGAACCCCGGCCCTAAAGGAACCTCGGCCCCAAAGGAATCCTGACCCTAAATGAATCCCGGAGCCTAAAGAACTCTGGCTCCTAAGAAACCCGGCTCCTAAGGAACTCCGGCTCCTAGGGATACCCAACTCGTAAGGAAGCCCGGGCCCAAAGGAACTGAGGTTCCAAAGACACTCCGGTCCCAAAGGAACTCCAGGCCCAAAGGAACTCCGGGCCCAAAAGGAACCCCAGTCGAAAGGAACCCCAGCCCCAAAGGAACCTAGGCCACAAAGGGACCTCGGCCCCAAAGGATTCATGACCCTAAAGGAATCCCGGAGCCTAAGGAACTCTGGCTCCTAAGAAACCCGACTCCTAAGAAACCCCGGCTCCTAGGGATTCCCGACTTCTTAGGAAACCCGGGCCCAAAGGAACTGGGGCACCAAAGACACTCAGTTCCTAAAGGAACTCCAGGCCCAAAGGAACTCCGGACCCAAAGGAATCCCGGTCGAAAGAAACCCCGGCCCCAAAGGAACCCCGGCCCCAAAGGAATCCTGACCCTAAAGGAATCCCGGAGCCTAAGAAACTCTGGCTCCTAAGGAACCTCGGTTCCTAGGGATTCCCGACTCGTAAGGAACCCCAGGCCCAAAAGAACTGAGGCAAGACTCTCAAGTCCCAAAGGAACTCCAGGCCCAAAGGAACCCCGGTCGAAAGGAACCCCGGCCCCAAAGGAATCCTGACCCTAAAGGAATCCCGGAGCCTAAGAAACTCTGGCTCCTAAGAAACTCGGCTCCTAAGGATCCCCGGCTCCTAGGGATCCCCGACTCGTAAGGAACCCCCATGCCCAAAGGAACTGAGGCTCCAACAACGCTCAAGTCCCAAAGGAACTACAGGCTCAAAGGAACTCCGGCCCAAAGGAGCTCCAGGCCCAAAGAAACCCCGGTCGAAAGGAACCCCGGTCGAAAGGAACCCTGGCCCCAAAGGAATCCTGGATCCAAAGGACGTCTGGCCTTCTAAGGATTCCCGGCTCCTAAGGAACCCTGGCTCTTAAGGAACCCGGCTCCTATGGAACACTGGCTCCTGAGGAACCCCAGCTCTTAAGGGACCCCGGTTTCTATGGAACCCCGGCTCTTAAGGAACCATGGCACTTAAGTTAATTTGGCAGTGTCTATCAACAAAGCTCAAGGCCTTCTATACTGCATATGCTTTTTCTCATGGTCAGTTCTATGACGGATGTTCCGGGTTTAGAAATCCAAGGGATCTTTACATTCTTACTCCCAACAAGAAGACAAAAAAAAATGTATATCCTACTGCATTTCACTATCTACTACAATTCTTTCGAGCATACATGCAGGCATACATACGTACATACATAAATGCATACATACGTACATACATACATACATGCATATACATGTACATACGTGCATACGTACATACATACATACATATATACAGTACATACATGGATAGAGTCTTGGCGCCCAACCCCTAGCGAATTAGCAACTTTAAGTTGCGGTCCCGTGGTTCGCGCTTTTACAAAAGAGCTCCCCTTCATTTGTTTTTCCTCTCCAGTATTTATCATCCAGCTAGGCCCTGACCCACATCGCCACCATCCTGATACCTGGCATTCCAACGTGGGCTCCCTGCTTCCTGAAACATACACGTACATACATGCCTACACATATACATACATACATACATACATACATACATATATACACGCATATATTCATACATATATACATGCATATATACATGCATACATACATGCATGCATGCATACATACATACATAAATACATGCAAACATATATACATACTATATACCAAGGGCTTCTTTCCTTTTAAAGGGAGGTAGTCAAGTCACTGAAACCTGTGAAAAGTCTAGGGTAAACTTACTCACTACGGTAAATATAACAAAAGAAAAAAATAAAAGGTGTATATATAAACTCAAAGTTGATAAAACACCGGGGCCTGACGGGTGGCATCCAAGAATCTTAAAGGAAATGAAAAATGAGATTGTTGTTCCATTAGAAATTATTTTCAAGAAATCCATCATATCCGGAGATGTCCCAAGAGAATGGAAGCTAGCTAACGTTACTCCCATGTTCAAAAGAAATGAAAAAACAAAAACTATAGGCCCATAAATTTGACTTCAATCGTAGGAAAAATAATGGAAACTATCATCAGAGTGCTATCGAACATTATTTAGAAAGTAACCGTTTGATAAATGATACCCAGCATGGTTTCAGACGGAAACGTTCTTGCGTGACTAACTTACTCGAATTCTACAACACAGTTATCTCGAATTATGACAAAAGAAACAATATAGATTTAATATATCTAGACTTTGCAAAAGCTTTTGATACCGTCCCACACGAAAGACTACTTACTAAATTAGCTTCACACGGAATAAGTGGTAGCCTATTAAGTTGGACTAGTAATTGGTTGAATGATCGAAAACAGAGAGTTGTTTTAAATGGAAAAAACTTCTAGATGGAAAAGTGTTACAAGTGGAGCTCCTCAGGGTTCCGTTCTTGTGCCACTTCTATTCATAGTATATATAAATGACATAGACCATGGACTAAAATCTACTGTTTCCAAATTTGCTGATGATACAAAAATGTGCGGAATGGCAAATGATCGCTTAAACCAATTAGATATTCAAGAAGATTTAGATAAATTACAGCAATGGTCTGAAAAGTGGCTAACAGTAAGTACGATTAAAAGTTATTTGGAAATTCGTTAACAAAAGTGAATAGTGAAAAAGATCTCGGCGTAATTATCAGTAACGATCTCAAATCACCCAAGCAGTGTATTTCGCCTGAGAAAGCAAATAAGATTCTAGGACTGATTGCGCGATCTTTTGAATTCAAAAGTCCATCACTCATTAACAATTTGGAAGCGAGTAGAAACAACTTCGCCAACCGTGTAGTTAATGAATGGAATAAACTTCCTGCAGAGGCAGTGCAATGTAGTTCAGTTCGAAGCTTTAAAAATCATTTAGATAAACACCTAAGCAAGATGCTGTAATGATTATCATTTATCTTATATTATTTGTTTTTGTTTTGTTATCATTTGTCTATTTGATTCTCATTTATTATTAGTTATATGTCAATTTATTATTATTTACTATTTACCTGCTTGTTTATTATTTAACTATACCTATGCATTTCTTTATGTATTTTATTTGTTATTTATATCATTATAGTTTTTATTTATTCATTTATTATAATTATGATTTTTTTTTCGCATCCGACCTAGATAAGGGACAAAAGGTCTCCTGTCGGCATGCTCCGCCTTTGTAATCCTTTTCACGCACCCACTCCCATTCATCACCTTTGTTTCTCTCATCTTAGCTCCTCGTGGATGAAGGGCCATCCCTGTCTCCTGCCCACTGCCTGGATCAGGAACAATGCAGCAAGACACAGTACACCCACAGCAGGGCCCCTTCACTTACACGGCGAGCTCCATCCTCTATTGCGGAAATTAGAGAAAAATGGGATAAATCCTTTCGGGCTGCGTCAAAATATCACCCACACAACCACTCTCCACTCCCCCCCCTCGTCCCCCACCCCCTCCCTTCCTTACTCGACAGACATAGCGAATAAAGCGCATGTATGCATGCTTACTACTATGTGGAAAATTGTGTTTCTTGGCATCTTTTAGACATGTGGTCCTTGTTAGTTCCCATGATCTTGTGACGACCTCCGGTTCCAAATCAGCTTTATCTTCTTCCTTTCATGACTTGAACACCACGACCATGTCGCCCCCTTCTTTTCTTTTTTTCAATGATGGTATGTCCAGTGCTTCTAATCTCCCTTTATCTGTTTTATCTACAAGGCTAAGAACTATTCTGGTTGCTGCTGCTGTGTGTGTGTGTGTGTGTGTGTGTGTGTGTGTGTGTGTGTGTGTGTGTGTGTGTGTGTGTGTGTGTGTGTGTGTGCGCGCGCGCTTATGTTTTCGCGTTTGAATGTGTCCATGTGTAACACGAATATCGTTCCCTCAGCTCCTGCATATTTTTGGAATGCGACGAAGGGTTTCTACCATCCAAGGCCTCGGTCGGCGCCACTTTTCCTGAGGAGAGCGGAGTTGGTTCATAGTTTCTAATTGCCACAAGTGCAAGTTCTCACATGCACACGGCGATTTCCCTTACGTACGCACATAAACAACACCAGGAACTTGATAAGATGCGACCTCTTCAACGAAGGACAGTTGCACATGTGGTGGAGGGAGAACGCAGTTATACCAGTTTGAGTTTCCATTTGTTTTCGATGTCTTGTAACATGTATTTATACTGTATATATGCGCGCGCACGTGTGTGCATGCGAACGTGTGTATGTGTGTGTTCATATGATTACCCAATTGTGCTTACCTAACCACGTATAACAGAACTGTTTCATATATTCGGTGTCACATCTTGCTGCACAGAACTTATCTCTCTTCGCAGTATCAATACGTCTTAGTTGGCTTTGAGTTCGTAAATATGCTTGGCGCTCACTACCTCTGTACGCGGATTATCCCATCTATTTCTAGCGCTATTTAGGAAACAGAAGGTTCTGGCATCCTTGCTACCCAACGTAATCTCTTTATGTTCTTGGTCCCTTGTCGTACCTAATACCATATTATGAAACCTTCCTTGTCAATGAAAATATTTTCCTATGTGTTTGTACAAAGTGATCACATCTCTCACTCTTCTTTTCTCCAGCGTAGGTACCCCGAGTTCTTTCAGTCTATCCTCAGAAGACCTTCATCGTGAGAGTGACGTGGGACCTCTGCTGTTGCGCTAGGCGCATCTAAAACACTTAAAAAATTGCAACAAAAATATCTAATTTTCAAATTACTCACCCTTTGGCATCCTCACGAAAGGCTAATTTCATTCTCCGTTTTTTCATGAAAACTATAAACCAATAAAATTGCATAACTATACAGAAATATTAGAGCTTTAGCAAAGGTAATATTCACTTCATTTAAATAAACAAAATGTAATACACATTTCAAAAAAAATTCCCGTTGTTTTGGCACTGGGCTACTTAATGCCACTTTTATTTTTTCCTTCTTCTTTCTCGACTTCTTTTAAGCTCGTCTGCATTGCCTCTTATCATTTCCAGTTACTGCGCCTCCTCCGAGTTCGTGAGACACTCCCTCCCTAAACCCCGCTTACTCCCATCTTCCCTAAACCCCTAAACCCTTTCTCTCCCTCTCTCTCTCTCGTCCCTCCCTCTCTCCCTCCCGCTCTCTCTCTCTCTCTCTCCCTTCGTATCAATGACAGCCAAGTAGCACAGTCCTGCCACTTGGATCTTTCTCTTGAAACTAAATTCAGGAAATAGTTTGATTACCAACTGTAGTCATTGTTACATCCTAGTTGATCTAAAGACCTTTCGTATTCGGCAGAGGATGCCCTAGAGGTAGCGTCATTGGTGACGTCAGACCAACTCTACGTCATTCCTTTCAATGTTTTCTTGAATGTGAACATGGTAAGTTACGACGTAGACCCAGATCACAAAGGTCTTCGATAATGCCGTATCACCTGTGTCTGGCAGATAAGAACATAAGAATGAAGAAAACTGCAAGAGACCATAAAGCCTACACTCTGGAGTTCTATGTCATCCCTATTCATAAAGTTGTCTAACCTTTTCTTAAAACAATCGATAGTTTCAGCGCTTACTACATGATTACTAAGTCTAATCCATTCGTTCACCACGCTATTGGTAAACCTGTTCTTGTCTATTTCCTTCTTAAATCTAAATTTGTCCAACTTAAATCCGTTACTACGAATTAAAGCCCTTGGTGCACTTGAACACCTCTACTACTGTAGATCACCCCGCACTCTGTCTTTCCAGAAAGTGTAAATTAAGGTGCCTAAGCTTGTCTTCGTAAGGTAAATTTCTGAGCCCATGTATCATTTCGGTCATTCTCCTTTGTACGGATTCTAGTGAATTGATATCCATTCTATAAGACGAAGACCAAAAATGTACCGCACAGTAAAGGATGGGTTTAACTAACGCCAGATAGAGTTTGGTAACTATCTTTCCATTTTTATTCGTAACCTTCCTAGCAGATGGAGCCTTATTGCTGAATTCTCACAGCCTTAGAAATATGTCTGATAATGAGGGTCATATTGAAATTATATAAAATGGACCTCATCTGCAGGTCGATAAAGGTTAGAATTTACCTGTACCTCAAAAGGTTCTTGGCCTTTTTTCTCTGATGGAGTTTTCCAAGCTGATCAAAATAATCTGGCGTGAGCCAAGACAAACCTGTAAATCGTGAATTGCTGATAAAGAGAAATATCTTCAAATCAGCTTTGAAATTCAAAATCCCAATTCAGAGTAATTGGAAAATGCCACTGATATCTAAAATTCTTGTCGCAGTGGAAATCCACTTTAAAGCAGTGTAGCAAGAACTAAAGATAAATTTTTTTTCGGATATTTTATTTAAGTTGTTTCACTACTTTGCAGCTTTAAGGCAAGGTTTCACAACTGGGGAGGCTTTTTCCCCCATAGAAAATTAATTTTAGGAATTCAGGGTAGGATATAGAACATAGGTTTTCAGATTCAAGCCATTGGAATGTCGATCTTTCTACAAACCTATAAATGTTATACAACTTATGTTATGAAACTTATACAACTTTCAGGACGTTACATTTTTTCATAGTACCATGGAATGACTTGATGGTAAAGATAATTTGTATTTTAAGATAATTTCGTAAATGATTTGGGAGGAAAAGCGTTCTGAAATATAGTTAAAAGGGTGTAACAGAGTGAACAAAAAGATTAAACCCACTGGTTCAAGATGTATCATAAGCACCGTAGGTAGATGGAAATGCTGCTTCGTTCGCAAGGAGATAGACCATTGATCCTGCAGTGGGCCTTCACATACTATGAATTTCCGTGTTTTCGTCCCTGAAATCTGAAGGTTTAAATCATCAAGGACGCACGACTTCACCTTCATGCGACTTTCTGTGGACGTTATGCAACGTCACGTGAGATATCTTAGTCTGGATTTTTTTTTATGATAGCAGAGGTGACTGCGTCCCTTTTGTCTGTTGTGCGAGGGGGAGCCCTTTTATGATGTAAGAAAAAAGATAAACTCTTTCGACACTGGCTCGTCTCCAGAATTAGATCAAATATTGCTTCACATTTTTTTAAAGCCCGAATTGTTTTTTACTTTGTGCAGTTTCTATCACTACTGAGTTTGCCCTTCAGGAAAAAAAATAAATAAAAAGTCGACTGGCAACCCGGTGAGACTCAATATAAGGGTATCTTCTGAATATGGGAATTCATTATCGGTAACTAACCTCCGTCGATTCTTTTGTCCACCACTTCTTTCTAGCTTGACCGCTTACCGGAGTCTTCGTGTCCTCACTTTTTGCCAGTTCAACGCTCAGACATCTTCCTCCCGTAGTCGCTGCTGGAGTAGCTGAAGTCGGCACCATGAAGGGCCACTGGAGGCGTTCGATATTCACGTCAAGCTTGATACTCTGTCACCTGGCCACCGTGACACAAGCAGCATACTTACTCGGTACGGACAGCCATTTTTCTTCACGTGCACGAGAACATATATACAGTTAGCTGCAAAAGGCACGAACTAACTTAGAGCTTCCTCTGTGTAAATGTGTCCTTTTGTTGTGGATAATAAGATTAATTTCTCTGCACTAGAAATTGCCTTTTACTACAACATAAACGCTATGTAGGAAGATATAAAAAATACTCAGAAACAATAGATATTTGAGTGCAGTGGAAACCTTAGTGTAGTTCATTACTTTTGCAACCCAGTGTACATGGACGTCTCTCATTCAACTAGAAGGTAGAAAGTAGAGGGTAGAATGTAGAAGGGAGGGAAGACGAATTTTTTAGATTTTCGAGCCCAGCAATCATTCCCTTTTCTGTATTCCATTCTATTTAATGCCTGGTTATTCTATTCAGGTGAGGACGGGTAGTGTTGAGGAGGTGGGTAACTTTGTGTCGATTATTATTATTATCATAAGGAGTTTTCGAGATATAGTGTTCTGGCTACCATCAAGTGATTTAAATCAGCTGAAGGCAGGGTCTCATACTATAAGGCTTAAGGTAAAGAGATTTCAAATCAGTCATAGAAAATTATGGTGAATAGTCCATATGTTGATGTAGGTATGACAGAATGAATGGAAGGGTGGTGAGGTAAACACCAAAAACGTTTAGTCCTACAAGGACTTCCTCAGAAAGTACACAGACAATTCATTGACAACTTATATACCCTCAGGAACGGGGTAAGCTGGGAGTGTATAAGCTGTCAGTGAATTGTTTGTGTACACTCTGAGCAAGTCCTTGTAGGACGAAACGTTAGCAATAAAACTCCAACGGATTTTGGTGTTTACCTCACCACTCTTCCACTCAATAACCCATATGATGAGGAGTTCGCGTCAGTCAGTGTCTATATGCGACTAAAGTCAACTTCGCCGTGTGTGTTCAGGCTTGGAAAAAAAAAAAAGTTATTACCGGGGAGAGCTGCTGGATTCAAACATGGGTTTACGTCCTGCGAGGCACGATCTGAATCAACCCACTACTCGGCACACAAGAAAAAAAAAAAAAAAAAAAAAGAGACGCCATCGAAAAGGCACCAGAAGGCACCTGGTTCTTCTAACACAATAAAGACGCCATTTTCCCTCAACAATACTGGGATTGCAGCCCTATAGGCCGGTACTCGATCCCCACAATGACCCAGGTTTTCGACTAAGAGATTTATCCGTCCTATGGCTATTGCTTTTTTATCTTTCATTATCTATTCTGTGGGGATCCAACCAATGGAACTCTAAGATAAAAGTTCAGCTAATTAAAGTATGTCCAAGAGCGGATTGGCTCTGATCGTCCTTCGCAAAAGAGACCAGTGTTCGAGTGCAACACCTCCATGTTACTTGCAATCTCCCTTGAAGCCCGAACACACAGGAGAAAAGTTACGATCTCAGTCACAGTTAAGCGCCTCCTGGTGTGAACTCATCAACTTTTTTATGATTACTGAAATTAGAGTTTATCACTGTAGTTCGAAAGAGAATGGGGATTATTCCGAAACTCTTTGACCCTTTCCCCAACTCCTAACTGGGGAATCTCATACTACCTTAGTATAAGTATACAATGCAGTGTGTGTGTGTGTGTGTGTGTGTGTGTGTGTGTGTGTGTGTGTGTGTGTGTGTGTGTGTGTGTGTGTGTATTTACCTAGTTGTATTTTACGGGAAGGGGAGCTACGCTCGTTGTGTCCCGCCTTTGTATCTCACAGTGTCTAGTTTGCTTTTAAATTCGTGAATGGTATTTGCACACACTATTGTTTCGTCCATTTTGTTCCAAGTGACCACCACTCTGTGTGGAAAACTGTTCTTCTTCTTCAGATCTCTTCTATAACTATCTTTTTCGAGTTTCTTTCCATATCCTTTTGTGTTTCTCTGGTCCCAGTATAACAAGTCCTCTCTATCGAGTATTTCTGTGCCCTTCATGATTCTATAGATGGTCAGTAGGTCACCTCTCTCTCTCTCCTTTGCACCAAAATCGGTAACTCCAATTTAGCTAGTCTCTCTTCATATGACAAGTTTGAAAGTGCTGGAGCCATTTTCGTGGTTACTCTCTGGATTCTTTCAATTTTCTTTATATTCTTTTTGGTACTGGGTGACCACAATGTGTGTGTGTGTGTGTGTGTGTGTGTGTGTGTGTGTGTGTGTGTGTGTGTGTGTGTGTGTGTGTGTGTGTGTGTGTGTGTGTGTGTGTGTGTATTTACCTAGTTGTATTTTACGGGAAGGGGAGCTATGCTCGTCGGGTCCCGTCTTCATATCTCATTTTATCTAAACTATTTTTAAATTCATGTATTGTTTTTGCACACACCACTTTCTCATCTAACTTGTTCCAACTGTCTATTACTCTGTGAGGAAAGCTGTTCTTTTTCAAATCTCTTCTATAGCTGTCTTTTTTTATTTTCTTTCCGTGTCCTCTTGTATTTCTGTCATCCCATTTTATCAGATTCTCTCTATCAGTAATTTCTATGCCTTTCATGATTCTGTAAATGGCTATCAAATCTCCTCTCTCTCTTCTTTGCTCTAGTGTCTGTAGTTCAAGTTTTTCTAGTCTCTCTTCATATGATAGTTTTGAGAGTGTTGGTGCCAATTTTGTAATTGCTCTTTGTATTCTTTCAAGTTTTTTTTATACATTTTTTTGTACTTGGTGACCATATCGTTGCTGCATATTCCAATCTTGGTCTTATCAGGGTGATTAGGATTTTCTTCACCATTTCTTCATCCAGGTATGTAAATGCAACTTTGATTGTTCTTATTAGATTATAAGTTTCTCCAAAAAATTTATTTATATGTTTCTCAGGTGACATATTATTCATAACAATGACTCCCAGGTCCTTCTCATTTTCTACTTTTTTTATTCCTTCTTCTCCCAATTTATATGCTCCTGTTATTCTGTTTTGCTTTTTCCAAATTCCATTATACTACACTTTTTTGTATTGAACTCCATCTCCCACTTCCTACACCATTCCTGTACTATACTTAGATCTCTCTGTAGTGATTCACAATCTTCTTCAGTTTTCACTCTTTTCAGTAGTTTTTGCATCATCTGCAAAGAAGCTCATATAGCTTTCAATTCCTTCATCCATATCATTAATATATATAGCAAACATTATTGGGGCCAGAACTGTTCCCTGCGGAACACCGCTTATTACTTCATCCCATTTTGAGTGCTGGTTTCTTATCACTACTCTCATTTTTCTTTCTTGCAAAAAGTCTTCCATCCAATTTAGTAGTTTTCCCTGTATTCCTCCTTGAGTTTCTAATTTCTTAAGCAACTTCTTATGTGGTACTTTGTCAAAAGCTTTCTTTAGGTCTAGAAATGCACAGTCCGCCCATCCATCTCTTTCTTGTATTATATCTATTAGCCTTGAATAGAAACATATTAAATTGGTGACGCATGATCGTCCTTGTCTGAATCCAAATTGCCTTGAATTTAACACTTTGTTTTTTTCTAGATATTTTACCCATCTACTTTTGATAATTCTTTCACAAATTTTTGCTATTGTACTTGTTAGAGAGACTGGTCTATAGTTTGTAGGTTCTTCTTTATTTCCTCCTTTATATATAGGTACTATATTTGCTTTTTTCCAATCTTCTGGAACTTTTCCTTCTTTCAATGAACTGTTTAGTATGCTATGTATTTTGTCTGCCAGTTCATTCCTGCATTCTTTCAGAATCCAGTTTGCTATATCATCTGGTCCATGCGATTTTCTGACATCAAGATTACTCAAGTGTGTCAATATTTTATTCTTTGTTACTTTTATTTCTTCCATAGGGGGGACTTTCTGTTTCCATTCAATCTCTTTAGGTTGTATGTTCTCCCTTGTAAACACTGATTTAAAATGTTTGTTCATAATTTCCGCCATTTCCATTTCCTCAGTGTATTCAACTCCCTCTTGTCTTAATTTCTCCAAGTCTTGTTTGTTTTTCAGTTTATTGTTTACAAATCTATAGAATAGTTTTGGTTGATCTTTACACTTTTCTATCACATCTTTTTCATATTTTCTCTTTTCCTCTCTGCACGTTTGTACATATTCATTTCTATAACCGGTATATATTTTCCATTTCTCAGGTCTTCTGTCTTTTTTCATATGGTCCAGGCTTTGTCTCTTTTGTCTTTTAACTCCCTACAGCTTTTGTTGTACCAGCATTTTACATATTCTTTTTCTTGTTTTTGTCTTGGGACATACTTTTCCACTCCTTTTTTGTAAATTTTTGTCAAAATATTCCATTTCTATTCCACTGTTGTTTCTTCTTTGTATATTTCTTTCCAGTTTTCTTGTTGAAAGAATTCTCTTATTTTATCAAAGTTTGTTTTTTCATACATCATTCTTCCTTTTCTATATTGCTAATTTCTTTTCATATATTTTTCTTCATTAAGTTCCAGTTCAATCAATATGTGGTCACTTTTACCTATTGGTGTTTTATATTCAATCTTGTCCACTATTCTAGGTTCAGATGTAATTATTAAGTCTAGTCTCGATGGTTCTTCTTCATTTCTATACCTGGTGTTCTCCTGTATCCATTGTGTCATTGTATGGTCAGTAATCATCTCAAGTAGAGCGTTTCCCCATGAGCCATCTCCACCCTTTACTGTCATTTCTTCCCAGCAGATTTCTTTGCAATTAAAGTCGCCCATTATAACTATTCTTCCTCCATCTTCCATTATTTTATTTAATGTTATATTTGCGTCCTCTAACATACTTTTATGTTCACTCTCCTCCCATGAGGCTGTTTTCGGAGGCACATAATTTATCACAAATTTTCTGCTCTTCTTATCTCTGTCTTTCACTTCTATCATAATCATCTCTACTGTATTCTTTCCATATATGACACCCTTCACGTTTATATCCTTCTTAGTCAGGAACATAACTCCACCCCCTTGCTTTTTCTCTCTGTTTTTAATCCAATAATTATATGCATCATGTCCTACACTGTTGGGTGGTAGTGGGCCTTTTAATTTTGTTTCTACAATTCCCATTATGTCCGGTTCTTTTTCTTTCAAATAATCATTCAGCTCATTCAATCCTGTTATTAATCCATCTATATTTGTGTAAGCCACTCTTAGTTTTCTGTCACTTCCATTGTGTTCTCTGTTCCATTGTGTTCTCTTTTGTTTTTCTCTTGTATGTCGAACTGCCTTAGTTTCATATTCACTACTCTCCAATAGAATCTCTCTTTCTCTGACTCCGTTCTGCTCTCGTTTTTTTTTTTTTCTTAGCTTCAAGTCTTTTCTTCTTTTCTTCCTCTCTTTCCTCTTTATTCATTTCCCTTTTTATCCATACCTTTTTATATTGTTCACTTGTTGCTAGTTTCCCTGTTTTGGATAAGATATTCTCTGCCGTCGTTTGTGACCTGAATTTAATCTTAATTGGTCTGGTCTTATCTGTACTATACTTTCCGAGCCTGAATTTTTCCTCAATTTCCTTCATAATTTCTGGTTCATCTTCCTGAACTAATTCTAGTAAACTGCTTACTTTTTCATTTTCCTCGTTGGTTCTTGAGGTTCAATCTGGGTTATGTTTCTCTTCTATTCCTAATATAATTATACATTTCTTTTTGTCAGCTAAGTCTCTTACTATATTCTCCTTCTGTCTCATCACTTTAATAACTGAGACTTCAGTTTGTTCTCTCATTTGCTGTTTAATTATATTAGTAAATGCAACTTTACTGTTTTCTTTTATCGACTTCCATCCCTCTCTGTTTTCTTTACTATTCCTCTTCAATTCCTCATTCTCCACCTTTACTTCTTTTAACTGTCTTTTCAGGTTTTCTATTTCATCGGTTAAGTTTTTGTTCGCCTTCTCTAGTTCTTCCAATTTTTCAACCCTTTGTAGAATGTTGTTAACATGACCGAACCTACGCTCCAAGTCCTCGATCATCTTATCGACCTTCTCTTCTAGTCTTGTCAGTCGGGGGGGGGTGTTGTGTCCCCCCCCCACCCTCTTTAAATCCCTGGAAAATATTCTCATCACTTTCTACTGTATTGCTCTTATCTATACTTCTAATCTTTACATTTTTATTAGACATTTCATCGTCGCTCAGCTGGTCGGGGGGCCGTTTGTTTACCTTTCGCCTGTCTGCCTGGGCCAAGTCTACTCCTTCCTCATTTCCTTCCATTTCCCCAGTAATCCCTCCCCTTCTCCTCTTTCCCTACTTTCCCACTACCCCACGAGCAATTTTCCCCCACCCTGCAAATACAATAGGCACTTCTCTTTGCTTTGGGATCCACGAAACTTCAATTTTCTTCAGAACGTCTTCTATGCCGTCCGTTCGTTGAAGTGTGTGTGTGTGTGTGTGTGTGTGTGTGTGTGTGTGTGTGTGTGTGTGTGTGTGTGTGTGTGTGTGTGTGTGTGTGTGTGTGTGTGTGTGTGTGTGTGTGTGTGTGTGTGTGTGTGTGTGTGTGTGTGTGTGTGTGTGTGTGTGTGTGTGTGTGTGTGTGTGTGTGTGTATGTGTGAGCATGAACATGAGCACGGTAAATAATTTAGACACTAAAGTTCTGCACAAAATAAACTGTGACCAAGAAAAAAATATGCATACCACTCATGTAGATGAAATATGTCTACCTCGGCAGAGCGTATTACAGAATTAATGCTAAATTGTTTGGTGTGATGTATTTACCCTCTACCATATGACATTTTTACTTCAGGTGGTAAACTTACCATCCAGTTACCAATCACTGCCCTCCTTCATTACGTGAGAACCCTCCCAGTACCTGGAACTAGGTAGTTGTCTCTTATTTATCGAACTCCTACTCTTCCTCCTCCTCCCTCTCCTCCTCCTTCCCCTCTTCCTCCTCCTCCTCCTCCACCTGCAGGTGTATGTAACTTCGACAACACCTACGACATGTGCTCCATGGAAGGTCCGCACGACTTCAAGGTCCGGCAAGGCCACCCCGACGACGCCTACGACTGGAACGCCATGGACAGCGGCCACTCGGGCTTTGGCTACCTCTACTTGACCCGATCCAACCGCCTAAGCTCGATGGAGACACCGGAGCTCATGGCGACTATTGATTCC
Source organism: Oratosquilla oratoria (assembly GCF_046742065.1). Taxonomy (NCBI): domain Eukaryota; kingdom Metazoa; phylum Arthropoda; class Malacostraca; order Stomatopoda; family Squillidae; genus Oratosquilla; species Oratosquilla oratoria. The sequence continues at coordinate 50,455,401 of NC_134777.1, read as the reverse complement.
CCCTCCGTTGAGTTCGCCTACTTCCTCAACGGGCGCGGTGAGGAGGACTCGTACATCAAGTTGGGGGTCATCAAAAGCGCCTCGAAGACCTACCAGGAGCTCTGGCACAACAAGAAGCATGACAAGAGATGGTACATGGAGAACGTGACACTGCCGGTAATTGCAGGAGATAGGTTCCGGGTCGTCTGGAAGGCCTATGCCCAGAGCAAGGCGTGGGAGAACAGACACACCTACCTGGGCCTCGACGACATCGGGATCCTGGAGAGTGACCCTGTTGGACAAGGGGAGCCCTGCTACCGACCGCCTCCGATGCCCTACGCACGTCCCTGGGAGTGCACAGAACCCAAGCGGATTATCAACAAGTAGGACAGAGCTCTTTTTTTTTAACTCGGGAACTTAAGAGTGTAAAAGACTGTATTGTCCTCATGCGTTGACACTATACTATTTCCATTATCTTGTGACCCACAAGGTGTTGTCTGCCGTGTTGTCACGTACTGAATCAAAACATTCAGCATATACCGGAAGCTGTCCACTACCCCAAGTATGTTAACATGGAATATTTAAATGCATATTGATTTTTTCATTAAATGGTAGGTGATATGAGTAATTGCTATACATGTAAAGAAAAGTAGAGATTTTTTAAACGATGTGGCATCTCAGGTCAGGCGACGTTGCCCCGGCTCCCGACCTAGGAATTTCCGTGGGGTTGGGGGGTCGCTGAGTCACGGGTGCGCGGGTCACTCATTCATACTTTGTCAGTCATACCGGTCATACATGCAAATATAAAGAAAACGGTGTGTCCCCCGTTTTCTTTGGAGATGGTTTAGACGTGGCAACGCTGCTGGTTTTGCCGGCCACACCCTATGGGTCACCAGATAATGGAAGAAATATAGTGGAACTCAAACCACCTTCCACCTAGTTTCTCGCCTCCAGGCACTCTATTCCACTCGGCCAATCCCACCCCTATACATCTTTTTATCGATTACTACATTGAAATAGAATTATATTTTACCCCACTAGACATCAAATTGACTGACGAACTGCATCAATTTCAGAACGATAGATCTTGTGTCTATCAGCAATAATCCATCAGTAAGCTAAATAAGATCGCCTGGCTTTAGCCAGAAGAAAATATATGAGACGATACAGAGGTCCTGGCGGGTTTGTTGAGACTATTCTTAAGTCTCCGGCGTCCTGGGGAACACCTCTAAACTGAATAAAGTCTCATGGCGTTAGCAATAACAAAAACTTTGAGGGGGATCCATCGAGCTCTTCTCCCAACCGATGTAGGGATGGTCACCCTTATTTCGGCAATTCCCTTTCCCAACTGTTGTCGGGATGACGGCCCTTTAGACAAGATGTGAATCAGGTCGGTAAGGTTAGGTTAGGTTAGGTTAGGTTAGTGTAGGTTAGATTAGATTTGATTAGGTTAGGTTAGGTTAACTCAAGTTAGTTAGGTTAGGTTAGATTAGGTTAGGTTAGGTCAAGTTAGGTTAGGCTAGATTAGCTAGGCTAGACGAGGTTAGGTTAAGCTAGACTAGGTATTAAGCTAGGTTAGATTAGGTTAGGTTAGGTAAAGTCAGGTCAGGTCAGGTTAGGCTAGGTTAGACTAGGTTAGGTTAGGTTAGGTTAGGTTAGGTTACGTAAAGCTAGTCTAGGTTAGGTTAATTAATCACGTAGGCCCTGGGCAAAATTTCACTGGGAATCAAACGAGAGCATTTCTGTTTTTGAACAACATACTGATTTTGAGGCAACTGAATAATAATTATGAACTTGATCAGATAAGTTTATATTAGGATTAGTTAACTTTGAGTTAGATTTATTCAGATTATCTCAGGTTAGATAAGGTTAAGTTAGGTCAGGTTAGGGTAAGTTAGGTAGATAGGTCAGGTCGGGTTAGGTTAGGTCATGTTAGGTCAGGCTAAGTCAGGTCAACTTGGTTTAGGTTAGGTTAGGTGAGGTTAAGTTAGGTTAGGTTAGGTCGGGTTAAGTTAGGTTAAGTTAGGTTAGGTATGTCAGATAAGACTCATGTTAGATTAGGTAAAGTTACGTTAGGTCAGGTCAGGTAACATTAAGTCTAGTTAGGTTACGTTACGTTACACTAGGTCAGATCAGGTCGAGTTAGATTAAGATATGCCAGCCTAGGATAGATTTTTACGAGGAATTCAATCTGTGACGCTTATCTATCTTTAATTCCTCTCGCGCAGTAAATTCCCTGATGGCACTGTGTGCCAGACAGATTGCCTGCCAGGATACAGCATCGAGGGTGACCCTGAGGTCGTGTGTAGGGACGGCAAGTGGTACGAGGCCCATGGACTGGTCGTCTTCTTCTGCTTTGGTGAGTAAAGGTTTTTGGTGTCTGGATATTCAGTAAATAATATCATTCAGGCAACTTGTAAACTTTCCGCCGATTCGACTCGAAGTTTCTGTATTCAAGCTGGCGGACTGAAATCAGTTCTAGTTGCCCACTTCTCCCTCCCACCCTCTCCCTCCCATCCTCTCCCTCCTTCTCCCTTCCTTCCTCCCTCCCCCTCTTCCCCTCCCTCCCTCCCACTGTCTCCCTCCCTCTCCATCCCTCCCTCCCACTGCCTTCCTCCCTTTCTACCCCTCCATCTCTCTCCCTCTCCCTCCCTCTTTCCCTCTCCCTCCTTCCCTCCCCCCCTCCCCTTTCCCTCTCCCTCCCCTTCTCTCTCTCTTTCCCTCTCTTCCTTTCCTTTTCTCTCTTTTCCTCTCTTTCTTTCCCTCTCTCCCTTTCCCTCTCTTCCTTGCCCTCTCTCTCTTTCCCCCCTCTTTCCCTCTCTCTCTCTCCCTATCTTTTTCCCTCTCCCCCTCTTTTTCTCTCTCTTTCCTTCTCTCTCTCTCTCCTCTCCCTCTCTATCTTCCTCACCCTCTCCCTCCCTCTCTCCCTTTCCCTCTCTCTCTCCCTTTCTCTCTTTCCCTCTCTTTCTCTCCCTCTCCCTCTTTCCTTTTCTCTCTTTCCTTCTCTTTCTTTCCCTCTCTCTTTTTCCCTTTCTTTCTCTCTCCCTCTCCCTACCTCCCTCTTTCCCTCTCTACCTCCCTTTCTCTCGCTCCCTCCCTCTCCCTTTCTTTCCCTCTCTCCCTCCCCTCCCCTCCCCCTTCCTCTAATCCCCCCTCTCTCTTTCTAGTCTGCTCTGACATGGACCAAAAGGCATTTATCCGGATTGACTTGCAACGTTGCCTCATAGTATCGAATTGTAGACGAGTTATAAGCCATTATAAGAAATCGTAATCTTGTTAGATCAAGGCCACCAATTTAGAGGACAATATCATTTTCTGACTAAAATACAAACATTATCAGGGTTTGAGAAGGGGAAGGTATAAGTAAATATGCACTGAACGATATGAAAAAAGTGAAGACCTACTAGTTACTGAGGACACAAATAGGACACAGCTTCAGGTGTAAACAAGAGATCAAGATTGTCGACACTCTTGTGCGATAGGCCTTATATCAAAATACACAAAATTGTCTTATTCTCTCGCCGTAGATGGAAAAAAAAAAACTGTGTCTTTTGCTTACTTTCATTCACTTTTGATAACAATACATGATACCAGAACCTCGAGGAATTGATTTTCTTAAATGTGTAAGTCTGGTCTTCTTGACTAGCAAAAGAGTATCGCTGTGTTCCCAATGAGCTCATGGTCTGTGACTTACCCCTTCGATGTATTGTACAACTTAAGATTTTTTAACTATCACAAGAATTTCACATTCACTTGATGAACCCCCCCTCCTCCGCAGTTTAAGGCTTGAACACATCTTGAACCTATCCTTCTGATCATCCCTTTCGTTGCCTTTAACGACTGAGGGAAACCCACTTTCGCAGTGAAAAGGGTAATACTCCCATGTTCAATAACTATTTCATCTTAACCTTCGCAGCTAATTCAGTTTTAATTTAGGACCCAACCTGTTCAATAACAGTGGTTCAGTTGCACCCTTTTCTTTGCGTTTCTTCCTGCAGATACGGAGGCTCCAGTGTTCCTTGCCTGTCCCAAAGACTTTAAGTTGACGACGAACTATGGTTGGAAGACTGTGCGGATCACCATCGGGACACCGCCCATCGACGACAATTCCGGCATGTGGAGCTCCACAGTACGTCAGGGGTGGAAGAGCATTTTTCTAGAACTCTCTTCTACCAGAGGGTGTGATGGGTACCGTTGACCAAATTATTTAAATCTTCGTCATCCGAAAACAAAATCAGCCTCTTCTCTTTCTCGAGTGACCGGAGAAAAGAATCATCACAAGCAAAGCTCCTTTGGTTTTCACGACCAATGTTTTACGAAGGAATAGTTGTCGATAATCAATTGTAGCCGTGAAGTTAATGGGGAATAAGTTTGAAGAAAGTGGATTAGATGGGAGATGGGGAAAGGGAGGCGAAAGGAGAGGGGAGAGCTGGTGATAACAGTTGATACTGAGTGTGGAAACGACTGTGATGAACTTCAAACACGACTCTAGAGGTCACACAACCAAAACAGACCACCTAGTAGTAAAATATCAGACGGTTGTTCCTAATAGTCATATGAGCGTTTGTTTCCTCAGCTCATTACCCCGGAATCGATAGTCACAATTTTTCATAACAACACAAACTGCCTCTTGTTGAGTACAAGTTGTATAATATGGAAATGAGTGAAGGATCTATGAAAACCAAACAAGCATTGGTTGTTTCGAAACGTATGCCAAACATTCATACACTAGACGTTCCGTTGTTATTGTTTTTATGAGGTCATAAGTGTCCTTGCGCCTTTATATATATATATATATATATGTATACATATATATATATATATATATATATATATATGTATGTATGTATGTATGTATGTATGTATGTATGTATGTATGTATGTATGTCTGTACATTATCGTTCTTTTATTCTTTTATCTGAGCAGCTTTACATCAACGGCCAAGAGCAAATTGGGACGTCTCCGACCTTGGACCTTCCCGTGGGAATCTTCAATGTGTCTTTTTTGGCCGAAGATTACAACGGAAACCAAGATATATGCTCCTACATGCTCACCGTCGAACCCAGTGGTAAGAGACCATGGAGAAAGGTTAAAAATGGGTTCTGCACATTTAGGTCTTTTATTCTGGGATCAAGGAATCATTCAGCTAAGACAGCCTGAGATCAAAGGATTGGTGTTTGTGGGAGAAGAAAAAGGAATAACTGTGTATAAAAGCAGCTTTTACTAATCAGCGCTTCTCCGAGGTCTGTGTAAGGCAGTTTGTCGCAGCTCGGGAAGCGTGTAAAGAAGAGGCGTCAATGCGATTTTTTTTCGTCTCATTTTTGCTTTCGACCAGTTTTATATAACAGGGAGATAAGTTGGAGATTTAGTAGTAGGGATGGTCAGAAAGATGGAAGAAATTTTAGTGAGAGGTAAACTGCATAGAGAAGATTTAGCATTGGAGAATGTCGGAAAAGAGACAAATTTCAGTAGAATAAAGACATGTGTAGGACCTACGCTAGTGGGCATAAGTTTGTGCGACGAGTGTGGTTTCAGCGAGGAATAGGTCTATTTTACTTGTCGAGTGTTAGACATAGAGTCTACGCATAAATACCCATGAATACATATATATATATATATATATATATATATACATAAAGTATATACATAAACAATCAAATTACGATATTAAATAGAGCAATGTTTATGTTGATGAATTTGTTGGATGTCTGCACTACGATGAAATAATTCAGAGGAAAGTCGCTCCATTTCTATTTCGTGAACAGAGGACAACGTTCTGATCTTTGCGAGTAGTTGTTTGTGGCTCAATCTAAGATATTAGCACAGCACTGACACGACAATCTCCAGGTACAGCCCGCGTTTTGGCCAGTGCTGTGGCGAAGTGCTTTAGTTTGCCCAGTGAGCCTCAATATTCATTCTCGGAGCGCAGAAGTGTGAAGTTCAGGTCAGACTATACGGTCCAGTATACCCTTCAACACATTTGCGTGATCCTTTACAGGTATTTTAGATTTAACGTATTGGTATCAAAGCGCCACCTCTGTTTCCATGCGTGTGCCCCGTCAAGTATATTTTCTATCATGTGTAAACCTACCATTAATGTTTTGTGAAGGAGATGCCATGAAAGACAAAAACGTTTGGTTTTCCCGTCAGTCTATTTCTCATTAGGTTTCTGCAAGGATTAAAATCGGGATCCTTGGTCTACTACTCTTCAAGTTTTAATCACGTGGTGACGTACTTTTTGGATTTCGGTTTCGAATAATGCCAACAGTTGGTTTTATTGAGCTGAATACAGTCATTCGACGGCACCATCTTGAGTATATTGAGCAGAGATCCGAAAAACATGTCCGTGTCGAAGGAATATCAACGCTACATTAGTTTGCTTCTGAGTCTAAGCGACAGCCACTGGTCCCAGCAACTCACTCTTGAACTCTGAACCCACAGACAAGACTCCCCCTTCCGTGGTTTCCTGCCCCAAGTCGCAGGTCATCGAGTCGGCGGTTCCCATTTCTGTGGAGTTCGAGATGCCCACCTTCGTGGATGACACGGGTTACATCGATAAGGTGAGACTGAGTGTGTTCCCTTGGTCGAAAGAAATCGTCAGGCGGAAAATAAACTGTAGATATGGGTAGTGATGATATGATTATCTGTCTACATGAAAGCTGAGTGTGTTTTATATTCTATTTGGCATACATTTTCCAAAAAATATTGGATACTATTAGTATAATTTATTTCTATTTCTATGAGGAAAAAACACAGTTCTCCATTTCATATTGTGTTTAAACTAAATCTCCGTGTCCAAAGATTCCGTTTTGTAATAAATGTGTCAGAAATTAATCAAAAATATATGCAAAGGAAAGGATAAGGAGATTCTTAAGAGTGAAGGCGAGGTCCACCTTTATTTCTAGATTTTTGTTCGAAGACGACGAAAGCTTCATACATAGGATGAGGCCGGGTGAGCAATAGGCTGTTAAAGTATATACTCCTTTCCCTTGGAACGTCAAAATTATGAATTTTCAAGTTTAATATAGAAGTTATTGTTTCTCTTAAATTCTTCTACGCTCCCACCTTACCGTTTTTAGGGGAAAAGATTATTTATGTCTCCCTACGTTTTGCATGAAGAAATGACCACAACTGATCAACTCTTGATGCTCCCATATTACCTCCAAATATTTTACTTTAACAAACGTCAGCCAAGGAACTGCGATCGAACTACAGATTTTTCCGTTTTGTCATTGTCGTGTAATATAAGGAAAACCTTTTCGCTCTACACAGATTGAAGCAACTCACCACAGTGGCGACCTCTTGTCGTGGGGACGCCACGAAATCACCATCACTGCCTACGACAATTCCTCCAACAGCGCCTCCTGCCAATTCGTGATCTCCGTCATCGGTAAGTCTTGAATTACTACTTCAAAGTTTGACCAATACTATCGCTGCTGCTGCCACTACTACTACTGCTGCTGCTGCTACTACTACCTATAACGAGGAAATTGTGGTACAAAATTGAGAAGTGGGAAATTTGTCATCCATGCGTGAAGGATATTCTTCGAAATCGCAAATGTTTGTACCAACTGTGTGATGGAGGGGTGCGTTAATGTCATTGGCAATTAGAATGTAAGTATGACCTTTCTTTGACGTAGAACTGATGACCGAAAACAGGTAAATGCCATTGACAAGGCAAGCTTCTGGCATACAGAGTACATCGGTCTCTTCTTCTTCTTCTTCTTCTTCTTCTTCAGTTGTCCACTGTTGTTTTATTTTTCTTCATTTATAGTCGTCAATCGAGGTGAATGAAATTATTTTTCCTTTCTTTTATGTCTATCTTCTTTTAATTTTATACACTGCACTCTACAAAGTCATTGCAAGCAATCCCACTTTCAGACAAGGGGAATTACACTTCTGATTACTTTTCTTCTATAACTTTCTTCGGTACCTTTTTCTACAGCGTGCTCTCAACGAATCCCGTCAATAACACTTAATTTGGGTCCTAGATCACTTCTGCAGTGACATCATGATTTCTTTAGTCCAATGATACTTAATGTTATATTTAAGAACCTCCCCTAAGGACGTAATCTTACCATCGTGAACCATTTGAATTTTCTCCTCCACCCTTTCTCCAATCAGATCCGCTGCTTACTCAAGCAATCTCGAATTCACTGCACACTGACTTAGTTTACATCAGCAATAACAGTAATCAAATCGAGTCCCTGTTTAAAAACACAACGCTGAGAGCGAAGCCTTCTCGCCCCTGAACAGTTGTTTACAAAACAGCCGATCCAATAAAAGTTAATAAAAATGTAACCCTTGCCAATCTACCTCTCTTTGTACCTCATTTGTCTACCTATATCTACGAGCCTCTTACACTTGGAAAACTCGTATGTGTATCTTTGTACACTCACGAGGGGACAGCGTCTATGGGCTGATAAGCACTATGTAAGTGTGTTTGAATGTAGATAATACATCCGAGACTGGGGTGGATTTGTCGTTGAATTCCTCTAAGAGGGGCAAGAAGGTGTCCTCAGGCGATGAAAGATCAACGGAATTTACTGGGTGTTTTGTCCTGAGTTCTGCTGATTTGGACACACGGGAGAAGTTAGTGTGTCTGTTACGTTTGGAACGCAAGTCCACAGCTGTCAGTAAGGTAGCAGAGTTAGAATTGTGGGAAGGTGTTTGGGTAGTGTTGCCATTTGTGCTAGTAGCTGGTGTATCCTCGTGTGATGAAGCAGAGTGAATTTGAATGGAGGGGGGGCTAGAATTAACTGACGCTAATTCATGTTCTGCCTGCTCGGCCACGTTGATATGGTTGACTTTGTGGAAAGTTGCTGATGGCAATGCAGGGAGGAAACGATTTGCATAAATTATGCCATTTTGAGCAGGGTAAGTGATTATGTTATGTTGCCTCATCAGTATTAAGGCTATGAGGATATCAGCAGGAAAGAAAATATCAGCTACGTAGGTGGTAGCTGGAATGGATGAGCAATCATCTTTGAAGCTAATGTCTAGGGAGAATTTACTAATGATAGGGAATGGTACGCCATGTACATTGCAAAGGTTGACGTCGGGGGTTCCAAAATGATGACACGTTTTGTTTCGGTGCGGAATTTGTGGAAATTGTGTACTGACATGATGTTAACTGGGGAACCCGTGTCGAGAAAGATTGCCACTTTGATGTTGCTAGAGGTAGCATTGAAAGTTAAGGAATGAGAAGATACGTCTGGAATATCCAGGGTATATACCGGTAGTGTTGATGATTGAATATGTGGGTATGGAGTAACTGTCTTTGGTGTGCACTGAGTATTTGTATTCTGTAGTCACAAGAAGATGTGTTACGTGAATGTATAGCAGGAGACGTGTTACGTGAATGTGTAGAAAGAGAGCGATCTGGGGATTCTTGTTTGTGTTGCTCCGTACAACACACGACAACAATCACTCATGTGAAAACATGTACCGTGATTATCGCAATGTATATTTGGTTGTGAAGGGTATCTATGGTAACACGTGTTAACAAGGTGTCCTGGTTTGTGGCAGTATGTACAAAACATTTGTGTTCTTGAAGGAGAGCGTTGGCGTGAGCGATATCGCGTGTCATCAGCTAATAAGTTATTCTTATCTATTTTGGTCGTTAGTATGGATGTTTTAGTCTTGTCACCTGTGGCACTTCCTCGTGTTATCTCTGATTCAACCTCATACATACATACATACATATACCAGAGGCTCTTTTCCCCTTACACCTGAGGTCACCAAAAGACAAAGGCATAGAAACCACTCCCATCCATTCCATCCTCTACATACTCCACTCCCTTCTACCCTCTTCCCTCCCTCTTATTTTGGCACCTCCTGGATGACGGGTCATCCCTGCATCTTGTCAACTGCCCTGGATCAGAAGCAGTGTCGCAAGACACAGCACATCCACAGCAAAGCCGATTCATTAATTCGGCGACCTCCCTCTCCGTCCCCTCACGCAGAAAAGAAGACGGGGAGAAATCAATTAATTTCTCATACATACTCTCTCACCCCCCATCCCCCACCCACTCCCCCTCATACATCACAGCATTATTCATACACCACCTTTCTCCATTCACCCCTATCTACTGTCCTCTCCCGTTCTTCCTCAACAGACATTCCCCTCTTTCCCAATACTCCTTTTACTCCATCCATCCATCTCATCCTAGGTCGCCCCCTCATTTTCACTCCTTCCACACCTCTTTTACTAATATTTCTTCACTCATTCATTCCATGTGTCCAAACCATCCCAATACTCTTTCATCAACCGTATCTCCCAACTCCTTTTTCACCCCTGATCTCCTCCTTATCTCCTTTCTCACTCTATCTAGCCTAGTAACCCCTATGATACTTCTCAGGCATTTCATTTCAAACACATTCAAACTCCTTCTCTCTTCCTCTCTTATGCTCCATGTTTCTGCCCCGTACAGTGATGTCGGCACAAACACTTCTTCATACAATCTCCTCTTAGCATCCATTCCCAAATTTCTATTTCTCATTACACTTTTTAATCCACCAAAGCATTTATTAGCTTCTCTCAATCTACATTCTACCTCCACCCCCCACTCTTCCCTTAGGATGGAGATCTTGCGAAGGTAGATGGGTGGAGTGGGGGGACGTTGGTTGTTGATGCCGCGACGATCGTTGGCTGTTGGTGCAGTGACGTGCGAAGCGCGATGCGATGTTGGAGAAGGGAGGTCGTCCAATGTCTCGGTGTTGGCGTGGAGGCGGCGGGCGTCGTGGATGCTGGAGAATGTTGCTAAGAGGGGTTGTCTCGTAGGAGAAGCTGGAGGATGCAGCGAAGCAATGCGGCGGTGCCTCGTAGTAGGATGCCGGATGAAGAGGGATTTGCTCATAGTGTTTGCACGATGGAGTGAAGCAATGCAGCGGTGCTTCATAGTAGGATGCTGAACGATGCAGCCAAGAGGGGCTGCCTCGTATTGATGCTTGGCGAAGCACGGAGAGGGGCCTGTGCCTCGTGCGTGATGCTGCATTTTTGCGAAGATCGTAGCGTTGGGAGATGGCTATGTTCAAACGGAGCCGCTGTTGTAGGGTTGTTGCTTCGGATGAATGGTAGAGTTGTTGCTTCGGATCCACTTCTGACACCAGAATGTAGATTTGTAGTTTCTATCTACATTAATAAGGTACTGGTGTTTGGAGAAGCAAAGTCCGAGCGGTGTCTTTTCTTTACTGTTCCAGTGTTCCCTCTGATTTCTACATACAATGCAACTTCCGAAGAAACCCGGGGGGTTGCAAGATTTTATATACATTGGTTTGAAGCCGTTGGAGTACTTCTCGCTCCATATGCGTGTGTGCGCGCGTGTGCACTCTGGACATCGAAGGGGTTGCCAACATGATGATGATGATGATATTGATGATGATGATGATGATGATGATGATGATGATGATGATGATGATGATGATGATGATGATGATGATGATGATGATGATGATGATGATGATGGTGGTGGTGGTGGTGGTGGTGGTGGTGGTGGTGATGGTGATGATGATGATAATGACGATGGCGATGGTGGTGACGACGACGACGACGATGATGATAATGATATTCTAGTTGATAGTGATGACAATAATGATGATAGTGATAATGATAACAATAATGATGATAATGAAAATGATGATAACAACAATGATCATAATAACAATGATAATTACAACAATACTGATAAAGATAATGTAATGATAGTAATGATAATGAAAATAATGATAATGATATCAATATCAATAATAATGGTAATAATAATAATGAATAACTATAATGAAAATACCGAATACCAATATCCACCTGTTGCATTCTCGTCCCACCCCGATACTCCCCCTTGTGATCAGAGCGAAGAACCCCCACTCCTCAAAATGTAGAAGAATTTACAATGTAAAACCGGGTTAACTGCCTACCCTTGTAGTAGAGGTGTTCCTACTACATGATGTGTGAAGTCTTCCATGAGAAATGGATCAGAGAAAGTCAGATTCTCTTTAGACTTCACACATCATGTAGTAGGAACACCTCTACTACATTTGGTGACCCCGGAGTGACCTACTACATTTGGTCACCCCTACAGAGGGTAATAATCGATGATGTCGGCGTTATCACCTCAATGACTGCAACCCCGATCGTTCTAAGTGATAGAGCGAGCCTTCCCTTCCCTTGGATTACCCAAGATTCTTTGCCCTAAAACCCACTAACAACTAGTCACTATAAAAGAAATTTTCTATAAAAGTATAGGATAGATTCGAAGATATATGCGGAACCTCAACCAATATATTGTTTCAAGAAGAAACGAGAGAATTAAAAAAAAACACTCAATATGACAAAGTCAGATGTCACAACCCTGGCAAGCACCTTAATCCAAACAACACCTGTTCAAACATCTATCACTGCTGTGAATATAGTGAAGATCTCACTACTACGAAACGTCACAGACGAAGAAATAGTGGAAAAATAATAAGAGCACATCGAGTTAAGAAAACCATAAACGGCACAAAGATCAAAACTTCATACGTATCATCAATGGCTTCCAATCTATCCAACCGCAAATAGCCTAGAATATGGTGTAAAGATGTACTACCCACTTCATGCTGTTGCTTCAACTGCCAACCCTTTGGGCACACTAGACAAGGATGTCGCCGCCTGGAAGGCTCGGCCCTCGCACATAGTACCCCATACTCAAACCCAGACAAGTGCGTAAACTGCAATTAAAATTGTCCTGCGTTATCTTTAAACTGTCCAGTGTACCAAATTGAAATAACACTGTCTTAAGCGGCCCACACACGATCAATTATATTGCGCAATTTCATTGTCAATAATCTGAATTGACGATTAAATTGACCGTGTATGGGCGATATATCGCCCATACACGGTCAATTTGTGTATGGGGGATATATCGTCCATACACGGTCAATTTAATTGTCAATTCAGAGTATTGACAATGAAATTGCGCAGTATAATTGATCGTGTATGGGCCGCTTTAGAGACTCGGGACACATCAATGTTAGAAGACGATCCAAGATCATCAGACCTGAAGGCAGATGTGCGGAAACACTACGATCCGTCAAACGAACGCTTCCCCAACCTTACCAACAGTTTCAAGCAACCGACGGCATCGAGAAAGACCGTCTACATGAAACAGGAAATTATTACACAATCTCCTAAACCCATCCCCCTTACCTGTGCTACTAGAAAGCCAACTCATCCCCTCACCCTCTCTTCTTGTGAAGAACAAGAACTTCCATTACAATTCCCATCGACGCACTCTCCCCTCATCCAACCCAGCACCTACAACTCTACCACTAGCACACTTCCTTGGCCAACTAACCTCCTCTTGCCCTACATTTTCCACTACAGTCTGTGTGCTCTAAGGAATCCGTTCAGGGTGTGGCATACGCCGTTATTTCTTGACCTAATTCTCGACAATGGACACACCTGGACTCCCCACCTTGAACACCTAAAAGCATTTTGTCACCAAGCTTGCGATATCTTAAAACAGTTATCCCACACAAATGGCGAAGCAGACAGATAGCCCTGGAACCTATATCAGGCCTTCATACAGAGCAGATTTGACTATTGGGGTCAGGCCAGTGGCGGCGCCAGGGGGGGGGGGGGGGGGGGGGGGGGGGGGGGGGGGGGCGCCCCCCCCCCCCCCCAAAAAAGTGGCCAGCCCCCCCATTAGCCCCCCCAACTGAAATGAGCAAATTGAAAATTTAAAACACTCATTGAAATAATTTTATTAAGTGGAATTTTTAATTGCCAGGGCTAAAGATTTGTCAGCCATCAGTGCTAGCCCTACCATTAACCCCCTCCCCTTCTGAAATGAGGATAATATATGTGTATTATCATATTACTATTAGCCCCCCCAAAAATTTGCTCAGCCCCCCCTTAGCCTCCCCAACTAAAAATTCCTGGCGCCGCCGCTGGGTCAGGCCTACTTCAGGTCTATACCCACAATCCCTCTATAAGCTCTATTGACCAAAGACTCAGCGCATGTGCCTTTGGCAGCACTCCACTAAAGAGACTACGCTTACATTCACTGTATCTTGACATACTTAGAATATCTACCATATCAAGAGTACCCATACCAACTCAGTCTTCCACACCAATAAAACATCTACGACCATATGGCAGAAGAATGGCAAGCCAAGCCTTCTATTCATACTGGAAATATCTATGTCCTTCTCATAACAGCGCCCTTCCAAAAAATAAATGAACAAGTGAATAAATAGATAAATAGATAAATAAATAAGTAAATGAATAAATAAATAAATTGATTAATCAATTAATCAATCAATTAATAAATAAATATGTGAATACATGAATGCATAAATAAGGCAAGTGGGCAAATAGATAAATAATCAAATAAATAGATAAATGAATAAACAAATTAATAGATTAGTAAGTAAATAAATGGATAAATAAACAAGACAAATCAGATAAGATGAAATAAGATAAGAGTACGCCATCTGAAGTCATCCGACAAGAATTTCCCACCGATTAGCTTATTCGACAGGTGTTGACATTTACACTGATGGCTCCCGCACGGAGTAGGTTAGCCTGTCCTCATCCATCACTTGAATCTTCACCGCCTTACCCGTGGCCTTCCTCGCCATCCTACATATCATCAACAAAAATCCTTTATAATACTATAACCCTAGTGCACACTGAGCCTCATGCAGTGTTCAATACAGCGCCTAGTGTCCACAGTGTGTGACTACCCGGAATGCTGCAGCGCGTCGGTCACCTCTTAACATTGTCGAGGGGAGGATGTGCCCTCAACAGTTCACAGTTCATAATGCGAGACATTTCTTTTTTAATTACTTCCAAACATGCACTTCTTAATTTCATTTACTTTTATTGTTTATACTCTTAAGTCGCCCCTCTTGTACTCCTTGCACTTCACGTTCCAAAGGCAAGGATGCTGCTACAGTAAATCTATAAATATTTAACTTTGGCTAGGTGTATTTCTTGTATAAACTTTGTTAACATGCATATGTTATGTATAAGGTAAGAAAATTTGTTGGTCCTTCAGAGCGCTCTGGCGGAGTAGGACCAAATAAACAATAAATATAAATCCCAGTGTTGCTTCTTGTCCACTCGGATATAAATGCCATCCTGGAGAGCTTAGCGCCCGACGTACTTTTCCCCTCTGCGTCAAAATGGAAACTGCCCCGCTACATGAAATTAGAACCGGGAAAATTCCATCCTCAAGTCCCACCACCCACTCGTTCACAAAACCCATTCGTGGATCATCCAAATCCTCCGCTTAAGCAGAATAGGAATCCTAACCAAACTATAAGTACCTACGACAAACTAGACCAGCACATTATAAGATAACGAGATTTTCCACAAGAATATATGCGCCGATACTCTAGTCCAAAACAACCAATCATTACTACAACTACTGCTAATATAATTCTTCTTCCTCTTCTTTTTTTCATCTTCTCTTTTTTCCTCGTCCTCGACTTCTTCTGCTCCTTCATCTTCATTTTCCTCGTCTCCTTCGTCTTTGTCTTCCTCTTCTTTCTTTTTTTCTCTTTTTTCGTCTCATTCTGCTTTTTCATAATTTTCATTTCCCTCGTATTCTTCGCCTGCTTTTTTTCTTCTCCGTCTTCGTCTTATTCTATTTCTTCCTCGTTTTGCTTATCGTTTCCTTCGTCTCCTTTTTCTTCTCTCTTTTTCGTCTTTGTCTTATTCTTTTTCCTCTTCGTCTTCGTTTTATTCGTTTTTCTTTTTTTTTCTCCTTCTGTCTACATTTTATTTTGTTTTTTCCTCGTCTTCATTTTCTCCGTCTTCTTTATCTTCTTTTTCCTCTTCGATATATTCTGCTTCTTCTCGTCTTCATTTTTCCATCTTCTTTTTCTTCTTCCTCTTTGTTGTTGTTCTTCTTCCTCCTCCTCTCCTCGTTATTCTTTCCTCTTCCTGTTCTGTTTTTCTCTTCTTATTCTTCTGCCGACCTTCAACGGTATCTTCAATACGGTGAAACACTAACTTTTATTCTACAGCTAATGGCAGTAGATTGGGGGGGGCTCGATTTCAGCCTGAAGGTGAGGGGGGGTCGATTTCAGCCTGAGGGTGAGGGTGTGTCGATCGTTCGAGATCTCATTCAGGCCAGAGTTGCCCCCCCCCTAACCACCACCATTAATTCCATAAAATCATCCGTGTTATCGTAGACCAAAATATGTGACTGTGTTAAAATGATTAGCCCAATTATCCTAACTGGATAACTTTGATGATGTTGTTCTGGTTAACGGCAGAAGATATTGTTCAGCTAAAAGAGAGAGCACGGTCTGACAGGATTGGAATATAATCTATAGCCTGCCTAGCCCGCTCGTGCAAGTTTGGTACCTTTATCCTGATTAACACCAGGCGATTTCATGCAGCCGAGGGAAATAAGGATTAACAAGGATCGGTGCAGGCACTGGCCATGTTCTGAACCTAAATAATCTAACAAATAGCTAAAGAGATATGATTACATATGACGTCATAATATTTTCAAAATTTAAGCCAGTGTCCTTTCCATTTTCTAATCGTTGTTGTCTTTCTTGAAGGTGTTTCCTGTGAGTCGCTCCACAGCCCGAAGAACGGCGCCCTGGTCTGCCACGAGAGTTACGCCGGCGGCTTCTGCGTCTCCATGTGCGGTGAAGGTCGAGACTTCGGCGGGACCCAAGGTCTGCAGATACCCTCCGACTACCTGTGCAACACGGAAGGTACCTGGTACCCCTTCGACTTCACCTTCGACTGCACCGCCCCGAGGAACGAGCCGACCCTCCTCCCCAGCAGCTACTACTACGATACGACGTGCAACGATACTCAAACACAGAAGGCGATGCAACAACACGCCCTAGACATTTACAATGAATCCGAGGTTGACATCACCACCGGAGTAAATCTTAAACCTGACGATTTTTATGTTATTTGTGGGCCTCTAGAAGACGTATATCTATTAAAGTAATGTGTATGTATGTGTGCATCGACATTTTGCCCCTGTATATTATAAAATAGTGAATCTAAATGGAGAAGTACAGCTCGCTTCACTGCTGGCTATTACACTTGACTTTCCGTCTCAAAGAAATCGTATGATGACACTGCTGGTGGCGGGATGGACTTTGTCGAGTCCACCAATTAGTTTCTCAGTCGATTTTTACCTGTGAAATTGGAAAGAACGAACAGCAGATGAGGAGAGAGAGAAAAAGAGAGAGAGAATAGGTGGGAGCGAGAGCGGTGGGGAGGGAGGAAGAAAGTGATAGTATGATATTTATTAGACTTTGTTACTACTAAACATATAGTTCCGAAAACCACGATTTTTTTCATGGTACCACATTGTGTTTAGGCAAAATTTATTTTATAGTTCCGGATATGTGTCGTAGAGACACTATAGATAAAATAGTAAACACAGACGATGAATTGGTGTTTGAAAAAACAGAAGCAGGCGAGGTGGCTGCAACGTATATTAACAATAGCCTGAGGTCGCTGTCAAGCTAATTTTACCATTTGTGAATGATAAACTAGAAAATAACGTATGCAGCATCCTCATCTGTTTATGATAGACAGCATCACATGCGGTGATACCATCTAAATTTTGTCATGTCATGATATGTACTGTATACTGTAATACTACATTATATTTTTATATCGAGTAATTTCTGATATGATTTGTGTGTATGACATAATAAATGTATAAATTATATACTGGTAATCATTATGAAAATATAATGTATACGGATAATCATGGCGTAAGTGTTATTAATTACATTCAAAGCTGAAATAATCAGAGAAGTCTTCGTGAAGCTAATAAGGAGACCGGAACAAATGGGAAGACGCAGGGAGGGAAACACGAGGCTGAAAGAGCCTTTACTTAAAGAGTAACAACACACCACTCGACCAATTTCGAGTTGTCTTTCTCAAGAGCTGGTGCTATGGGTGGTGGTTTCACTGACCCTTAAATTCGCCAGTCGTCGACTTCACTCAGTCTCTGGCTGTCCCACTCCTGGTTGGTCTAACATCTTATTGGGCACCGATGCCTTTCCCCATGGGTAGGTGCCCAGCTATTGGTCAACTGTAGTATTTATGCGAAAAGGGTGGGTAGTATGGAGGTTATGATTGATCAATTCTTCTGTTGTGTCATGTTATGACCTATCCTCGTGTTGCGGTTCTGGTGAGCGGATTTCACCGGTAGTCATTTCCGCCGCATGTGATGCCCACATTACATCTGCGCGTCTCTGGTTTATATTTTGTCATTTGTCTGGATAAATTCCACCTCCAAGAGTCTTTTTGTCCTCCTGCCCATGTCCCATGCTAGTATGCTCAGCCGTCCCCAGAGTGGTAGGTATTCAACGTGGTCCATGTAGACCACCATCGCAGTGGATGACCGATGGTGTCTGAAGTCCGCTTTATGCTGCCTCAGACCTTCTGCATGATTCGCCCACGTAGACCCTGTGACATGCTCCACATGAGACGGAGTACACTACACTACCTGGGTGTGTGTGTGGCGGCCTTTTCATTTGAACTAAATGATGTACTCTCGTACCACAGATACCAATAGAGCCAACAGTAAACCATAACACTCAGTCTTGAGAAAAAAATAAGTCGAATGGTGTATTACTCTCATCCTAATAAAGGTTCTTGTACAGTCCCATGTTTCCCTCCCTTCACCTCCCTATATCTGCCTGTACAAAGTTTCTTTATACAGGGACAAATGTTACCCTCACACAAGGTTTATACACAGTCATCACTGGTATAACAATTTTTGTTTTTCTTTTCCTGAGTGGGTGCCAAGGATATGAATAGAACAGCAGCAGTCAGAATAAAAGGAAAAGTGTTGCCAGGTAAGAAAGAGGTAGAGGTAAAAAATATTGTTTTTGTCTGTATTTTTCCTACTTGTCTCTCACAATCACTATACTGTATACCACAAAAATTAAAATGATGCCCTGCTAAAAGCAAAGAATAGTCGATTCATTATTGTAAAAAGACAAAGAGGAAAAAAATATAAGCAAGTGGATGGCCCTACTTTATGAAAAGGTTGTTGTGAGTGAGGAGTGCAAGTCAACTGATTTTGTAATGACATTGAAGGGACAGAATTAGCTGAATAAAAGACTAAATATAACTGTACTGGTTGATGTATGCTGGTCACACATTCAAGATTCTCGACAAATGTTGTGAATTTGAAAAAACTGGAAGACGACTTCCCTTATAGTGTTCTAGAATTCCCTGGGGACAATTCAACAATGTGTCTAATAATCGCATAGGTTTATCTCCTATCAGTTCGCCATTAATCTTCTCAATATATGACACAAAAGTGAATTGACATTTGGAGATTCGAAAAATAAAAGAATGTAACCGAAGTCGTCTTTACTCAAACGAACTCATTTAAATCGCGTAGGTGTGACAGGGGCTTAAGACGAATACTATTCGAAGTTGCCGCCAAGGTCAAAACATATAGTTTCATGTACAGTATGAGAACACACTCGTACACACATATTTTGATGTGAACACATTTAAGGATAGGTACACATACCCATGTATCGT
The DNA here is from genome assembly GCF_046742065.1 of Oratosquilla oratoria. Lineage (NCBI taxonomy): Eukaryota > Metazoa > Arthropoda > Malacostraca > Stomatopoda > Squillidae > Oratosquilla > Oratosquilla oratoria. The sequence goes on along the minus strand of NC_134777.1, from coordinate 50,435,885 downwards.
AGAACACAGGGAAATACGTAACATCGCAAGTCAGCAGAATGATTATGTAAACACCTATGATGACGTCACTCCTCTCAGTTAGAGATGCTTCTAGCATTAGACGCAAATCATTTTTGATTGAAGTCAGTTATGTCATCAGGTATAAAATGATTCTTGTTTAAGTCTAGTTGCACCCTTACACTGAATACTTATTAAATGTAAACTTAATCATTAGATCAGCAATTAATAAGTACACAGTGAAACCACAATCACATATCACTAACGGTGAATTACATAACATTCAGAAACAACGACATATAACCAAGGTCATAGACCAAAGGCGTTTATTATGGCTATCGGCCTTACTCTCGTTAGTGAATCCGTTTCTGGTAACATCAAGTAGAAGGATGAGAAGTAAGAAAGCCATCAAGAATGTGACGTCTATTTCAAAAAAGATCAGGAATACGGTAGGGTGCTGAACTTGCTGTTTCAGATCACACAAAGTGAAAGAGTGCATCGTCTGGATCAGTGTAAGAGATAAAAATAAAAGTTAATGGTAGCAACTTAAATTCCTTAATACAAATTTCAGAAAAAGAAGAGATGTTGAATGTATTCCATAAGTGATTTTAGTTACGCAAAGAATTCCGGCTAGTTTTTGGAGGTAAATGAGAATACAGCACAAAGATATTCATCATAAAAATAGAAACTTAGTTTGACCTAAGTGACCGAAATTTCGGAACACCGAAAACAGCAAGATTGCTGCCGAGATATACGTAACAACAATTTTTGTAAAGGAAATTGATGTAAAAAAAGTAAGAGACAGAAAAATTTGATATCTGGATGTCCATAAACTGGAGCCTCAATGAGTAAAAGAAAATAGGGTTTGATATAGAAGAGGTGGTGTTCCACAGTAAAGATATTTGAGTGAAAGCCGCGAGTATTACAGAAATGGATAGAAAGAGTTAAGCCCCAGTCACACTATCACGATCATCAAATGTTGTAAATTCGAAAAGCTGCAGGACGACTTCGCTAACAGGATTCTGGATTTCACTGAGAACGACTCAACAATATGTCTAATATCCATATAGGTTTAACTTCTCTTAGTTCGTCGTTCAGCTTCTCAACATATGACGCAAAGGTAATTTGACATTTGGAGATTCGAAAAATAAATGTAAAGGAAGTCGTTTCTACTCAAACGAACTCACTTGAGTCGTGATAGTGTGACCGAGGTTTTAAAGGAGCAACACATCTCTTGTAGTCATCATGAAGCAACTAAGTCAAGTTGTGGATGATTTAAATTCTCTCCTCATATGGAGAGAGCTGGTGGCATAACCAGAAGCGTGTGGGACTCGCACCCTATACCTCTAATCCCGGGTTCGAGTCCCGCACTTATCTCCGATTCTTAGCGGTGACTATTATCTGCCCCAACAGAACAATCACATAGGACAAAGATGACGACTTCGGCTGTAGCTACGAGCCCTCTGGCGAATGCTCCTCATCGCACGCACCTATTGGAAGTGTGCTCTTCATTGCAGTGAACAATAGAAAAAAATAAAAATAAAAAAAACATGTCCTTGAAAGCAGGCCAAGCTGTTCTGTGCCATCGATAGCACGAAAATTTGCAAAGAGGGACAGATGGTCAGTGACAAGCCACAAAAGACTGTGTTATCAAAAGTTGCGGCACCCTTTACCATTGTCTCTGTCCTCCTCGAAGTAATAGTCGGTCCGGCTTTGGCTACCACCGACTGCTTGGCATTCATATTGACCCACAATCCCGGCATCACCACAACATTTTCTTAAGGAGGTCCTTGTGTGAAGGTAAATAAAACATGAATTAACACTCGTTGTATTCATCCACCGCCAACTACTTATCACAATGTCTCAATCTTTCTCTTTGTGTGAGAAATTAAACCTGACTGCTGCTTGGGATTGAATTTGAATATCTTATTATTCACAAGACCAATCTTTCTAACAAAACATATTTCTTCCTTTGAAAGTCAAAATACTATCTCTCCATACTTCATGATGCCATATCCCAACGTTTCGCTCTACCCAGTGAACATTTTCAAATACAAAATGGCTAAAAAGTTGACAGTATATATAGGAAATGCAAATACCAGGAAAAATCTCAAATGAAAATTAAATCTTAAAAATAGAGTTCTGGCGTGTCTTAGAAAGATTTCTGTTGTGGTTGTGAGCCCGCATATGGTAGCTGGTGCTGAAGAGCTAGTACCTTCTTGTACACTGATGGCGTGGGCCCCCTCCCTGATGTAAATGTCTTCTAAGATCTGGAGACGGTGGCTATCATGGGCAAAGTCAATGATTTTCGTGCCATCCAATAAAAAAAATTCTAGTAAAGGTGGAATCATGTAAAAAAAAAAAAAAAAAAAAAAAAAAAAAAAAAAAAAAAAAAAAAAAATGGGGGGTACCTGCTTGCAAGTGGCAGGTGAGTCTGTACAAGAAAAGGGAAATAGACGAGGTTGCCGTGGTTTGTGTGGGCATATAAACTCGTATATAACTATCTATTTTCAGGGAATGATTGAATATAGTTGGGCTATTTCTAAGTATGACATTAGAGGACTCAAAGTTCTTGTAATATGTTTGGGGTTCTTATTTGTTATCAGGGTCGGTCCAATGAAGCCAAAATTATAAAGAAGCAGACTTTTCGCAGCCCCAACAGAAAAATTGCTATGTCAACCTAATGAACTACGCTCCAGTCCCTGACCTTACAAACTCTTGAACCTTGTTCTTAACTGCCACGTTAAAAAGCCAGGACACAACAAGAATACAGTAGAACTAAAGATTCTCCTGGAAAACATCTACGACTTGGAGAAACTCGGAAAAATATCCACGAACCTCCCAAGCTTACCCACCTACTTTCTCACTGAGACAAGTAAGTCTCGTGGTTTTGATAAGAGCCAATTACTCAACGATAGCTTAAAAACCGCCGCAAAAGAACTCCAAAACAACGAACATATTATTGTAAGGAGAGAAAACGAATTCTCTATGTTCTTATGTCAAGAAATAAGTACATGAAGAAGACGAACAGAATCCCTAAGGCGCCTCTAAGTTCAAACGGATTTCCTAGGATATTGTTCTCAAACTGAAGAAGAGGAACATCATTGACACCATCACTGCTCAAGCAGGAGAAGCCCACACATAGCAGGGGAACGTTTCCCAGGTTATGCATATGGGAATATCAAAATAAACAAAACTGACAACCCGCTCAGACCAATTATAAGCCACATTCCTACCCCGACCTAAATAATAACCAAAAATTTAACGACCCCTTATCACCACACGAACTTCAGAGAATCACAGCCCTACCAGTTAAACAACGGCTACACGCAGCTATATATTGACTCCTTCACCAAAAAGATGAATTTTCTCACATACTGACCTAACCCCTACAAAAACATCTTCAAAACCCTGTAATGCCTACTAAAAGCAACTTGGGGAAGGCCTGCATCTGATTTTCTCATTGAACGTCCCAACCACTAACACCGTCACTGATATCCAACTCATCATCTATCACTAGACTTCCAAAATACACAAAACTGAAAAAAACAGCTGCTAGCCTCCCATCTCCCCACATCTAGAAGTCCGTATTATCTAACGGTTTGATTGCCTCGTCGGTGTCAGCACCGGACCTCTTCATTATTATATAACTTCCACACCTCTCAAGAACACTCATATAATTTCCAAGGCTGCGCCATCAAGAAACAGAGAAAAAGAGCACAAGACTGCTCTTAGTTGACTAATAGTTAATAAAAGATATATATATAATCTACAAAGCTTACGACTCTCGTTGCCTCACAGTGGCTGAATCCGTAAATATAGGCCAAGAGAAACCATCCATCAAAATACAACTCACGCCAGCAACCATACCTTTATGCAGGAGACGAAGTCACACCAACCGATGAAATGCCCAACGTAAGCCGTCCGTACCCTCACTACATTCGGTTACGCATGGTTATGGATCACAGTTCTTGTAAGATGCCTTCTCTCAGTGCACATACTCTATACGAGTATAATCCCATTTTGTAATATACTATAAGTTGCCAAAGCTCTAAAATATAACACTAACTGTCAGTTGAAACTGCACGTGTGTGGGTATCTCAGTATCACTGAGATACCCACACACGTGCAGTTTCAACTGACAGTTATAATTGAACAATTGTAACTGTCAGTTTAAACTGCACGTGTGTGGCCGGCCTAACTGTTTTTCAACATAGGTATACACATACTCATTCCATAAGTCACATGACTGCGCCAACCTCTGCCACGTCACTCCTGCAAAGTTTTCTCTCTCGTCTCTCCACCCTCTGCCTGGTTTCCCTCTTCCACAATTCCTATCTCGTGACTTCCAATCTTTAATTCACATATTCCATCGTCCATCATCCTTTCGCATTTTTTCGCTTCCTCCACAATATATTTCACTCTAGTCTGCTCTCCCACTCAATTTGCCCTCTTCCTCTCTTTCAGCATTTTTCCTACCACTGATCCCTCGTTTTTTCATTTGTACACAGCTTTTTCTCTATTACCTTAATCATTCAAAATCTCACAATCGGAGATTATAGCCGTCATTATACACTGAATGTAAAATTTGCGTTTCAAATATATAGCGAGAGAACTTCTCATTTTACACTTACCAAACATTTTCCAACAGATTCCAATACGCCTTTTTATCTAATTTTCATGGTCTTTAGTCAGTTTCAGTATCTGTCCTAAGTAAATATACTCTTGAATATCATAAAGAATCTCAACACAGATGATGTTGCTTTACATGGAACTTTAATGTCGAACAATAATTTGATCTTCCTCTTATTCGTCTTCAAACCTACGTTGAGACTTTTATAGCTCAAATCCAAGTCTTCTGCTGTTTTTGAAATGATGATAATATCATACACAAATCTGAGATGATTAGAATATTCCCCATATTAATTATCAAACTTTTCCTTTCCCAACTCAACTTTTCGAAAACCTCTTCCAGGTAAATTGTAAATAGTTTGGGTAAAGAATGACACATTTCTTTAAGACGTTCCGGTCTAACCGAGAAGGGTTCGTTTACATAAGAAAAATAAACGTGGAAATGAGGTGTAAAGATGTACAGGATACGTTATGCGTTATATCTTCACGCCCGCTGAGTATGTGAGAAATGAACGCATGGTAACCAAGCACTTTTGTAATTCGTGACACTTTTACGTAAACTGTGATCTACGCCTCACTTTATTCTCTTCGTGGGAATTCCTGCAGAAGATCCATCTTCATTTCTTCCCAGGAAACGGGAGTGAAGTAATCAACAGCAGAGATAAGGACACGGAAATGCATGAAGGTTCGCTGAGGCGGTATTCCTAAACATTACTAAAAGGTCGTTATTTCCTGAATCCGTAAGCTTAACAACTTATATCTCGATTTAACAGAAAAATATTGAATTAGGGCTCCCTGACAATATAGATCGGAACGATAACAAGCTCTATTTCCGGAAAGTCTATGAATACAAAGCCAACTGTGTGCCTTCTCTTCAACTTGGCAAACGAATAAAAGACGTGCGAGGCCCGTGCGTCTTCAGCAGTTCGTCTTCAGGTCGTCCTCGACCAACAACAAAGGCTCCTCCAGTAGACAACCAACCATGAGGAGAGAACGATTGAGTTCATTAGCCTCTTCGGTGGCTGTAGTGTTGGCCCTTGTGTTAAGCTGCGCTGAATCGAAAAATCTTTTCGGTAAGTTTTTATCAGACCAGTAACTTAACTACTCTTTAATTCCTTACCTGATAGTGACGTTTACAAAGCTGAATGAAATGGTTAGACTTTTTTTTCATAAAGAAAACATTGAAAGGTCACCATCTTCAAGAAATTTTTTGATATATTCTAGTGCACAGTGCACAGGTTCCCTCTTTACTTTTCATAAGTTTCAGGTTTTCTCATCACGGTTTGTTAACTTGTCAACAATTTGTTACTCCATATTCGGGCATACACTCATATCCACACATGAACGCAATCATACACATGCACAAATATATACACATACACACTCTCACTCAGCCACAACACACTCACACACACACACACACACACACACACACACACACACACACACACACACACACACACACACACACACACACACACACTCGCGCACGCACACACACACACGCACACACATCCATACACACATTTTAAAAATGATACACAAACACACACATTTTTACATACACAAAGACACATCATGTACACACACACACAAACACACACACACACACACACACACACACACACACACACACACACACAAACACACACACACACACACACACACACACACATATGCTCATTCACACCTACCCACTCGCACCCACACAGACGCAGTCACCTACCCACCCACAACCACATACACGCACGCACGCACACACACACACAAATACACACACACACACACACACACTTCAACGAATGGACGGCTTAGAAGACGTTCTGAAGAAAATTGAAGTTTTGTGGATCCCAACGCAAAGAGAAGTGCCTATTGTATTTACAGGGTGGGGGGGGAAATTGCTCGTGGGGTAGTAGGAAAGTAGGGAAAGAGGAAAAGGGGAGGGATTACTGAGGGAAATGGAAGGAAATGAGGAAGGAGTAGACTTGGCCCAGGCAGACAGGCGAAAGGTAAACAAACGGCCCCCCGACGACGATGAAATGTCTAATAAAAATGTAAAGATTAGAAGTATAGATAAGAGCAATACAGTAGAAAGTGATGAGAATATTTTCCAGGGATTTAAAGAGGGTGGGGGGGGGACACAACCCCCCCCCCCGACTGACAAGACTAGAAGAGAAGGTCGATAAGATGATCGAGGACTTGGAGCGTAGGTTCGGTCATGTTAATAATATTATACGGAGAGTTGAAAAATTGGAAGAACTAGAGAAGGCGAACAAAAACTTAACTAAGGAAATTGAAGAATTAAAAAAACAGTTAAAAGAAGTAAAAGATGAGAATAAAGTCTTAAAGGAGAATAATAAGGAGAACAAGGAGGGTTGGAAAAAAATTCAAGAAAATAGCAAAGTTGCATTCACTGACATAATCAGACAGCAAATGAATGAACAAACTGAAAACTCAGTTATTAAAGTGATGAGACAGAAGGAGAATATAGTAAGAGACTTAGCAGACAAAAAGAAATGCATAATTATATTAGGAATGGAAGAGAAACATAACCCAGATAGAACCACAAGAATCAAAGAGGAAAATGAAAAAGTAAGAAATTTACTAGAATTAGTTCAGGAAGATGAACCAGAAATAATGAAACAAATCGAAGAGAAATTCAGGCTCGGGAAATATAGTACAGACAAGACCAGACCAATTAAGATTAAATTCAGGTCACAAACTACGGCTGAGAATATCTTATCCAAAACAGGGAAACTAGCAACAAGTGAACAATATAAAAAGATATGGATAAAAAGGGAAATGAATAAAGAGGAAAGAGAGGAAGAAAAGCAGGAAAGACTTGAAGGAAAGGAAAAAAACGAGATAAGAACGGAGTCAGAAAAAGAGAGATTCTATTGGAGAGTAGTGAATATGAAACTAAAGAAAGTCGACATACAAGAGAAAAACAAAAGGGAAACAGAGAACACAATGGAAGTGGCAGAAAACTAAGAGTGTCTTACACAAATATAGATGGATTAATAACAGGATTGAATGAGCTGAATGATTATTTGAAAGAAAAAGAA
>NC_134777.1:50393191-50415691 GCF_046742065.1 Oratosquilla oratoria | reverse complement strand
GTATGTAAAGTTAAAGTAATGAAGGTAAGTTTTAGCGCAACTTCCTGATACACCAGGGAAATTACGCGATTTATATATGCATATATGTATATATGACTGACCAATTCCCGACAACATTCGCATGGTGTAGTAGTATGCACTACATCATCGTTCAAAAAGAAATTGACCAATTCCTCGACGATATTCATATGGTTTAGTAATATGTAGTCTCAACTTCATCGAGTCTTTATTCAGGTGAGCCATCCGACAAGTTGTGAATCCATGACAAATGGCTTTAGAAGCTAAGCTAATAGGGAACGAACCATTGGCTGTGGTAATCGTTACCACTAGACCATGAATAAAGACTCGATGAAACCAGAACGACATACTACTACACCATGCGAATGTTGTCGGAGAATTGGTCAATACTTTTTTTATGATGGTCATGGTGTAGTGGTTAGCGTCCTTGCCTTGTGGTAACGATTAGTACAGCCAGATTCACACACACACACACACACACACACACACACACACACACACACACACACACACACACACACACACACACACACACTGACCATCTATAGAATCATGAAAGGCACGGAAATACTTGATAGAGAAGACTTACTAAATTAGGAAAAGAGAAACACAAGAGGACAGGGAAAGAAACTCAAAAAGGATAGTTATAGAAGAGATAAGAAGGAAAACAGTTTTTCACACAGAGGGGTCGACACTTGGAACAAACTGGACGAAATAATATTGTGTGCAAAAACCATACACGAATTTACGAGCAAACTAGACACTGCGAGATATAAAGGCGGACCCCACGAGCGTAGCTCCCCTTCCCGTAAGATATAACTAGGTGAAACACACACACACGCACACACACACACACACACACACACACACACACACACACACACACACACACACACACACACACACACGACTCGATGGCGCGGTTGATAGAGTACTGGACTGCCAGTACGGAGGTGCGGCAGTACCTTGTTCGAATCCTGCCCAGGGCCGAAATTATTTCGGTATCGCTGCGCTTCGGGTCGTTACTCCGACTCTCGTGGGCGGGGAGTTGGGTGTATGTGTGTGTGTAAGGTCATAGCATTACCCATAGATCGGTCATACTAGCTCTGAGCTCTCTTCCAGGAGGAAAATAGCTGTTGATCACGAGTCCAACACGTGATCCAAAGACCAAAGTGAAGAAGTGAATACACATGCGCGCGCGCGTACACACACGTACGTCGGATACACGGCGAAGATTGGAACTCAGGAAAAGAAGTGCAATTTTCGTGGATCTCAACGACGAGGGAGTACCTTGTCGTATTAGTAGGGAAGGGGGAAAGCTCGTGGTGTAGTGGGAAGGTGAAGAAATAGGAAAGAGGGATTATTGAGGAAAATGGAAGGAAATGAGGAAGGGGACGAACGGGCCCCGGGTCTTAGGTGTGGTGTAAACAAACGGGGGGCAGAATACACTGACGAGGAACAACAAGGAAGCAGAGGTGTCAAGAGCAGAAATATAGATAATAGCATCTCAATGGAAAGAGAAGATAACTGCTTTTATGGATTTAATGAGGGAGGAGGTGACAACCTCCCCCGACTAGTAAATCTAGAGGAGAAACTAAAAAAAAAATGAACGAAGAATGGGAGGTTAGGTTTGACCAATTATCACAGGTTACCCAAAGAGTTGATAAACTGGAAGAACTAAAGAAGGAGAATCAAAACCTAACCAAAGAAATAGAAGAATGGAAAAGACAATTAAAAGAAGTAAAAGATGAGAATGAGGAATTAAAGAAGAATAATAAAGAAAATAAAGAATCTACAGCAAAGGGAGCACAGGGTTGGATAAAAGTCCAAGAGAAAAACAAAGTTGTATTTAGAGATGTAGTGACACAACAGATGAAAAAAAAAACTAAGGACACAGTTATTAAATTGATGAGAGAAAAGGAGAATATAGTAAGAGACTTAGCGGACAAAAAGAAATGTATAATTATATTAGGGATGGAAGAGAAGTATAATCCAAATAGGACTACAAGATTAAAAGAGGAAAAGGAAAAGGTGAACAAGATATTAGAAGTAGTTCAAGAGGATGGACAAGAAACAGGGAAAGAAAATGAAGAAATATATAGACTAGGGAAATACAATACAGATAAGACTAAACCAATTAAGAGCAAATTCAGGTCACAAACGACAGCAGAAATATCTTAGCAAAAACAGGCAAACTAGCTGACAGTGAACAATATAAACAAGTATGGATAAAAAGAGAAATGAATAAAGAAGAAAGAGAGGATGAGAAAATAAAAAGACTAGAAGCTAAGGAAAAAAACGAGAACAGAACAGAGTCAGAAAAAGAACAATTCTATTGGAAAGTAGTGGAGAAAGTGATATGAAAGTGAGGAGATGGTTCATAGCAGAGAAAAATGGAAAGGAAACAGAAAACACGATGGAAGTAGCAGAAAATTAAAAGTGTCTTACACAAACATAGATGGCTTAATAACAAGCTTGAACAAACTGAATGATTACCTGATGGAAAAAGAACCGGACATAATGGGAATTGTAGAGACAAAATTGAAAGGTCCACTACCACCCAACAGTGTAGGTCATGGTGCATATAATTATTGGATTAGAAACAGAGAGGTAAAACAAGGGGGTGGAGTTATGTTCCTGACTAAGAAGGATGTAAATGTCAGGAATGTCACACAAGGAAAGAATAGTGTAGAGATGATTACGATGGAAGTGGAGGACAAGGATAAGAAGAGCAGAAAGTTCGTAGTAAATTATGTGCCTCCTAAAACGGCTTCGTGGGAAGAGAGAGAACGCAAAAATATGTTAGAAGACACTAGGATATCACTAAATATGAGGAATGTCAAATATGGAAAGAATAGAGTAGAGATGATTATGATGGAAGTGGAGGATAGGGATGGGAAGAGCAGGAAGTTTGTAGTAAATTATGTGTCTCCTCCAATGGCCTCGTGGGAAGAGAAAGAACACAAAAGTATGTTAGAAGACACAAGGATAACACTAAATAAGATCATGGAAGATGGAGGAAGAATAGTTATAATGGGTGACTTTAATTGTAAAGAAATCTGCTGGGAAGAGATGACAGTGAAGGGTGGAGACGACCTATGGGGAAATGTACTACTTGATATGATTATAGAACATACAATGACGCAATGGATACAAGAGAATACTAGGTATAGAAATGAGGAAGAACCATCGAGACTGGACCTAATAATCACATCAGAACCCGAAATAGTGGACAAGATTGAATATAAGACGCCAATAAGTAAAAGTGACCACATATTGGTTGAACTGGAACTAAATGAGGAAAAATACATGGAAAAAATGAACAATATAGAAAGGGAAGATGGATGTATGGAAAAACAAATTTTGATCAAATAAGAGAATTCTTTCAAAAAGCAGACTGGGAAAGGATACACAAGGAGGAAACAACAGTAGAAGAGAAATGGATTTGTAAAAAAAGAAACTGAAAAGCAAACAAGAATTAGAGAAACTACGGCAAGGAGGAGTAGAATACACAGAGGAAATAGAAATGACAGAAATTATGAACAAGCATTTTAAATCGGTGTTTACGAGGGAGAACATACAACCCAGAGATATCGAGTGGGAGGAGAAAGTCCCCCCTATGAAAGAGATAGAAGTGACAAGGAATGAAATAATGAATCACTTGAGTAATCTCGATGTCAGAAAATCGCATGGACCAGATGAAATGGCAAACTGGATTTTGAGAGAATGCAGGAATGAACTAACAGACAAAATACATAGTCTAATAAGCTGTTCATTGAAAGAAGGAAAAGTTCCAGAAGATTGGAAAAGAGCAAATATAGTACCAATATATAAAGGAAACAAGGGAGATCCCACTAACTATAGACCGGTCTCTCTTACAAGTACGATAGCTAAAATCTGTGAAAGAATCACCAAAACTAGATGGGTGAAGCATCTGGAAAAAAAACCGTACTAAATCCAAGGCAATTTGGATTTAGACAAGGACGACCATGCGTCACAAACTTAATGTGTTTCTATTCAAGGCTAATAGATGTAATACAAGAAAGAGATGGATGGGCTGATTGTGCATTTCTAGGCCTGAAAAAAGCTTTTGATAAGGTGCCACATAAAAATTAAAAAAAAAAAAAAAATTAGAAACTGCAGGAGGAATACAGGACAAACTGCTGAAGTGGATGGAAGACTTCTTGCATGAAAGAAAAATGAGAGTGGTGATAAGAGACAAACACTCTAATTGGGATGAAGTGATTAGTGGAGTTCCACAAGGAACAGTTCTGGCCCCAATAATGTTTGCTATATATATTAATGATATGGATGAAGGAATTGAAAGTTATATGAGCTTCTTTGCGGACGATGCAAAATTGTTTAAAAAAGTGAACACTGTAAAAGATGATGAGTCGCTGCAGAGTGAGCTCAATAAAGTATGGGAATGGAGTAGAAAGTGGGAGATTGAATTCAAAATAAAGAAATGTAGTATAATGGAATTTGGAAGAAGCAAAATAAGAATAGTGGGATCATATAAATTGGGAGAGGAAGAAATTAAAAAAGTAGAGAATGAAAAAGACCTGGGAGTCATTATTATGAATAATATGTCTTCTGAGAAACATATAAACAAAATTTTTGGAGAAACTTATAATTTAATAAGAACAATCAAAGTAGCATTTACATACCTGGACGAAGAAATGGTGAAGAAAATACTAATCACTTTGATAAGACCAAGATTGAAGTATGCAGCGACGACGTGGTCACCAAGTACAAAAAAAAAGGATAACAAAACTTGAAAGAATACAAAGAGCAATTACGAAATTGGCACCGACATTCTCAAAACTATCATATGAAGAGAGACTAGCAAAACTTGAGCTACAGACATTAGAGCAAAGACAAGAGAGAAAAGACTTGATAACTATTTATAGAATCATGAAAGGCATAGAAATTGATAGAGAGGATCTAATAAAATGGGATAGTAGAGATACAAGAGGACACGGAAAGAAAATTAAGAAAGACAGTTACACAAGAGACCTGAACAAGAACAGTTTCCCCACAGGGTAATAGACGTTTGGAACAAGTTATATGAAAAGGTGGTGTGTGCAAAAACGATACAAAAATTTAAAAACAGTCTAGCTAAAACGAGATATGAAGACGGGACACCATGAGCATAGCTCCCCTTCCCGTAAAATACAACTAGATAAATACACACACACACATATATATATATATATATATGTATATATATATGTATATATATATACATATATATATACATATATACATATATATATACATATATAATGTGTGTATATATATATATATACATACATATACATATATATACATATATATATATACATACATATATTTGTAAAAGAGGGGAGTAGGTTCTCAGTAATACACGTGGAGTTAAAAAGGACAGCATTGTTGTAGTTATTCAGTTTTTTCCTCGTGTTCTCGATTTTCCTGATTAGAGATTTACCATTAACCGGGTGAATTGAAACTAAATCTCTGTATTTTTCCATTTCATTCCATTATTTGAGCTCAACGTTTCGTCTTAATGAAGACATTTTCAAGAGTAAACCAAAATATCAAAAATTACATAATTACAGTAATGGTGACAAAATTACAAAAGTTACATAAATACAATAATGTTGACAATTGTGTGCAAGAACAATACTAGTAAAATATGAGGGATACAATATAAATGCAAATAAATACGATGACAATGGTACAAGAAGACTTACATTTAAAGGGATGGGAGAAAAAAAAGTGACAAGTCGGGGATGACATATATAGGCCTATGGTCAGGGGTCAGACAATGGGATCTCAGAGGTCACGGAGTAAGGGGTGTTGGGGGTGGGAGGTTAGGCGGGTGTGGTCACCGGGGGGAGGAAGAGGGTGGAGGTGGAAGGGGAGGAGGGGGAGACGAGGAAGGGAGGGGAGGAGGGAGGAGGGAGTGGGGGATTTTTGTTTCTATACAATGGTCATCACACGTTCCAATAATTTTGGTGGAATTAATCAACTCATCCCTTCTGAGTACAGTGTTGTGGAAATTCTTATGATGTTCTTTGATTGCTCCCTCTTGTAGATGTAATGATAGGCGACGGCTGACTTTGCATCTAGTAAAACCGATGTAGGTATGGTTTAGAGGCTTACAATCCTCTGAAGAGCAACTATATTGGTATACCACATTGGTTCTAGATGTGAAGTGTGATCGCCTAGAAGTTGTTCGTCGTGATCAGAGAGGGAGTTCTGGGATTTTTGTAGTAAATGAGAACTCTGATTTTGTTCTCGCTTGTAGGGAGGTAATTCCTATGGATATTTTTAATTACTTTTTCATCTTTTTTGTGATTATTAGTAAAGGTGTTTCTGTAATATATGTATTACAGAAACACCTTTATATATATATATATATATATATATATATATATATATATTATATGTGTATATATATACATACACACACACATACACACACACACACACACACATATATATATATATATATATATATATATATATATACATATCATATATATATATATATATATATATATATATATATATACATATCATATATATATATATATATATATATATATATATATATATATATGAAGGATTTAATAGCGTTAAAGTGCAACGGATAGCTGATTCTGTGTACTATTGGTGGGTGTGAGAGCTAGAGAGTGTGGACGACTGGAAAGCACCGGAATATTGGAAGTGAGTGACCTGCATCATGATGATTCCCACCGGATTAAAAAATTCGGAAATCTTAGCTGCAGCTCAGTTCTCCTTGAATACCGTAAAAGCCGTGAGATGTGAGCTGGAGAATTGCGACTGAGATGTAAAAACAGTGGCTAACAGGAAGGATTAGAGTAGGCGTTCTGACTCTGTCCGCACAACCAAATTCGTCGAGAAGCTGAAAAAAAAAATGTACATCAAGATCCAGGCAAGGAAATGCGGACCTTGGCGCGAGAGATGGATGTCGGAGTCGCGACTATGAAGAAAACGCTGAGCGAGGATCTTCGCTACTCCTCATACAAGAGCGCAAGGATCAACTACTCACCGCTAAGGCCTAAGAGAACCGCCTTACGAAAGCCAAGAAACTCCTCAACAAGGTCAAATATCCAGTCTAGCCGGGGATACTCTGGTTCTTCTCAGAGGAGAACTTCTGCCAGGACAAGTTACACAACGCGCAGAACAACAGGTGGCTAGCCTACAGTCCGCACGAGGTCCCGCGCTTCATGAAGACCAAGTTCCCTCAAACTGTGATGGTCTTTGGGTGTGTTTCCAGCGAAGGTCACGTCATGCCGCCCCACATCTTTGAAGAGGGACTCAAACTCACTTCAGATGGCTATATTGAGTTGCTGTCTACTGCTGTCAAGCGCTGGGTGGAGAAGTGGCTGTCTGAGAACTTCTACGACTTCACCAGTCCCAACATCTGGCCCCCAACTCGCCTGATTGCAACCCCATAGACTATGCGTGGGGCGCAGTTGAAAAGACACCAATCGTACCGCCTGCAATATCAAGGACGAGCTGATTACCAGGATCAAACTAGTGTTCAAGCGTCTCTCGAAGGACATCGTGAAGTCCTGCCTGGAGGCCGTGGTGGAGGCTCAGGGCGGCTTCTTTGAGTGAGCTGTATTTGGTAAAAGATCTTCTAAGATATGCACTTTGAATTTTGAGAATACATCAGTTTTTGGCCAAAATATGAGGATTTTCTTTCCTTTCCGAAAAAAGCGTCAAATTTATTCCGAACACCCTATCTATCTATCTATCTATATACATATATACATATATATATATATATATATATATATATATATATATATATATATATATATATATACACGTATATATATATATATTCATATATGAAGGCATCCTGACAGGTTGTAAGAGAGGGAAAACACACAAGTAGAACAATTTTTTTTTTCTCTGACTAGTTTCGCACTGTGGTGCTTTTTCAGAAAGAACGTTCAAACTACAAAAAAATGACATCAAATACAGGAAATGTATGCGGGAGTGAAAGGGTACAAGGATAGGTCAATTGGTATGGGTTCTAGAAGGCTCAAAATCCTATGGACTGGTTAGACTTGCACTCTGTGAGGTGCTTCCGGTGATCTGACGTCCTGTCTTCTTACATTCTCTTGCTACGTGTAGGGCTGTTGACTTTGAATGTTTAATGTCACCTATTTTATCATTAAAAGAACATAGAGCCAATGCCCAACACCACCGCAACTCCAACGCCCTCGTGAACCATGTAGATGTAGATGAAAAAAGGACATTTACCAAAATGGGAACAAGGAAAAATATTGCACAAGAATCTTAGTAAAAAAGAAAGGAAAATTGTAGAAGCTCTGTACATAGCCACTAAAAAATGCATGAATAATAGAATAGGTGACATTAGATATTCAAAGTTAACAGCCTTACACATAGAATTTCGAGCCTCATTGAACCCAAACTAATTGGGATATTCTTGCCTTGTACACTTTTACTCCCCCACACATTTCCAGTATTTAATGCCAGTTTTTCTAAAGTTTGAACATTTTTCTAAAGAAGCACCACAGTGCTAATCTAGTCAAAGAATAAACTCTTGTTCTACTTGTGTGTTTTCCCTCTGCCTCTCATATATTCATACGTAAATATAAATGTATATGTATGCATATATATATATATATATATAAAGTCTATGTGTGTGTGTGTGTGTGTGTGAGAGAGAGAGAGAGAGAGAGAGAGAGTGTATGTATGTATATATGATATATATATATATATATATATATATATATATATATATACATACATATATAGGTGTGTGTGTGTGTGTACAACACTGAATGGGTCCCAGTGAACAGATTTACATTTATCAACCACAATTCACTTTAATTCTAAGCCATCAACGTCGTGTATGTGTATGTAACTCGTGCATACAAATATAAGAAAGCTGCGCTCACCTTATATCTCTCTTGGTAGAGCGTTGGGCTAAATCACTGTCACTTGTTACGTGCCAGCGGAGGTTCAAGTCCTTACCTTGACCTCGTATAAATTTTTGCATGTACAGTATGCTTCTTCTAGTTCTTCAACGTTGATGAATTAGAATTAAAGTGAATTGTCGTTGATAAATGTAAATCTGTTCACTGGCACCCATTCAGTGTTGTACAAATACTTTCCCGCTTTACATTCTAGCAATTGTACTATCATGGCGGAGGTGGGTTGAACGCAAAAATTCGTGTATGTGTATATAACTCGAGCATACAAATATAAGAAAGTTGCGCTCAACGTATATCTCTCTTGATAGCCCATTAGGCTAAGTCACTGTCACTTGTTACGTGCTAGCGGAGGTTTGAGTCCTTAGCTTGACCACTTATCAATTTCTGCATGTACTGTATGCCTCCTCGAGTTCTTCGATGTTGATGGCTTAGAATTAAAGTGAATTGTGGCTGATATATATATATATATATATATATATATATATATGTGTGTGTGTGTGTGTGTGTGTGTGTGTGTGTGTGTGTGTGTGTGTGTGTGTCTGCGTTTATATATTCATATATATATTCTATGTATATACATGCATACATATATACGTATATGTATATATATATATATATCTATCTATACATACATACATATATGTATACATATATGTGTGTGTATATATATATATATATATATATTAATGTGTATATATATATATATATATATATATATATATATATATATATATATATATATATATATATATGCATATAATTCACAGAACTGGCACGTGGTCCAATGATATTCTGGTTACTTCTTAGGAAAAGAAAACGCGAAATTCCTAAGCGCTTTCGTGCAATTCACATCTTCAGGTGAGAGAAACGAATATAATATATAACTAAGTAAAGTCACAAAACACGTATAATTAGGAAAGGCAACAAAGCATAAAATTAAGATTGGTCTTCCTTAGTTTTAGGTTCTCTTGCTTTTCCTAATCATATACATATTGTGGCTTTTCCTAGTTACATATGCTATTTATCTTTATGCTTACTTTCTACCGATCTTATCTGTACTCACCTCTGAAGATCTGAATTGTCCGAAAATGCTTGCGAATTCCGTGTTACCTTTTTCTAAATGGTAACCAGCATATTCTGAAAATGAGGCTTCCCTCCTTTGAATCATCCGACACGCAGCTGGAACTAATCACAAGATCACAAAAGAAGCTCGAGCTTAATCCAAAATGGTTTCAACCATTTCATTGCGTATGGGATCCGGGGGTGTCCTGATCTGGCGACTTCTAGAATATATAACAAGGTAGAGTCTGAACATAATTATTTTTCCCTAAATTAAGTTTCTCTTTTATATTTCTTCTAGATACGGAGGCCCCAACGTTCAGTGTCTGCCCAGAAGATTCTAACGTGACTACTCCCTATGGCTGGGCGACATACCCTGTAACGATCGGAACACACGTTTCCGACAACTCCGGCCTCTGGACTGTGCAGGTGCGTGGGAAGTCTACGCAGTGAAAATCCTATTTTCCGGGATTTTTTTTTTTTTTTTTTTTTTACAAATCACTCTATTTTCAGGGGCTACTTTTTTTTATTTTCCAGTGATCCATTCCCACTTTCCAGGGTTTGAATTTTTAGGGATATTTTTCTCTTTCGTAACATCTAAGATATGTCACCACTACCGTACCCGCGTACCGCCTTTGTATGACTACGTACTTTATTTTATATATATTTTTGTATATATTAAAACAGTCAAAAGTACATGTATAGATACTGTTGATACCGACATAGGGATTCTGTAGCGCAATGATTCTGTGAAGTAAAGCAAAATGCGGCACTATTTTCTTGTAGCATTCGCATGGTCTATGAATATCATAAAACAATAGATTTATAGGTCCCTCACAATTTATTCACGGATGTGATTATACGTTTTTCCGTCGCCCTCGTACTCTAATTTTGAGCTAATTTCCGGAGCTCTTTTTGAACTTTCGTGGCGAATTCACCCATTGCCCCCGTGTATTTTTCCCCAGCTTACACCATATCTCGAAGGTTGCCGGCCAAGTCTTCGACCGCCTTTCTGTCTTTGCGTCTGCCAGGCAATCAAGGGGTGTGACAGCCACCTAGGTCAGGTAGTAGGGTAGTCAGGCAGCCAGACAGTCAAGCAGTCAGACACTCGGGCAGGTAGGCTGTGCAGTCGGACGCCTGAGCTGTCAGCCAATCGGGCAGTTAGAAAGTAAGGTAGCGGAATAGTCGTTCTGTCAGTGCATTTTTTTTTTTTTTTTGTCTATGTGAGTGTATGATTTATGTGCATTCATTAATGCATATGTGTACAAATGAGCATATATATGTATATATATATTTATATATATATATATATATACATAAATATATACACATTTATACATATATATATATTTGAATAATTCGCTAGTGGACAGCGACATCAATCATACAATCCATGACCGTCGCGCAGAGGATTCGAACCACCGCCTATAGACTCAAGAGAGTCCACAGCACCCGCCTTTAACCACTCGAGTGGTTAAAGGCGGGTGCTGTGGACTCTCTTGGGTCTATAGGCTGTGGACTCTCTTGGACTCTCTTGGGTCTATAGGCGGTGGTTCGAATCCTCTGCGCGACGGTCATGGATTGTATGATATATACATATATATATATGTATACATATATATATATATATATATATGTATACATATGTATACATATATGTGTACTGTATATATATATATATATATATATATATATATGTGTGTGTGTGTGTGTGTGTGTGTGTGTGTGTGTGTGTGTGTGTGTGTGTGTGTGTGTGTGTGTGTGTGTGTGTACATATATATATATATATATATATATATATAAATATATGTATATATATATATATACGTACATATAGGTGTGCATACAGGTGTTAGTTTGTGCTTATAATAGAGAACACACTCCTCAGTCATCATAAAAACTCGACAAATTACAGAGTAAATGGCAACAGCAATGGTTATGAAATAGTTTCGCCATCCATTGCAATCTCACCAGAGGTTTTATTTTTCTTTGTGCGTATACCACATTATGTAAATGTTATATGAACAAATACAAATCTTGTTGATGTACATACACAAGTCCCCAAATATCGCCCGCTATTTTTGCCCCATACTTTACATAGTCCCACACCTAATTTCTTTGCAGATCAATAGAGATAGTTCTACAACCATAGAAGGGTGAGGGGAGCAATACAGTTACCCTCATATTTTCAACGGCAGGATTCAGTCATAATATCTATTTAACATTTAGAGAGTTTGATCAAGTTTATCTTAAGAAAATTTTTAAAAATGAATCCTTTACATAGATATTTTCTATGGACGCCTTAATCTCGGATGGTTACCCAAAAGAGAAATTACAAAATACAAAAACAGTGGAAACTTACATTTTAGAATAAGATAAAGCAAAAAAGAATCTAACATTAATAATAAAATTATAGACAGACAGACAATTGGACAAACAGGCAGACAAAAAGACAGATGGATAGCTAGCTAGCCAAATTGTATAAATTGATATGTCTTTTGTCTGCCCGGTGTAGCTGACCGTTGACGGCGAGATCCAGGAATCGTCCAACCCTACGATGGATTTGAAACCTGGAACACATACTATTTCCTTCGTGGCCAAGGACTCCTACGACAACGAGAATACCTGCACCTACACTATCGGCGTAGATTTGAGCGGTAAGGGACTGGCACAGTCTATAAGCTATATTCTTTTAAGAGATATGGGGAAAAATCCTTAACCATCCAAGTCAAATCGGTTGGTATCCCTTGTTTCTTCACTGGACGCAACAAAACGACTTATTTTATCTCTTCTTTCACCGAAGTGAAATTGAAATAATGATAGTAATAAGAATGATAATGAACTGAGTCACTGCATCTACGGAAACAACAAATGGGAGTACTTAACAATTACCTGTACTTTTAAGACTTCGACTCAATTCGCCTGTAGGAATGCTACAACCAAGATCTAGGTATATATAGATCTTGGCTACAACCATAATAAATTGAGTGACATCGTACGTCAGACAACAGGTACATTAAATTGTAATAGTTAACCTTTTCACGATTTTTAGATAAAACTGAAATAGTTCAACGTTTTTGATGACGAATTGCTCTGAAACTTTAGATTCTAAAACTGGCATCCTGAGTGCGTTTCTTTTTATGGAAATCTGTGATACCGTTTTTACTATACTTCTTCCGACAAGTTCGCTCGAGTGATATGTAGATGGTCATCAATGCATGCAGTCCTGTCTACTCACGAGCTTAGAAGTGGGGTTTATGGACAGTGGCGGCGCCAGGGGGGGGCTTGGGGGGCTACACCCCCCATTAGCCCCCCCAACTGAAATGAGCAAATTGAAAATTTATAACACTCATTGAAATAATTCTATCAAGTGGAATGGAATTTTTAATTGCAAGGGCTAAAGATTTGTCAGCCATCAGTGCTAGCCCTACCATTAACCCCCTCCCCTTCTGAAATGAGGATAATATATGTGTATTATCATATTACTATTAGCCCCCCAAAAAATTTGCTCAGCCCCCCCTTAGCCTCCCCAACTAAAAATTCCTGGCGCCGCCGCTGTTTATGGAATATGTTACACTGCTTTATCCTAAGCCAATTACAGATAAGCTCTGAGGGTTACGTGACGTCAAAGTTCTTTCGATATTTCCAACAAATATGAACATTCTTGATATATTTAAACGTTAGTTGGAAGGGGAAGGATAGGAGGAATAATGCCTGTGATTCTTCATCATGGTCTTGGAAAACTTAACAGACCTCGATAATGTACAGTCTAACAGTGGTAGGTCATGTTAGGAACTCCTTCAGAAGATTGACATTACCTATGATGCTATGATTTCGCTCGACCAGAATATATGGCGTTGTCAATATTTATGCAGGACCTTCGAGTCACTTATGTTCTCTCTTGCTGCACAGCGATAACACAAATACATTGAATAAGCGTCTCGGCGTCTTTGGTACCAAGTGCCTTCGGAGAACCAAAATTCAGACTTGATGATCATCCTCATTGTTCTGGGCCACGTGCTAGGCTTGTGATTGATAGCTGCTGCCTTTGTGGACGAAAGTTTCAAAGTTCATTTGATACGATCAGTTAGTAATACTCACACACACACACACACACACACACACACACACACACACACACACACACACACACACACACACACACACACACACACACAGTTATAGAAGAGACATGAAAAAGAACAGCTTTCCTCACAGAGTGGTTGATGTATGGAACACACTAGACGAAACATTAGTGTGTGCAAAAACAATGCACGAATTTAAGAACAAATCAGATATGGCGAGATATAGAGACGGGACACCATGGGCGTAGCTACCCTTCCCGTAAGTTACAATTAGGTAAATATACACCGTCTCCTTGCACAAGGGGGGCGGTAACAGTTTGCAAAGTGTGATGCTTTGCTAGCTCTTAGCAGGGCTGAAACACGTTTCCGCAACACCAGCAATTCGTGAAAGTCTCTGACAGGTTTCTGAATGCCAAGTAAATTGGAATCACGTCTTTCGGATTATAATTACGTCGTCTCTGTCGCGACTCTCATTTATCACATAAACTTTCTATATTCATCTATTGTGTTGTTTTATTTGCAGATAAAACTCCACCGACTGTAGTCTCCTGTCCAAAGTCGATGACGTTCGAAACCTCGAAGCCCATTTTTGTGACGTACGAGGAGCCACAGTTTTCAGATGACACTGGGTTCATCGCCAAGGTAGGAAAATGAGTGAGAATACAATTTTCTTACGATTTCACTATTTGTATTAACAAACCGATCTAATAAAAATGTTTTGTGATTTCCATGTCAATATACGTTGATTACTTTCAATTTTCTTGCCATTTCATTGACAAATTAGTGATTGTGGTATATATTTATATAGTTATGTATTTCTGATAACCTACTTGGAAGACCGTGACACTGTTGTCTCGTATGTAAAGCCAAAACTTTTGTACTGGACTATACGATTTCCCAGAAAAACGAACATAGGAAATAAAATGTGACATATTCTTTATATAAAATATTCATTAGTTATATTGTACTCAAAAGATCAAAATTATATTTGTTCTCTTGTATCTAAAAACAAAATTTTTGTATTGTAGGTGGAGTCAACACTGGAGAACGGTTCTCTCATGTCTTGGGGAAGACATAAAGTCGTCGTCACCGCCTACGACAACTCCTCGAACAGCGTCTCCTGCGAATTCATGGTCGTTATCACCGGTAGGTTCAAAGTCTTGGGATTCCATTACAAGATAAAATCCAAGTTCTAAAAGAGTAGCAGTATTCGTGACCAAGCTGAAGCTAAAAAAATAAAAAAGCCAACCCAACGAAACCTAACCTAACCTAACCTAATATAGCCTAACTGAACCAAGCCTAGCTTAACCTAACTTTAGCGTCTAATTTCTCATCTGAAGGAAATACCTATGGACGTTAAAGAGTGAAATCTATCTTGTTTGACACTTAATCATCTGTATTTATTCTCCCTGTTACCATAAGTTTTTATTCAGCCGAAAGACTCCCTTCATTAAAATCAAAAGATTAAGTCAGTTGCCTACCACTTTGCCGCCTTCGCCAGCTCCTTCACTGATCTCAATCTCCTTCGTCAGGAGTCCCTTGCCAACGGCTCGACGTGCCCACAAACGGCGCCCTGGTCTGCCACGAGAGCTACGCTGGTGGTTTCTGCGTCGCTATGTGCGGTCCTGGGCAGGATTTCACCGTCCTTCCGGATCTGGAGGTGCCCTCCGACTACCTGTGCAACACGGCAGGCTCTTGGTACCCCTTCGAATACGGCTTCAACTGCACTGACCCAAGAGGCGACACCCCTGTCCTCTCTGACACCCACTACTTCGACACGCTCTGCAATGAGACGACGGCACAGGAACAGATGAAGAGCAACGCCCTAGAGGTTTACAACCTCTCCGGAGCTGACATTACGACTGGAGTCGATCTCACTCCCGAAGATTTCTTCGTCTCGTGTGGGCCTTTAGAGGTCTAGTTCTTCTTAGACTCCCGATTCTTTCTTTATTCGTTACCAAACAAATTTCATTAAAAAGGGCATTAAATGTGCTTGACAGATTTTTTATACAAAATTTAGCAGTTTGATCAATGATTTACGCCTTCGAGTGATCACTGTCAAGGAGGCATCAATGATCAATGATAGCACCGATATAGCGACATTTGAAAAACCGGTCTTTCAAGGTTTTATCCAGTTAGTCACTTTTATTGTATCATTATGATAATTGATGTCATAAATTTCATTAAATGGAAAACCCGCTGCCCCACAGCGGCAGGTAACGGTCCTCAGTCCTCCCCACACATCTCTCTAGGAAAGAAATTTGGACTTTTGTCTATGTTATGTGAATGTGGGTCTGTTTGTCACCGGCTGAAAGTGGGAGGAGAGGAACAGTCGCCAGTTTTCAACTCGTATGTGTATAAACGTGTAAGAAATGCAGTTGAATATATTAGAGATATTTGGCCTCGTCCGGGGACCGAGTGTCATCCCCTCAGGACTACACCACTTAATGGAGTGAGGTGGTTGACGGGTTTTAAAAATGGGGAGCTGGGTTGTCAATTTTGCAGGACCACCACAAAAAGGTACCCGCCACTGGTCTCTTTTTGATTGCATTTTCGACTAGAATATAAACCAGTACTCATCAGGCTATAGAACAGAGCATCATCTTGAGCTCAATTAGTACATACATCATATGCCCCAGGCACGGTCTCCACACAGAAGACAACATCTGACACATTCATTTGAGGCAGCCCTGACTGACCAACGGGTCAGTTTGATATCTATGGCAAGATCCCTTGGTGCCACAGATCTTTTGGAAGTGTCCCAGAAATACCTGTGGCACACTGCACCTTTGTGTTGTAGTTTGAAGAATGAAGTAAATCATCTGTATTATGTCTGGTCACCAGCTCTCAGATACAGGTTAATTCTGATCTTTTAAAACGTTTTATTTTATTTTTGTTTTGGTGCATAGCTAGTATTAAAGATAATTAATCTGTAACGATTATTAGGGCTGATTCACCCCCGCTTTGATTAATTCCTTTATGACTCATAATGTGTCCAACACCAGATGGTTTAGTTCAGCTGAGGGAATGTCATGGGATCAAAGAGGTTAACTCTTTTTTTGTAATTTTTCTATATTAATTTTTTTCTCTTTATATAACTTATACTTTTGATAATTCGTCTTTGTGTGAACAGAGAACGAATTACTGTGTCTTTTCCTTACAGAAATTACAAACGGGTGTTTATAATATTCTCTGTTATATATGTGATATACAAGAAAACATAATTCAACGTTTACTATATTCTCTATTATATACGTTCATCAAATAAACTATAAAACCCCGACTGTGACTAAAATTTACCGGGCAAAAAAAACTTCTGAAAAAAGTAGGCTTCTCCTATGTTTACTCCTTTCATCATTTCACTTTTCTAATATTATTAACACTAATATTTATAAAAAAAAAAAAATAACGAATTGACCATATACTTTCTCTGAATAAAATTTTTGCATATATATATATATATATATATATATATATATATATATATATATATATATATGTTTGTGTATATATACGTACCGTATTTTTCGGACCATAAGGCGCACCCGTAATTTGCTATTCCCTGTCCTTACATAAAGCACACCTGACCATAAGGCGCACCTGGTCTCGTCATCGGATAATCATGCATATGTGAGTGCATTCAGAACAACATTTTCGTTGTTAAATGAGAAAAATCGGTTGGGATTTAGCAAAATTACAAAAATAAATGATATATATTTTTATTTTGGTCAGTGAAATCAGACCACCTCCATGGACGGTCTGTCCTGTCAATACTCCTAAAAAACAACAGACACGTTACGGGAATTGTGGGGAATAAAACCAAAATTAGCAGTTTTATTCCCGGAATTCTCTATTCACTTAAAAACACAAGATTACAAATGAAGAAATTTTTTTAGTTTCGACCATGGGCGCAATATAGCAATAAAAAATTATTATTAATTTTGTAAATTATAATTTATCAACGTAATATGCAATTTTGTGAGCGGAAATAAAAAACAAAAAATGTGCTGAAACAGATTTCGTAAGTAACGAAGTCGTGTCGGACGAATGGTACGCCATGTTTGTTATGATAGATGCCGACGTCGAAGATATGAAAGCGTGATAAATTCGCCTAACCTAACCTAACCTGTGTTTAATAAATCATTACCTGCAAATTAAATGTCACCCGGCTCGTCCTCGTTGTCGTCGTCGTGAGAGACGTTGGCGTCCCGATCCTATGCTACCGACTTCGATCATTAGCATATTTGCTTGTAGCAAGGTATTTTTATTTTCATTTCCGCCCACAAAATTGCATATTACGTTAATGCATATTAATATACAAAATTAATAATTAATTTTATATTGCTATATTGCGCCCATGATCGAAACTAAAAAAATATCCAAATGACTACAGTCTGAGTGGAGCGAGACTATACCAATGCAAAATGGCTATCTGTGTCGTGGACGCTATCATGTCATAGCCATGATAGCGTGAATGAATGCTGTGGCATGGACCCGAAAACTGTCGAAGTTTTCACTATTTTCTTGTCAAGATACATGCATCTTGGTTATAACTTTGTTGTAACTTTTGCTAGGCCTATCATGCACTGTCGCCGTCGGCAGGCTAGGTACGAAACGTGTCAAAATAGTACGTCACTATCCGAGGCATTTTTTTTTTTTTTTTTTTTTTTTTTCCACTGAAGCCACACATAAGGCACGATAAGGCGCACCACCCGATTTTGGCCGATTTTAAGGATTTTTCAGGCGTCTTATGGTCCGAAAAATGCGGTATATATACAGTATATATATATATATTGACGAGAAACACCAGATGAGGACGGAGCCTTTATTTGTACGACGTTTCGCTTATTACAGCTTTTTCAAGTACAAGTTGAGATACAAATATTTGAGATTAAATAAGGGGAAAGGAGGGAACGGGGAGAGAAAAAAGGGGAGGGAAGGAAGAGGAGGAGGAGAAGGGGGGGGGAAGGACACAGGGAAAGGATGAGAATGCTGGCCCAAACGTCCGAGGGCGAAATGTCCACAAAGGGTGGTTTAGATATTTAATATTTTGCTGGCCATGGGTATTAGGGGAATAATGTGAGGCGAGATGTTAAACATGCCCCTGTTGAACACTATTGAACAAAACAGGGGCATGTTTAACATCTCGCCTCACATTATTCCCCTAATACCCATGGCCAGCAAAATATTAAATATCTAAACCACCCTTTGTGGACATTTCGCCCACGGACGTTTGGGCCAGCATTCTCGTCCTTTCCCAGTGTCCAATCCCCCCCTTCTCCTCCTCCTCTTCCTTCCCCCCCCTTTTTTTCTC
Source organism: Oratosquilla oratoria (assembly GCF_046742065.1). NCBI lineage: Eukaryota > Metazoa > Arthropoda > Malacostraca > Stomatopoda > Squillidae > Oratosquilla > Oratosquilla oratoria. Next base: position 50,396,234 of record NC_134777.1, on the reverse strand, counting down.
TCCCCGTTCCCTCCTTTCCCTTATTTAATCTCAAACATTTGTACCTCAACTTGTACTTGAAAAAGCTGTAATAAGCGAAACGTCGTACAAATAAAGGCTCCGTCCTCACATGGTGTTTTCTCGTCAATCTTGTCGGCAACTGCCACTTTTAATCATATATATATATATATATATATATATATATATATATATATATACACATATACATATATATATATATATATATACACATATACATGTATATACATATATATGTTTATATATATACATATATATATATATGTATATATATATATATATATATATATGCATGCACATACATATACATGTTCATATATGTATAATATGTATATGTATATATATATATATATATATATATATATATATATATAGATATATATATATATTGCAGACAAAAACGTTCGGACTACATTTCTTATTTACCAGTGGGGTTTTTTCTGCAAATTACATTCACGTGTCATTTGTGAAATACTGCAATATATACATGTATATATATACATGTATATATATATATATATATATATATATATGTACATATATATATATGTACATATATATATACATATATATACATATGTATATATATATATATCTATATATATATATATATATATATATATGTATGTACATATATATACATATATATACACATGTATATATATATATCTATATATATATATATATATGTACATATATATACATATATATATATATACATATGTATATATATATATGTATATGTACATATATATATACATATGCATGCATGTATATGTATATATATATATATATATATTATATATATATATAACTATGTATATATATACATACATATATAACTATGTATATATATACATACATATATATGCTAATAAGAACACGGGTACGTGTGTTCACGAATGCAAAGTGGCCTATTTTGGATACATACACACATTCATACAAACATACAAACATACATACATATGTATATATGTATGTGTGTGTATATATATATATATATATATATATATATATATATATATATATATATATATATATATATATATATATATATATATATATGTGTGTGGTCCCAAAAATATACTCACTTTTTGACAGACGATTACTAATGTGTCCCAAAAATGTATTCACTCTTTGACTTCCCAGTATTCATGCATTTTGTGTTCAAGTAGGTGTTTATCGACATAGATACAATACGAAGGGATTAAATTAAATTCATGAAAATAAAATGTTGTAGAAAAGATTATCTAATGTCATTTAGAATTATTTAATGTTCTCTCTCATTCCTGCGTGTTCGCAAATGTTCAAACTGGTTCCCATTATTTTCCAACGTACAACAATGGATTCGACAACATTGCCAAGCATTTCGTTTCGAATTGCAAGACATTGTCTTCGGATTTCATTTTTCAAATCATCGATTGCCGCTGGTTTTGCGGCGTAAACCTTATCTCTGAGATATCCCCATAAAGAGAAATCCATTGGCGTGAGTTCTAGGGAACATGCAGGAAATTCTACGTTAACTCGTCTCCCAATCCATTTGTTTGGATGTGCTGCATTGCGGTAATCCCGCACATCACAATGGTAGTGGGGAGGAGCTCCCTCTTGCTGGAAGTAAATCTCCTCGTCCCCAAACATCTCTTCAGTTCTTGGACCGATATTTTCCATCAGTAAATTTAAGTAAATTAGGCCACTGACAGTTTGATTAAAAAAAGAATGGTCCAATGATGCCCAATGCTGACATCCCACACCACACAGTAACGCCTGGTAAGTTCAAATGGTGTTCCATAGTAAAATGTGCAACTGGGTCAGTTAACCGACATAATTGCACACACACACACACACACACACACACACACACACACACACACACACACACATACACACATACCGACTCGGTGGCACAGTTGGTAGAGCGCTGAACTGGGAAGCAGAAGTGCTCCCAGTAGCCAGTTCGAATCCTGCCCAGGGCCGAAATTATTTTGGTATCGCTGTGCCTCGGGTCGTTACTCTGACTCTCGTGGGCGGGGAGTTGGGGGTGTGTGTGTGTGCAAGGTCATAGCATTACCCATAGATCGGACCTACGAGCTCTGAGCTCTCTTCCAGGAGGGAAATAGCTGTCGATCACGAGTCCAACACGTGATCCAAAGGCCAAGTGAATACACACATTTATATATATATATATATATATATATATATATGTATATGTATATGTATATGTGTGTGTGTGTGTATGTGTATATATATATATATATATATATATATATATATATATATATATATACGTATATATATTTACATATGTAACTTTTTAATCCTCTGTCGGTGAAAAGAATTCAGAAATACTAATTATCTGTATATTTCGACCACTGACTGTGGTCCTCTTCAGCAGAATGATACAAAGGAATAGAGTTAACAAGTATAAATATGGACAGGGAGAGAACAATTAGGAGACGTGGGCAAGGAGACTCAAGTTACTTGGGGTTGGTATGTGGGAATCTGTCCTGCCGCTTTCATAATCAATTTGTTTGCTGGCAGTGGTCGAAATATACAAATCATTAGTATTTCTGATTTCTTTTCTGCGACAGTGGGTCAACAAGTTTCATTTTACCAATGTGCTATTACATTACGCTGTGCTAATATGTATGTATATATATATATATATATATATATATATATATATATGCCGAAAACCACAAGTAAAATAACAGAAATGAGACCGAGTGCTTTCGTCTATAAAAACATTTTCAAGGTATATGCATAGCAGAGAAACAAGAATATACCCAAAGGGTAGATCTCTCCCAGTGACCTATGAACTCAGGTTCCCGAAGGTTAAGGCTACATTTTTTTCTTAATAATAAAATCATCCAATTTGTACAATCCATGACTTAAATTTTAAATGTTAACAAACGTATCCTTGATCAAACTGGTCTCCTATGATATTTCTATTCAAATATGAATTACTCTTAACAATTACTTTAGCTTCCTTTCAATTAATGCAATGGCTAATCCCTGTGTGGGAGTT
>NC_134777.1:50378191-50388191 GCF_046742065.1 Oratosquilla oratoria | reverse complement strand
TATTTATGGCTACGCACAGTGCCTGCAACCGTATCCGTAGCGTTAGTTCGATTGCCTACGTAAATGCGAATGCGAGGAATGTCCCAAGATGTTTTTATGTATACATATATACATGCGAGTTCATCCCCTGTAGGACCGCCCCAGACCCTACAGAACGACAATGACTTTCCACCTTACCAATAAGATCTGGCTTGGTAAGGCTGTATGTATGGCGCATGTCTAACCATGCTTGTCTGTAACTGCATATCTAGTCGAGAACCAGTGTAATCAACTCGACCCTATAAATCCAGGCCTAGCACTCAAATGCAGCACTGGAACCTCTGCTGTCTGCCAGTGCTGAAAGGGGTTGGGAATCCAGAAAAAAATTATTTGGACAGTTGCCCCCACCCCTCCCCAGACTTTATCGGGTGTCTCCCACGTACGAGAGAGAATCAGGTTAGCCAACTCGATCTACTCACCGGCCAACCAACTTGGTCTCAACTTATACAACAAACTCGGGGTCGACTTATACCAATTTAGCCTATTTTCTTACTAACTTGGTCGAATGAAAAATCAAATCGTGATAAGTTCGTCAACAAAAGTGGTTAGTGAAAAGGGTCTCTGCGTAATTGTCAGTGATGATCTCAAATTATTTAAGCAGTACATATTCGCCTCAGAGAAGGCAAATAAGATTCTAAGTCTGATTGAACAGTCTTTTGATTTTAAAAGTCCATCTGTTATTTTCAAGCTATATAAATCGTTAGTTCGTCCATATTTGGAATCTCATTAAAGACATTGACAGATTGGAAAAAGTACAATGGCGAGCTACAGAACTGATTCCAAATATCTGAAATAAATCATACGAAAATCGACTAAAACATATGAATCTGTTTTCCTTAAAAAAAAAAAAAGTAGACTCTGGAGGGTTTTGATACAGGTCTTTAAGATTCTAAAGGAAATTGACGTCAAAAGTGACGAAATTTTCAAACTGAATACGAATCAAACAAGAAATAATGGTTTCAAACTGTCAGGAAGTAGATTTAATTTGGAAGTGGGTAGAAACAACTTCGCCAGCCGTGTAATAAATAAATGTAATAAACTTCCTGCAGAGGCAGTGCAATGTAATGCAGTTCTAAGTTCTAAGATTCTTTTAGATAAGCACCTAAGCAATATACGGTAATGCCTGCCATTTATACTATTTATTCATTCATTATCATTTAATTTTTTATTTACTTATTAATTAATTTATTCATTATAAAAAAAATTTTTTTCTTCATTATTTGTCATTATCTGTTTATTTTATTAATTTATCTATTTTTCCCCGCATCCGACCTAGTTATGGCCCTTCTTTTGTAATCCTTTGCAAAGTGCAAATCGAATACTTTCTCACATGTATAAGACTATCGTGCACAAGGCTGAATAAATTCAGTTTTGCCATAGACTGTAATCACGGTAATTGGCCGCGGCCTAGTTAGTAGGCCAAGTTGGCAATAGTTAAGAGTTCGCTCTACACCGCTAATATACGGTCCGAACTATGGCTAAGGTGAGATATTTCGCCAAAAGGCTCGTGACTGCGGCAGGTTAACCCATTAAACAAACAAAAAATAAAACAATAACACAAAAAATCATAAAACACGAAAATGTTTGATCAAACACCAGAAAAATATGACGTCAGCGAAGCGAGGGCTGACGTCATATTTTTCTGGTGTTTGATCAAACATTTTGGTGTTTTATGATTTTTTGTTTTATTTGACCAAATGACAAGAATCTTGTCATCGAAGTTTAATGGGTTAACATTCATTGGTGGGAATCGGAGAGGAATGCGAGATTCAAACCAACAACTAAGCGATTGTGAGACGTTTTGGACGCTAACTACAACTTTTGTTTTTATAGTTTTCCAGGTTTTATTTATATTTTCACATATACACATAGAATAATTTTCATTCTTTATAGATGTTTCCATTTTCTTCAGAAATAACAATATTAGAGGCTCAAGTCTCACACTTAATTTTTAGTGACAAGCACATTTTGAGTGAAAGCAGCTAGTGAAGATGTGATGAGCACATATAAAATATAACTAAGAAATATATATAACTAATTATACAAACAAGAGGTGTTAAGATTAAACCTAATTCATATATAAATAATACAAAATAAAAATATATAATAGAAGATAAAATACATAATCAAAAATAAAGAATATACAATAAAAATATATATAATAAAAAACAAACATAACTAAATGATGTTAAAATTAAACCGAATTCATATATGAAATATGATTAAAATCTAGAAAATACATAAAATATAAAAATTATTTAAATCTGGCCAATGTCCGAAGCAGCCAGCCGGAAAGGCTCTCGTATTCAAAATGTCCCAGGTTGGTGGCCAATGTCAGAAACATCCGTCCACGCAATTAAAGAATGCAAGACCAGCGTATTTCCGATCACACACACACACACACACACACACACACACACACACACACACACACACACACACACACACAATAGAAATTACTGATAGAGAGAATCTGATAAAATGGGATGACAGAAATACAAGAGGACACGGAAAGAAAATAAAAAAAGACAGCTATAGAAGAGATTTGAAAAAGAACAGCTTTCCTCACAGAGTAATAGACAGTTGGAACAAGTTAGATGAGAAAGTGGTGTGTGCAAAAACAATACATGAATTTAAAAATAGTTTAGATAAAATGAGATATGAAGACGGGACCCCACGAGCATAGCTCCCCTTCCCGTAAAATACAACTAGGTAAATACAACTAGGTAAATACACACACACACACACATATATATATATATATATATATATATATATATATATATATATATATATATATATATATAATGTATTATAACTCGATCTCGGATAACTGAATTATCGGTCGGGGGTGGTACCACCATACCATTGAGCTGTGTGATTATGTAATTCACCACGGTTCAGGGTTACGTGTTGGGCTCATGGTCAACAGGTACTACCCATTGAATGAGAGCTCAGAGCTCGTGTATGTCCCTGTCTACGGATATTGCTGTGTGTATTTAAGCGTGCGCGCACTTTATATTATGTGCTGGACCCGAGATCGACAGTCACTAGCCTCCTATATGTAAGCTCACACCTCATATTGTTCGAACAATAGGTATGAGTAATACTATGGCATGACACCCACTACTTTGCATGGGGGGGGGGGGGTGGCAGGAGCGGTTTGCAGTAATAGAAGAATATTTATTCGCCGTGAGCGCGACGCGTATTCCGTTACGGTAGCACGAGAGCCCTGGACATTAAGCACATGTCTTTATCCCACTCTTCGTTTGTCTTGATAAAACTACCTAAGACTGACTTATCTGTCTCCTAGAATTTTTGACAGTCTAGTTTTGCCTATTGGCAACTAATGGTAGTCATTTTAAAGAATTTCTTTTTGTGGATACCTTAGTGTTAACCCAGTCCCTTATTTCCTGCAGCGTTATGGGGCACAGTGAATATTTATGAACAATACGATTGGAATCTTATCAATACTGAAACTGAGGGGAAGGAAGGAAATTTTAGAGCAGTGGTCTTCAACCTGGGGGGGGGGCATGGACCCCTTGAGGAGGAGCGCAAGGAGGTTCCCAAAATGGGGCAACAAGCCGAAAACCAGCGGTAGCCAGTGTACACTCGATTGGACACTCGGCGACAAAGAAGAGTTCTCAAAGAGCGTGAAGGCACGTCAGGTTTGGGACAAAACTTGGGGGATTCCGGCCAAGACAATTCTGATGAATAGAACCTCTTGGATGTGGTGACTTTTTTTTTTAGCGGCAGCCTTTTTCATTTTGTTTAATATTTTCGCTTCTAGTCACATTCTAATATGTTTGTTCTAGCTGGCGTCTGGTTAGGAGGGGAAAGGGCAGGAATCTGCACATCGAAGAATTCCAACCCGTCCCTATTACCCCTTGCACTACCACTAACAATTTGCAAATTTCTTCTGGCCTCAGTTAAGCGGCTTCTTTCAGCCGAAAGAGTTGGCTAAAATTTAGGAGCTAAAGTAAAAATATCCCACTAAGACACGGAGAAGTCAACTCTCGCAGCCTTTGTCGAACGACTGCATCACAGATGCTTGTGATGGCGATCGCAGACGTATTTTCTGAATTCCTCCGACTTTTCATTCTTCACGTTTTCTTCGATTTCGGAAAGTTTTACCCCAGATATAATCGAGTCATCTGCATTCAACACGCCATCACCGCCGAATACCTGTTGCACACTGTTCTTTTCTCAGACTTTGATATATAATCCTACTTTCTTGTGCAAAAAAAAAAAAAAATCATGCGTGCTTCCACTTACCAGACGAGACGTCCACTGTCAAAACGCCCCGGTGATGTTTTGCTTATAGTCAAAACGTCCCACCTGCAGGTTTTGTATATAAAGGGTTTGGGAGGATGATACCATCAGTTGACCACAATACCACATATACGTAAGATGGAAGTTGTCACTACAGATAGAGGTGGCCAGAAGATTTGCTTGGATGGATTCATGTATACCAAGAAACATCAGTCCACGAATGCTGACCAGATTATAAGGCGTGTAAAAAGGGATCCTCCAATAAAGTGCTATGGAAACTTGAAATTGTGATATATATGTGTGTGTGTGTGTGTGTGTGTGTGTGTGTGTGTGTGTGTGTGTGTGTGTGTGTGTGTGTGTGTGTGTGTGTGTGTGTGTGTGTGTGTGTGTGTGTGTGTGTGTGTGTGTGTGTGTGTGCGTGCGCGCGAGATGCAGGGATGAACAGTCATCCAGGAGCAAAGAGAGAACAAAAAATGAGGGAGGGAGGGGTGGTGAATGGGAGAGGAGTATGTGGGGATGAAATGGGTGGGAGTAGATTTATGCCTTTTGACTTTGGCTACCTCCCTTGTAAGAGGGAAAAATCCTTGGTATGCGTATGTTTTATTGTTATTTATCAATTGTAAAACAACTTGCGTTGGACTTAAAAAAGTATTGATGTGAATATATTTTTGGTGGCCAAAATGTCCATCTTTGAGCAAATTGGTGGCTGTGACATCCTTAGCCTAAATATCTGTAGCCGAAACGTCCTGTCACCTCATCGAAGACGCTGCAGTTATGAGTGTTTTTAATTAGATGATTATCCGCATCTTCATTATTGAGTATATCATCTTCATATAGGAGCCATGTTCACTTATGATCAAAGACAATGTAGTTAAAAGAAATAAATTTCGATTACTGAGTTATGAATGGTGTTCACTTGATATTCAAAGCATTTTGATTATCGGTTCATCATAAGACCAGTTCATATCTCAAAAAATATATATTATCACTGAATCAAACTTCATATACGCAAATTATATGGTTTCAGTGCCTGTTGTTCTAACTTACCATCTGAAAAAACTAAAACCATACATTTAGGAATTACCATTAAAAAAAACTTGGATAAATGCAAGTAGTAAATGAGAAATGGAAATGGAACGTTTGAGAAAAGGTGATGGGACGTTTTGACCAAGGAACGTTTTGGATTTGGGGCCAGGGGGATGTTTAGACCGAGTATCGGGTTCCAGTGCCTGTGGTTATAACTTAACATCTAACATATGAACCGTATTTAGAACTAATTTGTCAATGTCAACCACCGATGGCACCTATTTGATAAGTTACCGGTAGCTGCTAATTACAGCAGCATCCCCTAGCTGTGACAGTGTGAACCGATTTACGTTATAGATTGGAGCACTTTGTATACATGTAGGAGATACAAGTAAATGCGTAGTTGGAAGTGTGTATGTATATACGTGCACGCGTGTAGCGGGCGTGAATCTTCTAGAACAATCAAATTGCCATTCTATTTACATAATTAATTATCAATTATTTTGAAGTGTGTATGTATATACGTGCATGCGTGTAGCGGGCGTGAATCTTCTAGAACAATCAAATTGCCATTCTGTTTACATGTGTCAGTGGAGTGATCTTTTGGTGGGTAGCTAAACGGTGGTATTCCCTATGATCAAAGGGGCCTTGTATTGCACCTTTTTCCCTACAGAGCGCGCCACGATCGCCGATAGTTGGCTACATGGTGGCCAGCGCGATATGGTGAAATTTAGTAAATGCATTTTCGAAGCATGTGCAGCTGACAATAATAACCCATGAGAATGTTTAAAGAAGTCAATAAGACCGTTTTACGACAATCACGAAACCATTGAACAAGTAGGATCACCGTAAGAGACCGTAACGTGGGAGACTAACGCAAGTTCGTGACCCAATACAGTGTCCATTTAAATATGTCAAGTGATTCACGTTTCATTACAGCTAGAGTGATATTTTGGTGAGTAGGCATATTGTTAATTACAGTGTCGGTATACACACACACACACTATGTTATGACGGCAGCGTCCTCTGTGTTAAGCTGCTAAGCAATTCACGTGTAATTAAATAGATTTAGTGGATAGGACTACAGCTCTTTAGGCCTACAATGCGCAGTACCACCTAGCTGTGATATTATGAACCGATTCATGTCGTCAGTTGTACCGGCAACATTTAACAGGCAAAGTGACGTTTTTGTTATTCGTCGTGGAATAAGACAAGGAAGCAATGATGCAACTTATATTACGTTCAGTAGGTCTGAGACCGCATGACAAGTTAATAACTGGCTCTGGTGCTTCGCAGATGTATTAAATTGAATTGAATGGTTACTGGGGTAGTCTGTGGATAGTGCTAGCTCAATCGACCGTGTCTCCATGACCCAAAAGGTGCCAAATAGCAAATTTGCCTAATATTTCACTTATCACACTAAAATACAAGGACAACGTCACACGGCTAATAACGGCGGCATCTCTTGTGAATATCTTTGAGGTGATTCAATACAAGCTATTGTACTGTGAAATTTACAAGCACAGAGTTGTCCACAGTATCGATTCATAAATTGACTCGTATACCGGTATTGTTCGTAGGGTCTACAACAGTTCAAAAGAAAATGACTCATCCTCAATACCACCACCCAGCTGTTTGACAGTGGGTACATTCTTAAGGCCTGTCTACACGAGCGGGCCTGATCGGCGGGTTTGCCCGTTAACGGGCAAATTCTCGCGGGCCTGCCCGTGAATGTTGTCCACACGACCGAAGTGATGAACAGCTGGGCCTGCCCGACGATGTTGCCAGTAGCGGGTGGAGTGCTGTACGAGAACCATGGTGCCTAGCATTGTCAAGAAAAAGATTTTGTGCTCTATCCTGGGCTGCCATCGTTAAATGTTCACTGTGCTACTATGCCGTGGAATGTGGGATGAAGGCCCGCTGTGGGTTCACGATATTATCTTGCGTCTGGCAGGGTAGAAACTCCAGCTACCGGGCACCAGCTCAGTGATTTCCCTCGGTGGCCTTTCGGGCAATTTGATCGTTTGCCCGTCAAATATGCCCGTTAACGGGCAAGCCCGCCGATCAGGCCCGCTCGTGTAGACAGGCATTTATGCTACGTCCACACGGTCGAGCACTGTCCGCCGGGCACAAGGGCTTTGCTCGACAACGGGCAATTTCATCGGGCAAACCATCAAACTGCCCGTTCCCGGCGCTATTTGCGGGCAGTGAATGGAGGGCTGACATCACTGCCAAACGCATGAGGTGAGGTGCGAGCAAAATTAGCAAACCCGCTCAGTACAGACCGAAGTTACCTTATCACCATGTCCGCACCTAGTACTAGCTGAGCAATTTTTTTGGGGGGCTAATAGTAATATGATAATACACATATATTATCCTCATTTCAGAAGGGGAGGGGGTTAATTGTAGGGCTAGCACTGATGGCTGACAAATCTTTAACACTGGCAATTAAAAATTCCACTTAATAAAATTATTTCAATGAGTATTTTCAATTTGCTCATTTCAGTTGGGGGGGCTGGCCACTTTTTTTTGGGGGGGTTAAAGCCCCCTCAAGCCCCCACCTGGCGCCGCCACTGCTGATGCATCCTAACCCCGAAATAATAATTTCCCATTGGGTTGCGCCCCTGGAACTTTTCAACTATCTCGTCGAGTCCATAGAAACCAGCCTGGGAAACAACTTGCCACTTACCTTACGATGTCGATAGATTCATTCAGCAGTATTATTATAGAGAGCGATGCAACTTCTTGTTCTTGAAGTAAAACATTTTTAAATCAACAATTGCTGTCACGCTAAAGTCACATAACAGTTTTTGGAAGGACACCTTGATCCTTTTAAAGCAATTCAAGCACCTCTTCTTTTCTTCGACACAAAATTAAATTAAAAAAAAATGATAAGATAGAACACCTATACTCAGCACAAACCAATTCAAAACTAAGATGGCGCCCTTTCGATTCCGTTTTGAGAGAAGGCCTGTGATTGGCTGGAATCGGTAAGAGACTCAAAACAATTATGTGATTGGATGAACCGATAATGTATTACGTGAAGCTCCCGCAAGATGTCGCGCCTGAACGTCCGCGAAAATCGCAGGGAAGTTATCAATAAAGTGAATTTGGCAGAACCCAAACACTTTTCATAAATTTTGCAGGAAAATTATGAAATACGAATCTTTGTATTTTTGCGTGTATGTACATATATGTTTGTGCATATACTTTTGTTGGCACATTCACCGATTAGAGTAAATACCCCAGGTAAGCTTCAGACTTGCCGGTTGGTGTAATTGTTCACAAAATATAATTTGTGATTGTATATATATATGTATATATGCATGCATTGTTAAAATCGACAGCGTTAGTGAGGTTGTTGATCTTCTTGTGAGTATTCTCCAGTTTTCTAACCAATATTCTGCCATTTAGAGGGTGGGCATATACCAAGTTGCCAAAATGATTCATTTATTTCAACGTTTCGTCTAACAAAGAGACATCTTCAGGAAATTCTGTAACATAGATAATAATGACGTACAGAAATATAGAAAACAACATGTAAATCTAACCAATTATACAAATATAGAAGCAAATATCAATAAATGCGCAAATTCACACAAAATAAACACTATACATGGGCTGATGGGGACCGTTACTTACAATAGTTAAAAGGTCCGATGAAATGACGAAGAAAACCCTTCGCTCGGTGACATATATTTGTATAATTGGTTAGATTTACATGTTGTTTTCTATATTTCTGTACGTCATTATTATCTACGTTACAGAATTTCCTGAAGATGTCTCTTTGTTAGACGAAACGTTGAAATAAATGAATCATTTTGGCAACTTGGTATATGCCCACCCTCTAAATGGCAGAATATTGGTTAGAAAACTGGAGAATACTCACAAGAAGATCAACAACCTCACTAACGCTGTCGATTTTAACAATGCATGCATACAAGAGAATCTGCTCCCCAGATATTCAAACATATATATATATATATATATATATATATATATATATATATATATATATATATATGTATGTATATATATATATATATACGTGGACTCGACGTTCGTCAAGTTAATTAGATGCCTCCTTGCATCATTTCCTGCTTTGTTTGTCTTCTATATATAGGTAAAATACGGTGGTGTCATAACTGTTACTATGATGTATATTATAAACCATGTTCGGACGGTGCAACTCCAACATAACTCCTGGGATATTTACTTTGGTCGGTGACTGTACTTATGTATGTATATACGCATGTCCGTATGTATGTATACATGCATGTGTGTATGTATTCGCGTATGCAAATATTATGTATTTTTTTGCTGAAACCACGAGGAAATCAAAGATCGGAATACTAAACGTTTTCGTCTATTTAAGACATTTTCAAAGTACTTTGAAAATGTCTTAAATAGACGAAAACGTTTAGTATTCCGATCTTTGATTTCCTCGTAGTTTCAGCAAACTATATTTATTCACGTGTTTTATGTGATTACTGTTGCAGTATGTATGTATGTATGTATGTACATGCACGTGTAAATGTATGTATATATGGATGTATATGTATATATGTATGTATGTCTGCATGTATGTATATATATGTATGTATGTATGTATGTATGTATGTATGTATGTATGTATGTATGTATGTATACATATATGTATGTA
>NC_134777.1:50348191-50373191 GCF_046742065.1 Oratosquilla oratoria | reverse complement strand
AATAATGCTAAACATATTGAGCACTCCCCCCCCAATAATAAAAAAAAAAAAATCACCATTCACTATTAGCTTGATGATTTCTTTCTATGCTTCAGCTTACAATTCATAAACCTGGAACACAGTTTTGGTCCAACTTTGCATTTATCTACAGTATCCCTTTCATGTACGTTTCTTCCTCCTTCCTGTTGATCCTTACACAGCTATCTCGTTGCTTCATTTATTATACTGGTTCTTCTCTTTCTTCATTTTTCTCAAACTATGTCCTTGCCCTTTTTTTATTTATAATTTTCATTACATCTTATGGAACAAATCTTGTTCCCGCTTCTCCTTTCAATAATTTTCGTCATATATTTATATATTCCCAAGCTGCAAATGTACAAAAATATTTCCCATTCCCTCATAGTCCCACTGGTATTTATGAATTCACCTTCAAGCCTGAGGAATTTAACTCCCAAAATAGAGTCTACATCCCTGTGTGATTCGTTCCTTGGCTCCATTTCCCCACCCATCTACTGAAATTCAATCGTTACTTGATCTTTTTTTCCTATAAGGCAAAGGTATTTCAGAGAGCTAGTAATATCTGGCTCTTTGGATATTAGCAATTCCAACTACGTGGGAATGTCACCCCTCCTTACTCGAGTCACCTCTATTGTATTCTCCGTTATAATTGCATTCTCCATTGCCATATTTAATTGGGTATTCACCCAGGAATTTGCCTTGCCATTTGTTTCACACTCCTTACATTTGACCTTATTGCAATTAAAGTCTCCCATAAGGAATTTTTTTTTTTTTTTTTTTTTTTTTTTTAAGGAAAGCTATCTCCAACAACATTTCTTGAAATTCAATTTAATTCCAAGCTCTCGTTTTGGGGGTTGGATATAGGAACACCATGAGGTCCCATCCATCCATCCATCCCATTATTTCTAACATTAAGATGGATTGCTTCAATCTTTCCTTCGATTAGATTTGCTTCTTCCACTGTTATATAATTTCTCATAACTATCAACCCGCCACTCATTTTATCTTTCCTATCTCTTCTCCAGATTATTTATCTGTTATTCCCCAAATGTAGATCAACATCTTTGGGGAGATTGTTCTCTATACTTAAGCCCAAAATATCACTCATTTACCATAAAATAATCAATTGTCTCCAACTTGACTGATAAAAAAAAATCTACATTAGCATAGACTACTTTAAAAAAAATTGTGGCGTTTCCTGTCCTGTATTGCCCTACCTTACTGCCTTTTTCGAAATAATTGGAAAACTTTCCAGAAATGTTACTATTTTTCTTTTTTCGGTCCTCATTTCATTTTTGTTTTTGGATTCCTTTACAAATTCCCGCTTTGTATGTTTATCCTCAGTCACATCTTTTTCTGCTAATTTTCAAGACTTGCTGGTTAGTTTACTTTCTATGGCTTACAACTCAATTTCTATTTTCATTGGACCCAAGCTAATTAATTTTTACTGACCTAACTGACCTAATTTTTACTGGATGTGCTGGCTTTGAGTGAAACTAAATTGAAAGGGATGGGCGAGTGTAAGTTTGGGAGTGTAGTTGGGAGGTTCTCAGGAGTGAAGAGGGGACGAGGGAGAGAAGGGGTGGCTATACTAGTAAGTGAAGAGATAGGTAAGCGTGCAGTGGAGTGGAGGGAGGTTTCTTCAAGGTTGATGTGGATGAAGGTGAAGCTGGGAAGGGAGATGTGGGTTTTTGTAAGTGCGTATGGACCTGATAGAAGAGCGTAGAGGAAAGGGAGGCTTTTTGGGTAGATTTAAATGAGTGCATAGAGGGATTAGGGAGAAATGTCAATGTAGTTGTATTGGGAGACCTTAATGCTAGGGTAGGAAACGAACCAATAGATGGAGTGATTGGGAAGTATGGAGTTCCAGGTAAAAATCGTAGTGGAGAAATGATGGTGGATATGTGTCTTGAAAGAGAGTTGATGATAGCAAATACAGTGTTTAGGAAGAAAGTAAAGCATAAGTACACATACAGTAGGAGAGGGTGGTGGATGGAAGGGTGGCAGATAGAGCGTTAATGGCCTATACAGTATAGTGGTGATCAGAAGTATGGTAGGAAGAGTTAAGGATGTACATGTTCTAAGGGGAGGGAGTGGGGGAATATCAGATCATTTCCTGGTGGAAGTTAAATTGGGAGTGGAAAATAGGTGGAGAAAGAGGAAAAGGGCAGAAGGTAGGGAGGTACTTGGAGTGAACTGCTTAAATGAGATAGAAAAGGAGAAGGAGTATAAGAAGAAGCTGAGAGAGGAGTGGGAGGAAGTAAAGGATAGAGTATAACTAGAAGTGGAGGAGGAATGGGGATGGTTCAAGGAGAGAGTCATAAGGTGCGCAAAAATGGTGTGTGGAACAAGGAGGGCGGGAGGAAATAGAAGGAAGGGTAGTGAGTGGTGAGATGAGGAAGCAAAGAAGGGTGTAGAAGAGAAGAAGCAGGCATTCATAGATTGGCTATAAATTAGGACGAGGGAATCGTATGAGAGGTACAAAGTAAAGAGAAGGGAAGTTAAGCATAAAATAAAGGAAGCAAAAAGGAGAGCAGATGTGAAATAGGGTAAGAGTATGATAGAAATTTTTGAAAGTAATAAAAAGATGTTTTGGAAAGAAATTAAAAAAGGAAGAGGAGGCGAATCAAGTACAGAAGAAAAGGTAAAAGGTGCAGATGGAGAGATGATAATGGAAGAGAAGGCAGTGAGAGGAAGGTGGGCAGTATTTTAGGAAGTTGCTAAATGTGAAGGAGGATAGGGAGGGAAAGGTAGTTGCAGTGGGAAACGCTAAGAAACTAAGAGTGATGAGTGAGGAAAATGGAGGAGAAAGGGTGAAAGATGAAGTGAAAGCAGCTGTTAAGATGATGAGGGCAAATAAGGCACCTGGGTTGGATGGATGCCATTCAAAACGTCTGGAGAATGGAGGTACATTGATGGTGGACTGGCTAGTAAGGTTATTTAATGTTTGTTTGAGAGAGGGTAGAGTGCCGGAGGACTGGAGGAGTGCCTGTATAGTTCCACTTTACAAGGGTAAAAAGGGGACAAGTGTGAGTGTAGTAGTTTCAGAGGGATCAGCTTGTTAAGTGTAGTTGGAAAGGCTTATGGGAGGGTCTTGACTGAGAGGATTAGGAGAAGAATAGAGGGAGCAATTGGTGAGGAACAGTGTGGTTTTAGGACAGGTAGGGGTTGTGTAGATCAGATTTTTGTGATAAGACAGATATGTGAGAAAGCTATAGGAAAAGGTAAGGATGTTTTTTGGGTTTTTATGGATTTGGAAAAGGCTTACAACAGGGTAGACAGGAAGGCACTGTGGGAGGTACAGCAGATATATGGGATAGGAGGAAAGCTGTTAAGAGCAGTCAAGAGTTTTTACGAGAGTAGTAGAGCTTGTGTTAGGATTAGAAATGGAGAGAGTGAGTAGTTTGAGGTAAAGGTGGGGCTTCGTCAGTGATGTGTTATGTCGTCCTGGCTGTTCAATCTATATATGGATGGGGTGGTGCGAGAGGTAAATACAAGGGTAGTGGGTCAGGGATTGGAGATGATTAAAGAAAATGGAGAAAAGTGGGAGATAAGCCAGTTGTTGTTTGCTGACGACATTGCGCTTGTAGCAGGATCAGAGGAGGGATTGAGGAAGTTAGTGACAGAGTTTGAGAAGGTGTGTGAAAGAAGGAAGCTGAAGATAAATGTGGACAAAAGTAAGGTGATGAGATGTACAAGGGGAGAGAGTAACAGCAGGCTGGAAGTGAGCATTAAGAGAGAGAGAGACTGGAGGAAGTGAATAGTTTTAGATACTTGGGTGAGAATGTGGCAGGAAAGGGAGGAGTGGGGGTAGAGGTAGAACGTAGATTAAGAGAAGCGAGTAAATGCCTTGGTGAATTAAAAAGTGTAAAAAAAAAGAGAAATAGACATCTGGGAATGTATGCTAAGAGGAGGTTATAGGAAGGAGTGATTGTGTCAACAGCACTGTACGGGGCAGAAACATGGAACATAAGAGAGGAAGAGAGAAGGAGTTTGGATGTGTTTGAGATGAAATGTCTGAGAAGTATGATAGGGGTTACTAGGCTGGATAGAGTGAGAAATGAGGAGGTGAGGAGGAGAACAGGGGTGGAAAGGGAGCTGGGATATAGGGTTGATGAAAGATTATTAGGATGGTTTGTACACATGGAAAGAATGAGTGAAGAAAGATAAGTAAAAGAGGTGTGGAAGGCAGAGGTGGAAGGAGTGAATATGAGGGGGCGTCTTAGGATGAGATGGATGGATGGGGTAAAAGGGGCATTACAAAAGAGAGGAATGTCTGTTGAGGAAGAACGGGAGAGGGCAGAAGATAGAGGTGAATGGAGAAGGGTTGTGTATGGATGATGCTGTGATGCATGAGGGGGAGTGGGTGGGGGATGGGGGTGAGGAAGTATGTATGAGAGATGATTTGACGCAGCCCGAAGGGATTTCTCCCCGTCTTCTCCTTTTCTTCATGAGGGGACGGAGAGGGTGGGGGGTCGCCGAATTAATGAAGCGGCCTTGCTGTGGATGTGCTGTGTCTTGCGACACTGCTTCTGACCCCGGGCAGTGGACAGGATGCAGGGATGACCCGTCATCCAGAAGGTCCCAAGATGTCGGGAGGAAGGAGGGTGGAGAGGAGTGGAGTATGTAGGGGATGGAATGGGTGGGAGTGGTTTCTATGCCTTTTTCTTTTTGGCTACCCCCCGTGTAAGGGGAAAAAAGCCTTTGGTGTATGTATGTATGTATGTATGTATGTATGTATGTATGTATGTATGTATGTATGTATGTATGTATGTATGTATGTATGTATGTACTTAAACGCATACATCTCATGTTTCTGAAGTATCTTCCATAAACTAATGTGATTACAAAGGATTACAAAGGAGGAGCATGCCGACAGGAGACCTTTTGGTCCATAACTAGGTCGGATGTGAAAAAATATAATAATGATAAATAAAAATAATAATATAAATGATGATAAATAAAATAAATAAATAGGTAAAGTTAAATGATAAACAAACAGGTAAATAGTAAATAATAAAATAATAATAAACAAACAGACAAAATAACAAACAAATAAGCTATCTCAAGTAAATAGCAGGCATTACGACATTTTGCTTAGGTGTTTAAGCGATTCAGCTTCGAACTGAACTATATTGCACTACCTCTGCAAGAAGCTTATTACATTTATTAACTACACGGTTGTCGAAGTTGTTTCTACCCACTTCCAAATTAAATATATTTCCTGGCAGTGTGAGACCATTATATCTTGTCTGATTCTCATTTAATATGAAAAATTGGTCACTTTTGATGTCAGTTCCCTTTAGAATCTTAAAGACCTGTATCAAGTCACTTCTGAGTCTACGCTTTTATAGGGAAAATAGATTCATATGTTTTAGTCGATTTTCGTATGATTTATTTTTGATATTTGGAATAAGTTTTGTGGCTCGCCGTTGAACTTTTTCCAATCTGTCAATGTCTTTAATGAGATTCGGTGACCATATGGAAACAGCATATTCCAAATGTGACGAACTAACGATTTATATAGCTTGTTAATGAGAGATGGACTTTTGAAGTTAATTGATCGCGCAATCAGTTCTAGAATCTTATTTGCTTTCTCAGAGGCTGAAATACACTGCTTAGATGATTTAAGATCGTTACTGATAATTACGCCAAGATCCATTTCATTATCTACTTTTGTTAACGAATTTCCAAATAACTTGTAATCGTTCTTCCTCTTATCTTTACCTATGTGCATAACCTTGCATCCACTTATGTTAAATTTCATTAGCCAATTTTCAGACCATTGCTGTAGTTTATCTAAATTTCTTTGAATATCTAATTGGTTTAAATGATCATTTGCCTTTTCGCACAGTTTTGTTTCATTATTAAATTTGGAGACAATAGATTTCAGTCCGTGGTCTATAACATTTATATACACTATGAATGGAAGTGGTCCAAGAACGTAAACCTGAGGAACTCCACTCGTAACATTTTTCCATATAGAAGTTTTGACATTTAGAAAAACTCTGTTTTCGATCGTTTAACGAATTACTAGTTCAACTTAATATGCTACCACTTGTTCCGTGTGAAGCTAATTTAGTAAGCAGTCTTTCGTGGAGGACGGTATCAAAAGCTTTTAATCGATTATGTATTTGACAAATATATATGTATATATATATATATATATATATAATATATATATATATATATATATATATAATAATAATAATAATAATAATAATAACAATAATAATAATAATAATAATAATAATAATAATAATAATAATAATAATAATAATAATAATAATACCCTTCAATGCTGTTCCAGCCTCACGTGATCTCTGCTGCTTCATAATCTCTTGAGAACAACCAATAGTTCAATGATTTTATCTTAGTTTGATTTTATCTATAGTATTGATAAAATTAGTTCCCTCATTTTTCAACGTCTCATTTTCCATTTCAGCTTGATCAATGTCTGTTTTCTAAGCCAAGTTTGTGGAATTTTCTTTTTCAATATTTCGTTCAAGATAATGAAACTTGGATTAATAAGAGGAAAGTAAATTCCCAATAGTTTCAACTCGGTTGCAAATTCACTTGCCTCCATTGTAAAGTCATTGTAGCCTTGCAGGCTATCCCTTCCTCTTATTTTGGCTTCAATTTCGTCCTGGTCAATTTCCCTACTGAAATTTCATACGCTGATTGGTGGTAATATTTCAAAACTACTAAAAACAAAAATGCGCCCAACAGAGCAGAAGAAATAATGTACGCCGACGGGCAGATGCACACACTCAACACAAGTAATAATGTTTAGATCAATCATTCTCAACGGGGGCGATTTTTGAGCTAAGAGGGGCGAAAAGCGTCACAGGTATTGCTTCTAACTTTCACGAAAGTAATAACATAAATATCAAGTTAATTGTACCATTCAATATTGCTTGTGAAGATTTTTTTTCTTCTAACCTTTGTGTTGTTCGAAGGACCAGTAGACTTCCATAGGGTAATCTACCACACAGGTGGGAAAAGGCATGCCTCTGTCACAAAGTAACTTTCATCAGACAGAATATAGTTGTCCGAACTGGCTCAAAAATTGATGTATAGAATCACATAAAGATATTAAGGATTACAAAGAAAAACCACTTCTATTTCTTTATTTCATGGACCTTTCTGCGTCGCTACCTAACAGTCTAGACATCTTTCAACTGTCAATTATTTTTTTGGGGCAGTGGCTTCACCCTAATCCTAACCAAATACATAGATAGTGACTGAAGAAGTCAAAGGATACATTGAGGAGTCATGGAAAATTGAGTAGGAGAAAAACGTTGAGAATGCGTCACTGAAACGACCCGTCTTTGAACTGGCAGTTTGAGCTTATTCGTAACCTCTCAACAAGTGCGTACTGAAATGGGGTTTGTAATTTCTACATTCTTGGTTACATACTTTCTAAATACAATTTATGAGAAACATAGGCGGAATACTACTTCCTTCCTGGGGAAAAGTCACCTCGAGGAGGCAAACTACCAATTCTACGAATACAAGGAATGTGTGACAAAACTAGCAATACGAAGGATGGGTTAATATGCCATATTAATCGTGACACATTTTGTTTAACCGTTAAACAAAATGTGTCACGATTAATATGGCATATTAATTCGTGACATTGCTTTAAGCTCAACAACTTTCAGAATATATATATATATATATATATATATATATATGTATATATATATATGTATATATATATATATATATGTATATATATATATATATATATTTCTAATGTGTGTGTGTGTGTTGGTCGCAATTTGCAAAAAATCGCACAATCTGGCAACCCTAGTACATGAAGTAATGTGTGCTGAGTACGCTTATGCTCCTTTGCCTAGTTTGCTTTTGCAGTTGCTTTATTACTACCACTTGTAGCACATCGTTCAGTTTCGTGTGTTAGCTATCAAATGTTGTCAGTGGTAATTAGGTGCATTTTATAATGATTGAATACAATTTATCAGTTTATTAACTGCTTTACTTCTAACGCACGATCAAGTTTGTACATTCACTACTGAATGCTTGATGTCAATTAGAAATTTGCATAACTAAATATCAAGTCATTCAACGGTACTAAATGTCCTTGGGATATTTTGAAGTTATTTTCCCCTCATTATGGCAACAAAAAAGAAATGTAGACAATATATGGAGGACTATTTGGCTTATGGCTTTGTAGAAAGCCCTCATGATAAAAAATTACCAATGTGTCTTATTTGCAACAACACATTTTCTAATGAATCAATGAAACCATCAAGGCTTAAAGAACATTTGATAAGAAAACATTCAGAGAAAGCCAGTAAACCCATAGCTTATTTTGAAAATTTGAAGAAAAACTTCAACCAACAAAATACTCTGTCATCTTATTTGAAAAAAAGTTCACAGACAAATGAAGGTGGTTTGACTGCATCGTATGAAATAGCGCAATTAGTTGCAAAAACTGGGAACGCACATACAGTTGCTGAAAATGTCATTAAGCCTGCATTTGAAATTCTAATGAAAACTGTGTTACAGCAAGATTCAGCGAACACATTAAAAACAATTCCGTTGAGTAATGACTCAATCCGCCGAAGAATCGATGAAATGTCATTGGATGTGCAAAGTCAACTAGTTGAAAAGTTAAAAACTAGCAAATTCTCGATTCAGCTTGATGAGTCAACGGTACGTGACAACAGAGCTATTCTTATGGCGTATGTTCGTTTTATAGATGATAGCTGCAAACTTTGTGAAGAGATGTTGTTTGCAAAACTATTAGAAACTGATACAACTGGATTATCCATTTTTGAAGCTACAAAATCTTGGTTTGACGATAATGAAATCCCATTAGGAAACTTGGTATCCTGCGCAACGGATGGTGCTCCATCTATGGTTGGTAAGCAGAAAGGTTTTATTGCTCGCATGAAGGAATTATGTCCTTCAATCCTTGCAGTTCATTGTGTGGTACATCGTCATCATTTAGTTGCCAAAACACTTAGTCCTGATCTTCATGAATCATTAAGAGTAGTTATTAAAACTGTCAATAAAATAAAGTCACACAGCAAATACGATCGACTTTTTCGAAAGTTTTGCATTGATACTGAACAAGAGCACGTAAGCCTCATTCTCCATACAGAAGTTCGTTGGCTTTCAAAAGGAAACTGCCTAGCACGATTTGTAGAGTTATTCGACACAATTGTTAATTTCTTAGAAAATTTAGGAGAAAACAATTTTGCAGAAGTCAGACGCCACAAGTGTGACATTTTCTTTCTAGCGTGGATTTTTCGTAAGCTCAATGAAGTGTCACTGCAGCTTCAAGGCAAATTATGCACGCTACTGGATTGTAAACGTATTCTGAAAGCCTTTGCTGAAAAGTTGCATTGGTTCCGAATAAATATACAGAAGAAGAATTTCAAAGACATGCCTGAGTTAACAGAAGTAAGGGAACAACTCACAGAACAAGCTAAAAAAAAAGTACGAAGAATATTTAGTAAAATTGAGAGAAAACTTGAACAGCCGATTCTCGGACGTGTTTTCGTTTCAAGTTCAATCGTGGATGATAGATCCTTTTGGTTGTGATGTAAAAAGTGCCGATGAAAATTTGCAAGAACTCATTGAACTGGAATGTAGTGATGAATGCAAATACAAATTTGAAAAAGAAATTGAATAAATGAGTTATGGCTATCTAATACAACAAAACGGCTATATCCAAACATGTGGGCTGAAATGGTTAAAATACTGTTATACTTTCCAACCTCTTATTTGGTTGAATGTGGATTCAGTGCCGTCAATAAAATTTTGACTGAAGAAAGAAACAAAATGGATATATGCATTCGAGGAGACATCAGACTGAAACTGACAAATTTTAAGCCTAATATAAAAGATCTAGCAGCGAAGCACCAGCTGGGCCCAAGGATCTCATTAAACACAACGTGAGTAAAACATTTTAGATTAGTTGTTTATCATTGTTGCAATAATTTTTATCATTATTTTCCAATTAAGGGGACTATCCTTTTTTCAATTGAAAAAGGGGGCGATATGGCTAAAAAGGTTGAGAAACCCTGGTTTAGATGGTTGGCGCTTTATGTGAGCCTTCGGCCATCTTGGCCTCCAGTCAGCTTTGCGGGCCCATTGGCGACTTGTGATCGTGTTTTGGATTTCAATTTTGTTTTTTTCTTAAACGAATGCATTGTATATTGCTCCTTGAGATCCTTCGGTCGGTGTTTTATTTGTCAATGTAGCACAAATTTGAATTTTGGGCCAACGTAACTTCCATTCAGAGGCGCTCCATTGTAGCACACTCGATCCATTGCACTGGGCATTTCAGTTTCCTACTTTGGCTGATTTTCGCCAAATACAGAATTTGGTTCTTGGCTAAAAAAAAATGAGTTTTGACAAAACTTAAGCTGTTACCGTGATAAACTTGGCAAGACACATCGAATGGAGTGTCTTTTCTGGGTGTGGTAAGAATTTAAATACAATATTCTTGGACACGCTCCTTTTTTATCAGTCCACCCAGGAGGGTTATACGTCGTACAACGATACGTAATGAATCAGTTTTGTACTATTATCGTTTACGGTTGCTAAGAACTAAAGGAAAATTTTATTTTTCGATAGTCACGATATTGGTGTACATTTGCTTATGCACTGCAAAAAGTGCGTCCAGAATCCTTCATATAGTAATGAAATGCACAATGTTTGAAAGGAAATTCATCAGGCCGTCGTGCAGATAAGGTTAAATTCATAGAGATCACTCAGGAACTGCGCCCAGCAGAACGGAAATAACAAAACATGCACATGAGTGGCCAGATACACAGATGCACATGCAGTCGCACTCACTATAAATAGTAATATTAGCATGCAAATCACCACCCAGTACAAAAAGGGTTAATGAAGTATTCCCCCATGTGATTTGCTGTTTTGCTTCAAAAACCCACAATATGTTTATTCAAGTTTATTCGCACGTATTTATACAAAATATATAACTTTATCAACAAAGTGGTACCTGCATGCTTCAGGCGCTAAAATTGTAAACAGTAGATGTATGAATACTTTCATATCCACACGTACAATTTTGTATAAACGTAAAGACCTACATACTGGAAGGGAATATATATCCTCTAAGGATAATAGTCATGAGCATAACCCAGGAAAGATGTTTCGTGTATGTGCATGTGCGTGTGTATGTGTATGAGTATTTTATGTGTATGTGCATATTTAAGTGCATGCGTATGTGTTTGTGAGTATGTGTATATATATGTGCATTTACCTAATCGTATTATACAGAAAAGGAGCAATGTTCGTGGGGTTCTGAATATAAGTGTGTGTGTGTGTGTGTTTATGTGTTTTGTTATATATTCTTTGGAATTAGATTAAATGAATAGAGAGTACATTGGCATCCTAAAGAATATAGCGCGACCTGTAACTAAGTCTACAGTCTACGTTTTGGATGTCCACATATAACATAGAAGTCCTCGGGCGAGAGAGCCTCGCCGGTCGTGATGTCCACTTCCAGGTTCTCGTAGATGCCGAAGGCCTGCTGCCGGAGCTGCTCCTGCGTGCTGGTGTCGTTGCACGGCGCGTCGAAGTAGTAACCGGCAGTCGTCAGGAGGTTGTCCCCCCGGGGGACGGTGCAGTCAAAGGTCATGCTGTAGGGGTACCACGTGCCCCCCGTGGAGCAAAGGTAGTCCTTGGGGACTTGGAGGCCAGGCGAGATGTTGAAGTCGTAACCGCCGCCGCACATGGTCAAGCAGAGTCCTCCTCTGTAACTTTCTGTGCAGGCTAGGGCCCCGTTGTCGGGCACCTCCAAGGGCGAACAGGGTACTCCTGGCAGGGAACGCGTACACAGATGATAAAGAAAATGTTCTATCAGCAAATCACAGAGAGTGAGAAAATGAGGTATGTGTCATAGTGATGTTACGTAACGGCTAAGTTATGTAAATGAATTCTGGTTTGTTGAGGCTGATGAAGTATAAGTGATAAAATGGCGAAGGTGAAATCGTGCATGTGAACACACAAACTGCTACACACAAAGGTCATGTGTATTATTTCCTGTAGCAGACATCCTTGTAGGTTTATCCTACATGAAAGAAACAAATGAATGAACAGCATTTACCTGGATTTCAGAAAAGAATTTGACAGGATCCCTCTCAAGAGACAGGCATATAAACCAATTGAAAATGAGAGTATTTGGAATGGAAAAAATTACTGTTGGGATTGATTAAGGATTTTCTATGAGATAAACAAATAGAAAGAACGGAGGTATAACTATGGATATTTATTTAGTACGATCGAGGAAGAAAGCTGTTGCATATCCACACGGAAAGACTGACAGGCCGAACTGCTGAGACCAAAAAAGGCATATAGACTTCAATACTAAAAGGTGTAGGAGGATCATGGAAATGAGAATAATCAAAGGTAGGGAAACAAATATGTGCAAATTGAGAAAATGTGAGGGGAACCTTGATAGAATTTGATAAACTGAGAGAGAACCAAGAATAAACTGAAAAAGAATGCTTCAACTGTATGACCACATTGGTGACATGGACATGAGGGTGAATGTTTGGCAACCAAACGCGAGAAAGAAGATTTTGTATACCTAAATGAAGAAAACTGATGAAACTGGTTATGACTTACGTTTTAATATGGAAGACTGTTTTGTATTGAAAAACCATAGTCAAACTAGGAAAAAGGCAAGGGAGTATCAATCAAATATGTACTGTATATATGTATATTTGTGCACAAACACATGCGCATACACACTAATATATGTATATATATATATATACACACACACACACACACACACACACACACACACACACACTGCCTCGACAGAGAACACACACACACACACACACACACACACACACACACACACACACACACATACACACACACACACACACACACACACACACACACACACATACATATATATATATATATATGATGAAGGTCGAAAAAGAAGTCACGGGTCTAGTTCCGAGTTTCTGAATTTATTCCTGACCGATTTCGCTCTATGCTTAGGAGAAGCATAGAGCGAAACCGGTCAGAAATAAACTCAGAAACTCTGAATTAGACTCGTGACTTCTTTTTCCACATTCATCAACTTGTCACAATGTACCAGCATATATGTATATATATATATATATATATATATATATATATATGTATGTATATATGTGTATAATATACATATATCAATATATATATATATATATTTATATATCAATATATAAAATATTAAGTGGTGAAGGAACAAAGTAGAAATAATGGAGGATACGTGATTTTATATATATATACATATATATATATATATATATATATATGATCATATATAATATATATATATATATATATATATATATATATATATATATATACATATGAGGAGTCCAAAACAGGGGAAAATGCTTGCGTCATGCATAAGCCATGTTGCCTCTTTACATCAAACGCAGTAAAGAAAAAAAGAAAATAAAATTGTGCCAAGGAGGTGTAGCATTTACCCCTTTCTATTCTAGACGCCTCATATATATATATATATATATATATATAGATATATATATATATATATATATATATATATGTATATATATATATATATATATATATATGTGTGTATATATATATATATATATATATATATATGTGTATTTTTTTAAGCAAACAAGATATTCTCTACATAGCTCACAATATGCTTGTCTTCTTCGTTAAGATTGCGTAATAGCATGTCGATGATTGCCGACGTTTCGATACTCCATTTCTACTATCAAGGCGAAGTGATTGGTATCAAGAACTGAGTGTGTAATCTACATGGACCGTAGGGATAAAAAAGTGTGTTCATGTGATTTGGAGATAGTTGATTGACTGCCTTGGGCCAACGGGGGAGCTCGGGGCAAGGTTACTTCTAATTGTCTAGACCTCTTTCAGCGAGACTAGTTGGCTTTCACGCCATTAGTCGTTTCACAGACGGCAATGTCTGGAAGTCACCCATTAGGACATTCATCGGATGATGTGTAACCAGTATATAGATATATCTTCCAAGAACAGCAATCTACGAGGATCCCGCTCTCTGTCTATTATAGTTGTGTTCATGTCCAAGTCAGTGGTCGATTGTGTGAGATGGTGTAATGTGCCTTAATGAAGCCATTAGTTAGATTAAAGGTAAAGCGTCGTGTAAGTTTTGTTGCTGTCTTGTCAATATATGCGTGATATCCACACCTCTTACTATTGCACTGGGATTGTTAGGCAAAATGTTCTTCAAGTAATGGTGACCTGGTAGTGCGATGTTGATTGTGTCTCTTTTTATCCTGTATTACTCGTATATGTTGAGCCGGATGTGTTTTGCAGGGCCGGTGGGGTGTACATTCTTTCTGATTACTTTTTCCTTGTTGTTTTCGTCTGTCTTTTATCCAATGGATATGTGTTTTTTTGCAATATAACCTCATGGTATCGTTATTGTTAGGTCTTGCGTTGCCTATACTCATGTACGATTTGTCTAGGATCACCTGTGTTGTTCGGACTACAATCAAATAATACTACAAGAACCACATGTCCTCTGAATACCTAAAAAAATAATGAAAGAAGAAATCAGGAGAAGCCTCACCCTATGCTCTCCCATTGGTCTAATGCAGCTAATCAGCGATATTCATATCATTCGAACACTGATCCCTATAACCCATGTAAATTACACACCCAACTTCGCTACCTATCACTATACCTTGAAGGTTGAACCAGGGAACTCCAGAACTCGGCCGTCATCGGAAACTTGTTAGGCAATTCCAACGAACAAGACAAAAAAGAATAATAATAAATTGTGCGCGATGAAATAACCAAAAGTTAATCCTTTTCAGCCTTCAACTTCGGTTGCCATAAAAATGTATATATGTATATGTAGATAGATAAATCAAGTGACCTGCCAGCAACTCAGATCATAAATATTTTCAAAGCTAAGCATGATATTCTGATGTCAACATAAAGTGGACAAATGAGTAGCTCCGAGGGAGAGTGAAGCTAGTGCCACGGGCCGCCAGACCCGGATTTCGTGCTCAACCAGACCTGGGCTTCTCGCACCGTCTGGTGGGAGTTGGACTCGTCTCCCTCGACCATAGTAACTCAGAGGGAGACGAATCCAACCCCCAGGAAGCCCAGGTCGGCTAGTTGAGCATGAAATCAGGGTCTGGTGGCCAGTGGTGCTTGGATCACTCTCCCAAGGAGCTACTCAAATATTTCCTTCGTGTTGTAGAACGAAAAACAAATGAGCAGGTGTGTGCTCATCCACACGAGAACAAATATTTAAACAGAAACACAAAAACGGACCACACACACGTATTCGCCAACATAAATTCACAGCATCACAATACAGTTCACACCAAACTACGTAAATATCTAAGAACATTGGGCCGCAACTCACCCTTGATGACGATAGTGAAGGAACAGGAGACACTGTTGGAGGAGTTGTCTGTTGCCGTGTACATCACCGTGTGGCGCCCCCACAAGAACATCTGCCCGCTCTCATGGGTCTTCTCGACCTGACGGAGGACAAAATTTTGTCAAGCGAGTTCTTGTAACAGAAAAGGGAAAGACTGAAAAAAATGTCTCACCGGAATCGAATAAACCTGGATGTAGCCTAGGTAGACTGAAGGGCCTCTGCTCATACATATTATTTGCACGTAAACATGTATTTCAATATTTATAGATAAACAGGTAGATCGATTGAGAAATAGATATACAGATTCACCTTGGCCTTTTTGGATCACGTGTTGGACTCGTGATCAACAGCTATTTCCCTCCCGGTAGAGAGCTCAGAGCTCGTATGACCGATCTATTGGTAAAGCTTTGACTTTACACGCACAAACACCCCCAACTCCCCGCCCACGAGAGTTTGAGTCATGACTCGAAGCACAGCGATATTGAAATTATTTTCAGCCCTGGGCAGGATTCGAACCCGGACCGCCGTAGTGACAGTCTGTTTGTGCGCGTGTGTGTGTGATTCATCATGGTCTTGGATCACGTGTTGGACTCGTGATCGACAGTTATTAACCTGCCGAATGAGAGCTCAGAGCTCGTATGACCGATCTATGGGTACGACTGTGACCTTACACGCACACACACACCCAACTCCTCGCCCACGAGAGTTGGAGTAACACCCCGTAGCGCAGTGGTACTGTAATTATTTCAGCCCTGTGCGGGATTCGAACCCGGACCGCCGTAGTGGCAAGCGAGAACTCTAACCACCGCGCCACAAAGTGTGTGTGTGTGCGTGTGCGTGCGTGCGTGCGTGCGTGCGTGTGTACATTGATACGAAAAAGGGCAAAATTACTCGGGCCTATATAAAATCTAAATCGCCCTCTCATACTCACTTTGGCAATGTATCCGGAGTCGTCTTGGAATTTCGGTTCTTCCCACGTCACCACGACCGGACCCTCACTGGAGTGGCTTTGGGACGAGGGGCACGACACCACTTCAGGCGGGGTCTTGTCTGGGTAACAGGAAAGGAACGAAAATTGAAGAAGAGATATAGGGACAAGGAAATAAAATAGAGCGATGATATAATTGCACACAAACACGCACAAGCAAATATGAACATATATCCAAAATCGCATCTTACTTTAGTTCAGTGTTATATTGTATTTATCTATTTATTTATCTATTTATCTATCTATTTATTCATTTATTTATTTAATATATTGTTGTCATTTCTGATACTTGCCTGAAAGCTCAACAGTGATGTCATAGGCGCAGACATTTTCGTTATCTGAGCTGTCAGTTGCCACGAACTTCACGTGATAGACTCCCGGGAAGAGCTCTTTGGTCACTGCCAACCCTTCTTGTAATTCGCCATTCAACGAGAGCTGGTGCATATGGATTCTTTTAACACTGCATTCTTATTGAATGATAACCTATCATATTTTGTAAGTGAAATACGGGCTTCAGTTCATGGATGGCTCAGATAATATACGGTGGGCGAGATGCAGGGATGACCCGTCATCCAGGAGGTGCCAAGAGGGAGGGAAGAGGGTGGAGGGGAGGGGAGTATGTTGGGGATGGAATGGGCGGGAGTAGTTTTTATGCCATTTTTTTTTTTTTTTTTTTTTTTTCTTTCTTTATAAGGGGAAAAAAGCCTTTGGTATATGTATATGTAAGTTATAGTCCAATAACTCACCTCTACGGTATAATATCCAGTATTGTCACTGATGGAGGGGGTGCCTATAGTGTACATCATGGAGGCCCAACCGTAGGGCGTCTTTAGATGAAGATCCGACGGGCAGTCTTTGATCTCTGGTACCTCTTCATCTATTTTTGGGACAAAAGGAAAATCTTCAAATAAACAAACCATAATTAGTCGGAGTACCTCTTTGGGCCTTTCTCGAAATTAATGACCAAAGTGAAAATTGTCTGAGGTAGATAATGGTTCATCTTTTCAAAGTAGATATGAATCGGATACATTCACCATATTTAATGGCTTAATTTTCATTTGGAAAAAATGCATCGTTAGAAAAAAAACCCGCTGTTCTCTAACTACCGAGACCCAAAAACGTAAAGGGGCATTTAGACGGCCAAATGGTTTGACAAACCCGGTTTGTCAAACAAGTGTTTGAAGTGATGTTTGACCGTGTGAATAGGGTATTTGGTTGTCAAACACGTTCGACAAACGTGTTTGACAACCAAATACCCCATTCACACGGTCAAACATCACTTCAAACACTTGTCTGACAAACCGGGTTTGTCAAACTGTTTGACCGTGTAAATGGCCCTTAAGGATACTGTATGGCGCTCGATGTCATTTCTGATAACCACCCTTGGCTTTAAGCATATTCCATTCCTTCTCTATGTACGATGTTCCACTACGGCAACACTCCCCATTCTTATCGTATATGATCATCACTTACTTAAGTTGAACCGCTGCCTCCACATCTGAACTCCAAACGAACTTACCGAAGCACATGAATGGGATATCATGATCTGAATCATGCCAGACGCCCTCTCTGCACTGTATTTCAGGTTTTCCTTGCATGCTGAAACCATTCTCGCACGATGACTTACACACAGTCCCCTCCGGATATTCCATCCTGACAATGAAAAAAAAACCATGAATCACAAAACATTGATTAATGTTGTAGGATTTTGCAGTATTTGCCCTGCCAGCCGGGATGTAAATACAAGATACCAACACTGAATGTCTGTCTTACTTGCCCAGAGGGAATTACAAGAGAACAACACGGTGTAGATTATCATTCATGTCTCCAGCAGTGTCTATTGAGTTATAAACAACTCACTTTACCATCTGCACTCTTCTTAGCAACAGTCTTCAACTTTTTCCTTTGCACAGCAACGTTACGTCTTTCTATCGTTATTTCATAGTTCTCATACTTCTTGACTTTATAATCGTACATCACCCACAATTAGGAGACCAAGTAGAGTCTATGGCAGAGGTTCTCAACCTTTTTCCGTTATGTACCCCGAGAGTCCTCAAACCATCGACCCGTACCCCCATTAACCTGACACAGATTATAGAATGGTAATATATCAGGACTAATTGAATATACAGTGGTACCGCAATGGATATCAAATGGTTCAAATTATAATAACATGGTACGGCGTGCTCTTCTATAACAATCATTTTCTCTCTCTTCAGATTTAAAGGATTTAAATGTTTAAGTAATTTTTCGTTAGTCATCCCAGTAAACCGTCCCGTGAACCCTTGGGGGTTCCCAACCCTCAGGTTGAGAACCCATGGTCAATGGAGTTCCATTCAGGGATCTTCCACCTCTCTGTAACTTGTACGCTTTAAGTCAATCTCTTGGTGACTTGAGTATCTCTGACCGATGACAGCGACTCCACGCGATCTGACAATCGTCCCTGTATCCTTCTACACTTCTCTTTTTAGGAAGAAATGTTGACCTGCTGTCTGTGTTGAGTGTCTGTAGGACTTGTTTCTATCACAGTATATCAACTACTAATGTTCTGTGGTTTCTACTCCAATGACCAGGAGGAGAGCAGACGGCAATTCTCGGTTCTTCGTCTTTTAAAATAGGGGTGCGAAAGTATTGTCATTTGATTGATTGATTGAGAGAGAGAGAGAGAGAAATAGAGAAATAGAGATCAGGCCGTCCCGGAAATTTAGGTCATCAAACCCCTAGGATGGAGATGAAGTTGTCCATAGTCTTTGGAGACAGGTGAAAAGAAAATTGCCCCTTTTTATATTTGTTTCACAAGAACACCATGTGCAAGAGCCTGCTATTGGCTCTCGCATTCTCCCTAAGAAGACATTTTCTGATAGCCTGTGACGATTCAGTTATATACAGAGATAAAGATTACATTGCCGCATAAAAATCCTTCCTGGCATGACCAGCACAACAGAATGAACACCTCTGGTTTAGATTTCACAGCTCGGGTCTCTCTACTTTCCTCTATTGTCGTAGCCACGACCTACCTGGAACGATTGATCCTTTCAGGGTTGGTGCACTCCCACGAGGTGGCATAGGGCGTCCTTGGAGGATGCCGACATCCGTTGGGGTTTGTGTTTTCGTAGATGGAGATGTAGTCCATACCGATGAACGTGTGTTGCTGAGTCCAGATGTTCTTGCGAGCGTTGGCCTTCCAGACGAGCTGGAAGCTGTCGCCAGCGTAGACGGGCAAGGACACACTGACGAAGTGCCACTTACGGTCCATCGTTGGAGCGGCCCAGACCTGCTCGTACTCGCCGTCATTGACTTGGACACCCATCTTGAGGTAGGACACGTAGTCAGCGCCTCCGTTGAGGTAATAAGCAAACTCGACGACCGGGTGGTCAACCGAAACCTGTATGCTTGGCGTGTGGATGACGTTCTTCCTATTGTAGGACCTGATGAGAATGTACCCGTCACCCTTGTACCCTGTGGACATGCCTCCAAAAGACCAGCCAGGGGCATGTCCGTGGTGAACCTCGAAGTCATGGTGTCCTGTCAGCCCGCAGAGGTCATCACCGATCTCGAAGTCACATGGTCCTGATGGAGAAGTAACAACATCTTCAGAAATCAAAATGGAAATGTGGTTTCCGAATGCTGACCAGAAAGGTATTGAAAAAAAAAAACAATAATTCACTGTGTGAATATGGGAGAAGATGAGCATGGGGAAGATGAACAGGGCCCTGGTGAGGTGTTATGGATATGCAAAGAAGATGTAAATGAGCAGACTAGACAAAAGAGTAGCCTATATAAAACAAGAGTTGAAGGAAGGAAAAGATAATGGATAAATAAAACGGGATGGAAGAGGAGCACGAGAGACTGATTCAAACAAAAAATAGAAAATGTCAGCAGAGGAATCGAATGTGCTGGTGCATGACATGAAGTGGTAAAGGAGAATAATTCATGGATATGAGCTGGAGAAGAGAAAGGAGAGAGGGAGGAGGAGACGATCGGGGCGCAGCGAGAACGGTATGAAGGGTAGAGATTGAGAAAGACAATGGAATGAAGGCCTTGGTGTAAATTTTGACTGTGACGCGTGTCGGTCTGAAGCGTTTTACATCGAGATATTTTAATTTTAACGCCCATTATAAAGTTAAATTCATCGTAGAGAATCCGATTTTGTCTCGT
Source organism: Oratosquilla oratoria (assembly GCF_046742065.1). Taxonomy (NCBI): domain Eukaryota; kingdom Metazoa; phylum Arthropoda; class Malacostraca; order Stomatopoda; family Squillidae; genus Oratosquilla; species Oratosquilla oratoria. Next base: position 50,352,600 of record NC_134777.1, on the reverse strand, counting down.
TTTGAAGCTTAAGATATCAAGTTCATCATATCTAAGTATATATAAAAAAAAAAAAAAAAAAAAATTAAATCAAAACTGTCCCTAAATTTCCTCGGTCGCGGGGACAACTGATTGGCCGAGAATGGTGACGTCACGGCAACGCAGCCAACTGATTGGCCGAGAGTGGTGACATCACGGCAACGCAGTCGACTGATTGGCCAGAACGATGAGGATTGAGAGGCGTTCATGCGGCATTACTTCTCAGGATATAAAAAGTTCGTTAAAAATGGTGCAAAGTCTGATCACAGGAACTTATAGATGCATTTCTCTTTCAAAATGATTCTGAAATTACCTCAGTGGTGACGGTGTTTGGGGACACTTTCGTAAGGCTGACTGACTATACAATATCGACTACCGATACGATGCCAAGAGACGAAACGGCGAAAAAACGTAGACTACATTATATCGAAATGTATAATTTGTAACGACAGGCCATGGGTCCCCTTAAATTCATGGGATAGCCCCCATGGCTCCTCTGGGGGGCCCCGCGGCTTCTCTGGTGGCCCCCGCGGCTCCTCTAGGGGCCCCCGCGGCTCCTCTGGGAGCCCCCCCCCCCTGATCCTCTAGGGGCCCCCGCCGATCCTCTGGGGGCCCCCGACGCATATATGTCAATGTGTATATAGATATGTGTATGTGTATAAGTATATATGTATATGTGTGTGTATAGGTGTATATGTGTATGTGTGTATAGAAAAAGATAGAAGAAGAAGGACGCAAAGAAGAAGAAGAACGTGAAGAAGAAGAGGAAGAAGAAGTAGAAGAAGAAGAAGAAATAGAAGATGAAGAAGAAGACATCTTAACTAAGCTGAAGGAAGAGAATAGGGAATTGCGCGATAATTTGAAGGAAGAGAATAGAGAATTGCGCGAGAAGTTGGAAAGCATACTGATAGAGATCAAAGGTATGAGTGATGAAGACACAGATGGCGGGAAGAAGACACTAAAACGTAAATGAATAAGCGTGGATAAATACGCTGACGGAACAGACGACGAAGAACGCAACCATCCTGCGGCTAAGAAACGTAATATTACATGTGTGACTAAATAAAAACCATGTTTTGCATAAACTTGTTTTATTTACACATCTGGGTTAAGAAAGGGGCGGAGCCCCAGGGCGCCGCAGGCCAAGCAACCTGGTGTAGCCAGGTGCGGCGAAGCCGCTGCTTGTTATGTTCAAAAAGAAAAATAATCAATAAAGAAAATGATGGAATGAAGAAAGGAGTAGAACTTCACCGACATGTTTTCCGAACAGTCGAGTGTGGATGTTTTATATTCCTAAGCAAAAGACAATATACTCAAAATAAAACACAAAATAAGTTGAACATAGATAGGGTGCATTCTTTCTATGACAGACAAAATCAGCAAAATCCTCTAAGACTGAGGATAATATAACACATAAACGGTACGTTAAAGGCTTATATGACTTAAGAGATGAACAGGTGAATAACCCCGCCTCTCCCTTATCTTTTCCTTCTGCGGGCCTCCTAGGCACACTTGTGTAGCTGAGGCAGCAAACTACTTCTGGATACCTTCACCGTTAGTTTGTGGTTGTCAAAAGTGGTTATTTGCGGTTGACCCGCGGATAGGTCGCACTATAATCTGGCGATTTACAAGACCCCTTCAAACATAAAAATTATCAGATATTTACCTTTATTTCAAAACTTTACTCAGAAATCTTAATATCAGAACACATGTAGATTGTCCAACTGTCACGTGTGCGCATAATGCAAACACGTAAACAACGTTTGTGTCTCTAAAACTATAATCGTAAACAAATGCACTTGCGTAAAAACGTTATAGTCAACTTGACCAAAAAAATCAAAAGAGTTTAACTGTCAGTATAGCTGAAAATTTCTTTAAGCTGACCTTTCTGCTTTTTCCATCCCCTCATTACCTTTTCTGAAACCCCAATCTCCCTTTCTGCAGATCTGTTTCCAGTTCTGCGTAATCCATCACTTTCAGCTTAAAACCTACTTCATAGCTTTTTCTCTTACCGTTACTCATAAGAACATAAGAAAGAAGGAGACTGCAAGAGACCATAAGGCCTACACTAGGCAGCTCCGTATCCATCACCACCTGTTGTCCCCATTCATAAAGTTGTCTAATCGTTTTTTAAAACAACTGATAGTTTCAGCGCTTACTACATGGTTACTAAGTTTATTCCATTCATCGACCACCCTAATAGTAAACCAATTCTTGCCTATTTCCTTCTTAAATCTAAATTTGTCCAGTTTATACCCATCACTGCGAGTCCTGCCCTGTTGTTTTATTATGATGACCATGATTAGGGTTTGCAGTTATTAGGCCTAAAACTCCGTGAGATCTATCGTATGTTTAAAAGTACGGTAGGCCTAATGGAAGTTTACAAAAATAATTTTTAATTATGAAAAACATACATACATACATACATATACCAAGGCTTTTTCCCCCTTCCAAGGGAGGTAGCCAAAAAGGGAAAGGCATAAAAACACTCCCACCCATTTCATCCCTAAATACACTCCACACCCCTCCCACCCTTCCTCTCATCTGAGCACCTCCTGGATGACGGGTCATCCCTGCACCCTGCCCACCGCCCTGGGTCAGAAGCAGTGTCGCAAGACACAGTACATCCACAGCGAGGCTGCTTCATTTAATCGGCGACCCCCCCTCTCCGTCCCCCTTTGCATATAAGGCGAGGACGGGGAGAAATCCCTTCGGGCTGCGTCAAAATTTACTCACACATACTACCCCCACCCCCCACTTCCCCGCCCATTCCTCCTCATGCAGTCACAACATCATCCATATACAACCATTCTCCACTCACCTCTGTCTTCCGTCCTCTCCCTTCCTTCCTCAACAGACATTCCCCTCTTCCCCAAAGCCCCCTTCACCCCATCCATCCACCTCATCCTAGGACGTCCCCTCATGTTCACTCCCTCCACATCTGCCTTCCATACCTCTTTTACTAGTCTTTCTTCACTCATTCTTTCCATGTGTCCAAACCATCCTAATATTCTTTCATCAACCCTATCTCCCAAATCCTTTTTCACCCCTGTTCTCCTCCTCACCTCCTCATTTCTCACTCTATCTAGCCTAGTAACCCCCACCATACTTCTCAGACACCTCATCTCAAACACATTCAAACTCCTTCTCTCTTCTTCTCTTATGTTCCACGTTTCTGCCCCATACAGTGCTGTTGGCACAATCACTCCTTCATACAGTCTCCTCTTCGCATCCATTCCCAAATGTCTATTCCTCATTACACTCTTTAAACCACCAAGGCATTTACTCGCTTCTCTCAATCTACATTCTACCTCCACCTTCACTCCACCTTTTCCTGCTACACTTGCACCCAAGTATCTAAAACTGTGAAGGAGGATAGGGAAGGAAAGATATCTGCAGTGGGAAATGCGAAGAAAATGAGAGTGATGAGTGAGGAGAATGGAGGAGAAATAAGGAAGGATGAGGTGAAGGCAGCTGTAAAGATGATGAAAGCAGGTAAGGCACCTGGTCTGGATGGATGTCATGCAGAATGTCTGAAAAAGGGAGGTGCAGTGATGGTGGACTGGTTGGTGAGGTTATTTAATGTTTGCTGGAGAGAGGGTAGAGTACCGGAGGACTGGAGTAGTGCCTGTATAGTTCCTCTTTACAAGGGAAAAGGGGACAAGTGTGAATGTAGTAATTTCAGAGGGATTAGCCTGTTGAGTGTAGTAGGGAAGGCTTATGGGAGGATCTTAATTGAGAGGATTAGGAGAGGAACAGAGGGAGTAATTGGTGAGGAACAGTGTGGATTTAGGACGGGTAGAGGTTGTGTAGATCAGATCTTTGTGGTAAGACAGATATGTGAGAAAGCTATAGGAAAGGGGAAGGATGTTTTTTGGGCTTTCATGGATCTGGAAAAGGCTTATGATAGGGTAGACAGAAAGGCACTGTGGGAGGTTATGCAGATTTATGGGATAGGAGGAAAGCTTTTGGGAGCTGTCAAGAGTTTTTATGAGAGTAGTAGAGCATGTGTTAGGATTAGAAATGGAGAGAGTGAGTGGTTTGAAGTAAAGGTGGGACTTCGTCAAGGATGCGTTATGTCGCCCTGGCTGTTCAACTTATACATGGATGGGGTGGTGCGAGAGGTGAATGCTAGGGTAGTGAGTCAGGGATTGGAGATGGTTAAAGAAAATGGAGAAAAGTGGGAGGTGAGCCAGCTGTTGAAAAACATAAGTTTATTTAACTAACGTTACAGGATGTTACGTTACGCTACGAAAACATAATTTGCACGTATATCATAGAAACGCAGCCAAGAGTGAAACAGGTGATGTACGGTAACGTACGGCAAACAAAGGGTCAAGGTCGCATTGCTTATAAACACTATAAACATACGAAAGAGTTGGAAAAGAGAA
>NC_134777.1:50338191-50340691 GCF_046742065.1 Oratosquilla oratoria | reverse complement strand
GAAAACCTGTCCCTGGATGGCCTGGAAAGACCTCTAATTCTACTGACAACCACGTGTTTTGAATGGGCTGATGAGTGACGGGAGGGGAAGACGGGGTGCACCGAGACGAGGAAACAAATCCAAATATTTAAGTGCCACTCGCCGAAGAAGGTTTCTAACCAAAATTACCTGGACTGCATGCGCTACCGAGCATGTCCCACGGAGCCAGAATAAAACAACAACTAGCAACACTTCCCAGAAGAAGAAGTTCACCCTTCATCGCGGTGACGCAGACGAGAGTCCAAATGTTTCTTTCCCAGAGCGTTTTGTGGGAGTGTCCAAGGACCATTGCCAATGGCTTAGAGGTATGCGGCTTTCCAGGATGTGAAAATCGAGGCAATAGTAATTATTGTTATTCTCATTCCTAAGACCCTTACGGTAACGAATTCCTGCAGCCATCATCTCATTTTATTTAGTTGCAAGAATAGACTATGAATAATAGCTGCCACAGAACAGAGTCATCCAATGTCTGTTCATGGCTACGAGCTGCGCAAGATTTTTTTTCCGCGCATGATGTAACAGGTGTCACCGTGGCACAGGGTGTGTGTGTGAGTGTGTGTGCGTGTGTGTGTGTGTGCGTGTGTGTGTGTGTGTGTGTGTGTGTGTGTGTGTGTGTGCCAAGACATAATCATTTGTGTATTTATTTATATATATATATATACATATATATATATATATATATATATATATATATATATATATATATTACAGATGAAAAACGTAATCACACATTTATCAATCACGTTAAAACCACTGTTGGAGTAGAAAAGACTGGAGACGGGAAATCTATATATTTCGATTGCAAACTGCAATCCTCTTCAGTTTAATGTCCAAGGCTTGGATCTGCTTGGACAATGCTTACTGAAGAGGATTGCAGTTTGCAATCGAAATATATAGATTTCCCGTCTCCAATTTTCTACTCCAACAGTGATTTTAACGTGATATACATCATATATATATTTATATATATATATATATATATGTATGTATATATATACATATATAATATACATATATATGTATATATATATAAATGTATATATATATACATATGTATATATATTTATGTATATGTATGTATATATGTGTGTATATATATATATATATATATATATATATATATATATATATATATATATATGTACATACATATAGTTGACACCTTGACGTGGTGGATAGGCTTGAGAATCTTAATGATTACAAAAGCCATGTTGATAGAGAGGAAATCTCTGCAGGGTCACCCATATCGAACAGGTTTTGTAAGAAAGATCAGACAAATTAGCAGCTCAAGCGAACAGTCGCAGGACCCACTGCTAACTGACGCGTCCCTGATGGCAAACAGGGAAATTCCCCATAGATATATGGGGTACCGTCATAATGACGGCGTAGACCATTGGGCACCCTATAGATATATTGGGCTTCACCGAATATAATGAATAAGGTGACACCAGAGAAATATTTCACCAGAAACCAGTTGGTACGGAGGTGAGATTTTTGCCAAAAATTCTTTCATAACATGAGCAGCACAAACAAAACAAAACCGGGCGTCCCTGTTGGATCATCGTCTCCTAAAGGTCCAACTGCATTGCCTCGTGTGCTTATGGGCAGTGTGCCACCGAATGTAAGCATTGTCCAAGCAGATCCAAGCCTTGGACATTAAACAGTATGAAGAAGATGAAGATCTATACCTACAATGTAAGAACTCTCTCAGAAGACCACGGGCTGGAGAGTTTAATGGAAGAACTAGACAACATCAAGTGGGGCATTGTAGGACTGAGCGAAGTCCGAAAGACGGAAGAAAAGCTGATACAAGTACAAGATGGTCACCACCTGTTCTACTATAGAGGTAAGGACAAAGATAGATCTAGTGGAGTAGGATTCTTGATTAACTGAGAGATTGCTGGTAACGTAGTCAAGTTCAGTAGTTTATCAGACAGGGTAGCTTGGATCGTGATTGGGCTGTGTAAAAGGTACACTTTAAAAATAGTTCAGGCTTGTGCACCAACTTCACAGAGTTCAGACGATGAAATTTAATCCTTCTATGATGATTTAAGTCAAGTAATGGATCAAGAAAAACGTAAGTACACGTTGGTAATAGGCGACTTTAATGCTAAAGTGGGGAAGAAGATGGGAGATGAGTCGTGCATTGGGAAGTTTGGAGTAGGCGAAAGAAATGACAGAGGCGAGATGTTAGTCAATTTTGCAGAGTACTACAACATGAGGATAATGACTACTTTCTTCCAAAAGCGTGTAGGTCGTAAATGGACGTGGCGAAGTCCAAATGGAACAACAAAGAATGAAATAGACTTCATATTAGGAGATGAGAGTAAGAGCGTTAGCAATATTACGGTCATAAAGTCAACATAGGTAGTGACCATAGAATGGTAGGTTGCGCAGCTAAATTCAATTTCAGAGCCGAGAGAAATAAACTAGTTTTAAAAAAGAAAATAAGCCTTGCAAA
>NC_134777.1:50325691-50333191 GCF_046742065.1 Oratosquilla oratoria | reverse complement strand
AAAAGGTAAAGGAGGCAAAGAGGAGAGCAGATGTGAAGTGGGGTAAGAGTATGACAGAAAATTTTGAAAGTAAAAAAAATATGTTTTGGAAAGAAATTAATAGAGGAAGAGGAGGCGAATCAAGTAGAGAAGAAAAGGTAAAAGGTGCAGATGGAGAGATGATAATGGAAGAGAAGGCAGTGAGAGGAAGGTGGGCAGAATATTTTAGGGAGTTGCTAAATGTGAAGGAGGATAGGGAGGGAAAGATAGTTGCAGTGGGAAATGCTAAGAAAATGACCGTGATGAGTGAGGAAAATGGTGCCCGTCGAGCTATTAAAGAGACAGTACAACACATTGACACCGACAACTTACCCATCAACAAGCGTGACTACTTGGAGTAAGTAGAAAAGTGCATAAAGTTTGGTTCCTTTGTTTTTAACCAACAGGAATACAGGCATATATATATATATATATATATATATATATATATATATATATATATATATATATATATATATATATATGTGTGTGTGTGTGTGTGTGTGTGTGTGTGTGTGTGTGTGTGTGTGTGTGTGTGTGTGTATGGTGGAAACGTAGAAACACCAGACTCAGTAGTAGGTAATTTATTCCCGACGTTTCGAGCTCTGTCCGGGACCCTTCCTCAGGGGTTACAATGGAATACAGAAATCCCATGATATAGATATACGAGCGAGTACGTCCATAGGAGAGGGACGCGGTAACCCGTTCTGAGTGGAGGGGGTGGGGAGAAGGGGGGAAGGGGGAGGACATTTACACCCCGCTGCTGTTCACGATCTTTTTTCACCTCTCCCTTGCACCCGCATAGATGGGATTGGGTGTGAAAGACCTATATATGCTATCTTCGTTAGTGGCCCACGCCTCCAAGAACAGTCTGCCTCCTTTCCTGTTGTTATTGTAGAGTACCTTTGCACCTTGCCATTCGAACTCGTGTTGGTGCTATTCGGTATTCTTATAAACCACCAAACTCTGGTCTTTTCTGTTTACTGCCCTTTGGTGTTCTTGTAGTCTTGTGCCATTCTGTTTGCCTGTTTCGGCACATAGCGTGCTGTGCAATCGGATCAACTGATGTTGTACACCGCCCCGGACTGGTTCAATTTGCTCTCCTTATCCTTGACCCGGGTGAGAGCTCCGTTTAGCGTGTTGCTGGGTTTGTGCGCAACGCTTACCCACAAGACTACAAGAACACCAATGGTAAGTAAACAGAAAAGACCAGAATTCGGCGGTGTACAAACATACTGAACAGTACCAACACTAGTTCGACTGGCATGGTCCAAAGTTACTCTACAATAACAACAGGAAATGTGATTTGAATAAAAGAGGGAAAGATGGAATAAATTAAATAAATTAAATCAAACTAGGATGAAACCTCATGTTACGTTGGCGCTGTGTTGGGGCAAATTTCTAACTGCTGCATACTTAGCTGTATATTTTGTCCATTTTATGTTCCCCACTTTCTGATTAATGTTAGAGTTGGTGGTTATGTACAAGGCTTCGATAACTTTCCCCTGTCCTTTTCTTAGTCCTTTTCGTATTACTTCTGTTTGTTGCCAGTCAGGTAGGTGACCTTGTTCCACATGATTCACCATCGCGTTAGATAGTCGGTGGTATCGAAGGTCTGCCTTGTGTTCCCTGATCCTGGTTTTTAGACCTTTGTAGCTCTTTCCGTAATATGTTCTAGAAATCAGGATCTGGAAAATCATGCCTGATAGACAAATTATCTAAACATATTTGAAATATGCATAAAAACATAAATGTCACCTATTTTAGTTTTTGGGACAAAAAAGAAGTTTCATTTTGCTGACCCCTGTAATCAGCTAAGTTGATGCAGAATATGCATTTCACCCCTTCATTTATCTTTTCATTCACTCTGATCCGATATTGTTTTATGTTGGTTCTGTGAGGTGTTAACAAAACTTAGAACGCTGGGCATTTGGTTCCACACGAACTGGACCATCGCCAGTTCCATCTACAGAATTCAACCTCTGTAATCTAGTGACATAGTGAACTATTACTATTGCTATTGCCAGACCATTTTAGTCAGTTAAGATGTACTACTTTAACCGAACAAGCTGATGAAGGTTTGGGAGTCGCCTCAAACATCTATAGAAATTAAGTTTACAAAATTCATATCTCATCTTATTTAGACAGAAGAAACGGGAGAACCTGGATAGAGAACTAGAGGAAATAGAAAGTAATATAAACGAGGGTAGAATGAAAGAACACCAAAAAAGCTGAGAGCTGTAAAGAAAGGTTTTCATACTAGAAATTGGATGATTAAAGGACCAGATGGGAATATGCTATATGGAGAAAACGAAGTCATGTAACAGTGGCAGAAGTACTTTTATGAGTTGCTAAACAGACCGGACCCGGTCCACCCAATCCAGGCTGCACAAGTAATAAATACAGATCCCATTGAAGAACCAACTTTAGATGAAATAAAAAAGGTCATAAAGAAATAAAAAAAATGGAAAAGCCCCAGGCTGTGATGAAATACTAGCAGAATTGCTAAAGAAATGGGGGAAAAGTGCTGGGAAAGAGATTTATTAATTGATAAAAGAAATATGGAATAAGGAAAAATTACCAACAAAATGGCAAAAAAAGGGGTAATTATTTCAATTCATAAGAAAGGAAAAAAAACTATAGGCAATTCACTCAAAGAATCTCAATCGATCCTGCGTTTTTGGTTGGCAGCCCTGCTCACCCTTCGCTACGATGCAACTCACGATCTTTCATATCTACATATTTCAATTTTCGATCGGAGTGTCACTCTTCTGACCATATACGTTGGTACAACCGCATTCAAAGACTCAAGAAGATAATGAATATAAGATGATGAAAGCCGTAAACTAATCTAATCGAGATTGAAAAACCATGAGCGGTATGTACTCAAGTCATGTTCAATTTTGACTCATGAGATTGATATGGGGTGGAGGGAGGCAGGGAGCAATACGCTGTGCTTCCCGCCACCTGTCCAGTATCAAAAGATAACCATATAAACCTTTCATTTTATCTTTTATAGGGGAATAAGCCTACTATGTGTGTTATGCAAAGTATACACAAGAATTCTAATGAAGCGGCTTAAACCATACACAGAACAGGAATTGGGGGAATATCAGCGTGGGTTTAGGCAAAACAGATCAACTACGAATCATATTCACACAGTTCGCCAACTAATGGGGAAATATTACGAATATGACAAGCATATGATAGTGTGAACAGACCATCAATGTGACACATAATGGCACAACTAAATATTCCTGCTAAACTGCTATCCCTCATCAAAACGTGCTACATAGGAAACAGATGTAAAGTAAGAGTTGGAAGGAAAGAGACAGAAAGGTTTGATATACACAGTGGCCTCAGCCAGGGATGTATGCTGTCACCTTTACTATTTAATCTTGCACTGGAGAAAGCAGTCAGGCAGATGACCAACCATCCAGAGTGAGCTAAGTTATCCAATGGTCAGATAACCCAACTTGCTTACGACAATGATGTGGATGTGGTGGCCGAGACTGTGGAGGAAATTAACGAGAACAGCAGAACAGATAGGCCTAAAATGCAATGAGCAGAAAACGGAAATTATGAAACTAAATAGAAATGGTAATTATACACAAGGACAAGAGCAAGTTGGATCACTAAGTAAGAGGAAAGTGGATAAGTTCAAGTACCTGGGGTCCATTGTCAGTGAACTGGAAATCGAAACAAACGAACGGTTAGCTGTAGGGAACAGATGTTACCATGCCCTGGTATCTTTAATGAAGAGTTGGAGCATCAGCAGAAGAACTAAGATAAAAACATATAACATTGTAATAAAACCAACAGTCTTCTACGGGTGTGAAGCATAGACACTGACAAAACAAAGGGAGAAGGGACTGGAACTCTTGGAAATCTTGGAAATCTTTGAAAAAAGAATCCTCGGCCCAGTATATGATGAAGAAGAAGGGAAATGGAGATGAAGACATAACAGGGAATTAGAAATCAGAGCGGACAACCGTGCATTCAGGATGAAGTACGGGGAAGAAGAGCAAAGTGGGCTGGACACTGCGTCCGAATGGAGGCAGACTACCAAGGAAGGTGATGGAAGGAGGAGTACAGGCCAGACGACCATTAAGGAGACCCAGGTATAGATGGGTGGAGTAGAGAAGGACGTGGAGAGGGTGGCACCAAGAGAGGACTGGAAAGAATTGGCAGAGGATAAAACCATCTGGAGAGGCATAGTGAAAACGATGAAGGGCCGTCCGGCCTGACAACCAACAGAGTAGAGTAGTAGCTCTCTATCTCTATCTCTCTTTCTCTCTATCTATCTATCTATTTATCTGTCTATCTATCTATCCATCTCCCTTTATCTCGCCCTCTCTCTCTCTCTCTCTCTCTCTCTCTCTCTCTCTCTCTCTCTCTCTCTCTCTCTCTCTCTCTCTCTCTCTCTCTCTCTCTCTTTCTCCTCTCATTGATGGAGAAGTTAGTACATTACCCGTTCATCTCTAGCTAGCTCCTTCAAACCTTTGCCGATTGGCATTTCCCATCTCATTCTGAGAGCCACCAAGCAACTAAATTCATCTTTACTGTTCTCCGTCATCATGGAGTAAATTAAAGCTAATGTTTATTACCCGTCAGTATACATCTGACCTTATTTTCCTGTGTTAGTATAATCATGCTACCATCACAGCTTTAATGCTATTTCTTTTTAACGATGATCCAGACGTGTGATAGGATCTTTCTATCCCTGTAGTTACATAACACAAAAACGATAAGAATACCAACGTGGGAAGGTTTCCGACATTGGAGAGTTATTGTGTGTTAGAATATGTACGCCCTGTGACGTTCCTGAGATAATTATCACTCTTGCCATATGTTGACAACCTCCTGCAGAATTTTTTATCAGATAACTGTGCGCGAGCTAGTGTAAGAAACCAAATTTATTAAATGCCTAGTCATGGATTCGTCAATAAAGTAATTAGATGTTATCATGGCGTTCTACGGTAAATTGGTATTAATGAAAGTAGAGAAATGTCTTCAGAAGAGGAGTACATTCGAGTTTGAAAAAAATAAAATAAACTGTGACAGTCCTTAGGTACCCAGTCATGCATATATTAGGGAAAAATAAAATTAATATTGATCAATGAATTCAGAATTGTGGTGAATAAAACTGAAATTAACATGATTCTTAATAGACGTACGTCAAATCGGCCTCGTGACAAAAGGGATGCTTGGCCGTGCCAAGAAACAGGTATATGTACTTCCCAGTACGCAATAGGTTGATGATTAAGTAACTGATGCCCTTGATTTGGCTCTTCAAAAAAATAATAAATAAATAACGTAAGCCTTAAACGTGCCCAAGGTAATCAAGATGACCTCGAATTGTCATGCTCCGCTCCCAGAGCTATTTAATTCTATTTATTCGTCTTTTTCCTATTTCGACTTCACATCGGAAGAGCTGCCTCTTGACGCTTAGATAGAATAAGAAAAAAACTAACATGTATGTATATAGAGAAGTTGATAAATAACTGAAGTGGTACAAATATATGTTTTCACCAATCACGGTGCCTGGACTCAAGCTCTTTACGAACACAGCCGCAAAAATACGAACACGCACATGCATAAACACACACACACGCGCGCGCGCACACACACACACACATCTGAGCTCTCTTCCGTGAGGGAAATAGCTGTCGATCACGAGTCCAGCACGTGATCCAAAGACCAAGGTGAATACGCACACACACACACACACACACACACACACACACACACACACACACACACACACACACACACACACACACACACACACACACACACACATATATATATATATATATATATATATATATGTGTGTGTGCGGGTGTGTGTGTGTGTGTGTGTGTGGTGTGTGTGTGTGTGTGTGTGTTTGTGTGTGTGTGTGTGTGTGTGTGTGTGTGTGTGTGTGTGTGTGTGTGTGTGTGTGTGTGTGTGTGTGTGTGTGTGTGTGTGTGTGACTACGAAGGGACGAGCTACAAGCAACAGTAAACGAGGGAAGACGAGCTAGTGAACGAGGGACGACAAGCTAGTGAACGAGGGGACTACTAGGAAGACGTGGTTGATCTACGTGTTGTGTACGCGCCGTACGTGTGAGGAAGGCTATAAGGAGGTAGTCAATTGAATTTGATTTTAAAAACATTGAAGGTATGGCTACAGTGTTGGGTCATGAGGCTCATACCTGGAATATAAGCATTCCACATTTTCAGGGGAAGAAAATACAGTGGGATCGCACCTTAATTGTCAATAAAAATATAACAGATGAAAAAAAAAGAAAAATACGTTAAAAAACGTAGATTCTGAGAAGGGTAGGGCTAGGGTTATAATAAATTCCAGCAAATGGAAGATATCAACCAATATGAAGCTTATAAGAAGGCATTAGTCAAAGTGTGATCAGGATCCTATCGGCTCTTTGGTTAGAATGATAAAGTACAAAACAAGTGAAACAAACACAGGATATTTAGCAAAATTAGGCAGATGGTTTAAGAATATGATATATATGTTGAAGGGTTCAGATTGGATAGAAAAATCTAGTGACAAATAAAAGTTTCTATGGTTACTAGATTAATAGCATTTGCATTATTAATATATAATTATGATGAAATAACTACAGAAAAGCTATATAAAACCCTCAATCAAACTTCTTCAAAATTATAGTGAAAATAAAGCAATTAGTCCTTATATGATGACAGTGGGAATGCAACAACAGAGAGAAACTAGGAACTTTAGAAGTGATTACAGAATTAGAGGATCTGATCATTGAGTAAGAAACACATCAAGGTATGCTAGAATTGAATATTACAGTCGTAATAAATGGGGGCATAAAGCACAAGAGTATTATTATGAAACTATTTGAAGAAACTGCAAAATGAGGGTCATGATGAGTATCTTTGTAGAAACCATACCTTTCTGTTTGTATAACCAGAGGATAGGATATAAAACACAGGATTGTAGAGCAATGCCAAATTTTTGTATTCACCCAGAAACAATAGGAAAACCTTCAGACACAGAATAAGACAACACTACAGAGCTACCCATAGAAATACAAATAGACACTATTGTGTTAGGGATATAAGTGATAGAAGGGTGAAAGAAAACACCAACATCAAAGACAACTGTAAAATGACTATAACAATTGGAAGGACTTCTGTAGGATTTCTCATTGTGGGTAGAGTGTTCAATATATCTATTCAAATATTTATTGATACAGGATCTGTAGTTAATGTTATAACTAGCAAAGTTTTAAACTAATTGAAACCAGGAGTGAACATTTTGGAATCAATCCATTACTCATTGCAAGGAGTAACTGGAAGTCAGTTAAAAACATTAGGTAAGGTTGAATTAAAGGTCATCTCATATAAAGATAAGCATTTGCACATTCCAGTGATAGTTGTAGAAGAATCTGTTTTCCCAGGAGATTTTTTGATAGGATTTGGAACTATGAGAAAAGAGATCATGATCATATG
>NC_134777.1:50303191-50313191 GCF_046742065.1 Oratosquilla oratoria | reverse complement strand
GTGTGTATGTGGGTGCTGTGTACTTTGTTGTGATACATTATGTACTTGGAATATATACATTTAATATATACGTTAAATAAATATCCGATCTTTGATATATGTATATAAATTCAAGCATATATATATCTTTAATATCACGTGTTTTATGTGATTACTAAATATATATATATATATATATATATACAGATATTACATATATATGGTTTGCGCTCAACGCATATTATATATGTATATTATATATATATATTTATATATATATATAGTATACATATATATATGCATTTATATATGCATTTATATATATATGCATATATATCAATATAGTTGTAGCACATATATATATATTAAAACACGAAGCTACTGTCGTGAATGTGTGTGTCTGTGTGTGTGTGTGTATGTGTGTGTGTGTGTGTGTGTGTGTGCGTTTCAGTGTGTGTGAAGAGGGCTATAGCAATTACAAATATAGACATGTTATACTTTCTTTCTAATATTTTCATTTTATATATGGGGGGTGGGTTCTTCGGTGATATATTATACATATATATTTATGTATATATGTATATATAGGGAGGGCTAAATATATATGTACATATATATATGGTTTTGCATGTATGATATATAATGCGTCTATACAGTCTTGGGCATAGGTTATCGTCATTCGTAAAAAGAAAAGAGAAAGCTAATTCACAAGTGATCGATAAATGAAACAAAAAGAAAATTCTAATGTAGAACTCAGGAGTATAAGAAGGATAGCGAAATAGAAAAAAGGTAAAAGGCGATGTTTGACAGGTTCGTGTGTACACAGAAGAGAAGGGCGAGTAAGGGGAAGAGGTTCACTGGGAAGGTCGCACTAGAGTTGCTGATAATGGTGATGGAGGACAGGGGAGACTACCCCGACTGGTTACCTGTCCACTGGCGCTAAGAAATAATGATGGCTTGAGTCGTGGGTCTATTTCCTTTTTTCTTTTTCTTTATTATCTTTTTACTTGAACGTTTATTTATTGATACTGTTTATTTCTTTATTTCCATCGTTATTAGCAGGTAAGCGGAGAGCTGGAGGGTGTCATGCAGGTTCTGGAGAAGGAGGTACGGTAAAGGGTAGAGTGGACAACAAAGTTCTTTAATGTGTGTCACATGGAAGGGTAGAATCCGACGAAGTAATGGTCTCAAAACTGTCAGGAAGTAGATTTCCATTTTACAACGGAAAAGGGGACAAACGTTCGCCAACCGTGTAGTTTCTGAATGGATCAGTTTTGCACTGAGTGTACAGTGGGAATGTAGTTCATGGGAGGGCTTTTAATTCGTTTAAGGATATAGGAGATGAACGGAGGGATGCTGTAATTGGTGATTTATCAGGTGGTGTGTTATCAGGATTGTTTGTTAATTATTTGTCTGTTATTGATTGTTATTGTGGGAGGCAGGCATTATATTATGAGAAAGCATTTATTTGTCTAATAGGTAATTTTGATATTTCTTGGGTTTTTAAACTTTATGGATTGGATATCAGTTATGGTAGACTATTTATTATTGTTTATATTATTATAATTTTCATTTATTTGTTTATTCATTTATCATTATTATCACTTTTTTTTTCCTTTTTTAAAACTAGTCACGGGACCCAACAAGGTCTCTGTTCAGCATGCTCCTCTTAATCCTTCATTGTGTATGATGTGTGTTTGGCAAGCTCATGATGAATAGATAAATTGGGGGTTAAAAAAATTGTATAGAAAATGACACCAAACGATAACAAATACCCTGTTTGGTGGTAAAGTTAGGCAAATCAATAAATAGATTTATACATTTACAAATAAATGAATAAAAATAAAAAGCGTATATGTAGCATTTACCACCATGGTACTCTTGTTCCATTAAACGACCTCACATGTTGAAATGGCGGCAGTTGATTCGGCAATTCATAGTGTTACAGCATAAAAGATGTCACAAGGCAATATCTCCTTTTGGAATA
Organism: Oratosquilla oratoria; assembly: GCF_046742065.1. Classification (NCBI taxonomy): domain Eukaryota; kingdom Metazoa; phylum Arthropoda; class Malacostraca; order Stomatopoda; family Squillidae; genus Oratosquilla; species Oratosquilla oratoria. The sequence goes on along the minus strand of NC_134777.1, from coordinate 50,311,225 downwards.
TTGCTTTTTTTTTTTCTCTAATTAATTCTTCAGATATTAGAGAGTGATTCTGCCGGTTGGATACGAGTCGCATCTTTCTCTCATAGTTGACAACGACGAGGAAGGAATGGGTTCTCCAGTGATTAAATCAGCCTGTACTATTTAGATGACATAATGAGATGCATGCTCCCGCGCCCACCAAGATGGCGTCTCACCTTTGGGAATGTCATAAGGGTTATCCTGGATATTGAGTCTTTTCCACCCACTGTTAGATAAAGCAAAAGAACTTATACGGTAAGAATTTTGTCTGTTTGTATACTTATTTCCCTGCTCATTTAGTTGTCTATTTACCAATAGGCTAATTCTTTGGTTGAAAGCTTGATGGAAGAGCTTTCAGCATCATTTGCAAAGGTACTGACATTAATATCTCAACATCCCAGCGTTATCCAAGACCACAGTGAATACTAAACTCACTTATTTAAAAAAAAATTACTTATAATGAAGTGTGTGGGTGGTATATTCAATTGGGTGCAAATAAATAGCGAAAGATGGACTGGAACTCCTTTATTGTTTATACGTTTCAGCCTAAAAGTTGTCTACAAAATCTCCTTAGGTGCGGGAAACCTTTAATTTTTACAATTTAAGTTGGGAAAACTAGGAAAGGTAATCCCGCTGTTTTAGGCAGGGAAAGTTCCCATCCGTTTGCCACTACAGGTAAATTGCTTCCCAACTGAAAAAGTTTTTATCCCTAAAAATGTTGTTTGCTTACTTTCGATATAAACAGTACGGAACTTTCCCTATATATGGTATTTACTATAAACGTGTTAATTATTTTTTTTTTTTCCTTTTTTTTTTTTTTTTTTTTTTGGTTCGTATGCAGAACCACGAGGACATTCCTAGTGACGGAAAACGTCCAGAACGTTTTTCAGCGTGACCTGAAGGAGTGCGATGACATTTTTGGTGTACTCATTAGTCCCTCACAAAGTACAGCTAAGACGCTTCTCAATGCCTCGGACCTGGACTCACCGTAGTTATGGAGAGGTAACTTAAGCCATAGAATACGGTGAATGTTACTTACAAATAAACAAAAATAGAAAGGGTAGTAAAAAAAAAATAAGAAAAGAAAAAAATATTTATGTCCTCGGTGACTTTATTTATTATTATTATTAATGCACCTCGTACATACTTATTTTTATTCAAATCGAGGCGTTGAGAAGTGCCTAGGCGGAGCATATTAGGGACATGATTATTATATTATTATTATCCAATATTATTATTCATTATTATTATTATCACTTTTGGCCCCCACTGGGATGGGGTCGAGGGTTTGCTATTTTTAAAAATATTTGTAAAACAATCGAAGCTGCCTTATTTAACACATGCTGAAAATACCAGGTGATTGGGGAAAATTCGTATGTTTATCGATGGTAGCAAACAAATTTATGGGCTGTACAAATGGGTGATGTACCTGGGACGGTTTGAAATGTTTCCGTGTTTTAAATAGAGTGTTTAATTGTTAAACGTTCGAGCTATTTGTAGCTTTGACTGAAGAAGACCGCAGGTTTCGATCGAAAATATAAGCTTTATTCACGTGTTTCCAGATTCTTTGCTTGTTCTTCCTCTATCCACACTCTCATAGTATATATATATATATTTTATATATATATATATATATATATATATTACACACATATTATATATATGTTTTAAATATATATATACATGTGATGGTATGATATTTATACATGAATATATGCGAATAATATATAGAAAATATATAACACGTAGTCAAGATGTTGTAGCACATTGTGAAAACGAGAGTAAATACTACGAAGAACCTACAGTCGTAATAAACAGAACAACTTTAGAAAGATGTAACTCAGTCTTTCGCTTCGCTATACACCAGTATCGTATTAAAAGTACCTCTCTGAAAGAGGGCTATAGCTGATTACGAAATGATGAAGATGCGGTTTGCTTAAGGAAACAAACAGACTCAAATAGCACATGGGGCATTCCCTGGGACTGATGGGTTCTGAATCACAGTGACATGGAAGGGGACACTTTTATATATATATGCATGCATGTTTTGTTCAAGTCTCTAAGCAAATAAATTCATAAATGAATGACTTAGTTTTCATCGCGTAGGCAATGTTTAGTGATGAGCAGGAAAACAGTGACGTAAAAAATGATTTTAAAAGGACAATTGAGGTCTAACCTATCTTCAGACTAAGTTAAAAAACATTACAATAAAAGACATGAGTAAGGTCTATGAATGTGACATCGTCGTAGGTACGGGAGGGGGGGGGGGAGGTTCACTGGAAGGTCGTCTACTAATGGTGATGGAAAACTTCTTCATGGGCATCTCGGTGTCCCCGCTCTTACCTGTCCCACTGCTCTTTGTCCCGTGCCCTGATGTCCCGTGGGTCTATTTCCATGATGGCCCGCCTTTTTTTTCATGTCTTTATTCAATAACACACACACACTCACACCACACACTCACACACAACTGTTTATTTCTTTACCATCGTTATTCTGCGGACACACAGCGACACACACACACACTTGATACACACCTTTAAGATTCTAAAGGGAATTAACACACCACAAACAAACACACATTTTTTACACAATGAGAACACACACACAACACACCACACACACACAAACACACCAGGATGTTAATAGATATGAGCTTCTGAGCTCTCTTTCGGGGAGTACCAAGGGTAGAATATGAACGATCACGACTCCAAAAACCGTGTAGTTAATGACCATGTGGAATAAACTCACTGCAGATGACACACACACACACACACACACACACAATTGTTTATAATAACACACACCCTAAGTAAGATGCTGTATAAGCCTGCGATTTATTTTATAGTTATTTTTATATATGTTCTGTTAGTATATATATGTCTATATTATATTGTCTTGTATATATTACATTGATATATACAAATATTATTATCTTTATTTAGTTACATCTATATATATATATATACTATTTACCGGGTATGTGTGTGTGTATGTGACCTTGTTATGTTATATCATTATTTTATTTAATTAGTGCGTGTGTGTGTGTGTGTGAGTGTGTTGTTGTTTTGTGGTGTGTGTGTTCATTTGTGTGTGTGTGTGTGTGTGTGTTTGTGTGTTGTGTGTGTGTGTGTGTATTTACCTAGTTGTTTAACTTCCGACCTAGTTATTTTACGGGAAGGGGAAGGTCTCCTGTCAGCATGCTCCGTCCCTTAATAATCTCTTTGTATCTAACTTGTGTTTTAAATTCATGTGATTGTTTTTGCACACACCACTTTTCATTCTAACTTGTTAAAACTGTTAAATTGCTCTGTGAGGGAATAATAAAGATAAACAAATAAATTGTTTGGTGGTATAGTTGTCTTTTTTTATCAATAAATTAGTTTCCTCTTGGTATTTACATGTAATGAATAAAAAATTCTTCTCTCTCAGTAATTATGTAGCATTTCATCCTTCTGGTACTTGGCTATCATTAAATCTACAATTCTCTTATCTTTGCTCTTAGATGTTCGGCAACCTTTAAGTTTTTGTAGTCAATTCCTATATGATAGGTTTTGAGAGTGTTGGTGCCAGTTTTAAAAGAAATAGATGCTCTAATTAATTCTTTCAAGATATTATACAGTGATTCTGCCGAGGTTGGATGACCCGAGATCGCATCTTTCTCTCATAGTTTGGTCTTTTTTTCAAACTCGACGAGGATTTCCTCAGCCCTTTCTTAATCCAGTGTATTGTAAATGGGGTGCACCTTTGTTCTTAGTATATTATAAAGGGACACTCCAAATCTATTTATCAGAGAGGTGACATAGCTGACGCCCACCAAGATGGCGTCTCACCTTTATAATGTCTTTTTATTCCTTCTACTCAAGGTTATCCTCGGATGTGTCTTCTGGGATTTTTGCGTGTTTTTCCAAATTCCATTATACTACACTTTTGTCTGTTGTTTATACTTATTTTCCCTGACTTCCTAGTCCCATGTCTATGTACATATGGCTAGATCTCTCGGTAGTTGATTTAATAAATCTTCTTCAGCTTTTCACTCTTTCACGGAAAGGTAGTACTTAATGCAACTCCAGCTGCAAAGAAGCTCATTTGCTTTCACGAGTAATAACTAAACATGCACATATGCATTAATATGTATATACATAACAATGAATGGAGATTTTGAGAGATGGTGTTGGGTGGAGGTAATGAACAAGCGAAGATGGACTGGAACTTCATTTCCATTTTGTTTATCTCTTATTCGACCGGCACTCGGTCTTCTTCAGTAAGTTTCTTGCAAATAGCTCGAACCTATTTAGCAATTATACACTCGAAAATTGGAAACTAATTTCTTAAGCAACTTCTTATCCCGCTGGCTACTTTGGGGTCAAAAGCTTTTTTTCCGTACCTAGAAAGGTACAATGCTTCCCATCGCATCTGTAATTATTATAATCTTTGTTTGCCTTCGAATAGAAAAACATACGGAACATTTCCCTATCACTGGTCCTTGTCTGAACGTGTTAATATAGGCTTGGCTTCAGTACAGTTGTTTTTTTCCTGTCTCTTTTTACATCGTACTTTTGCAGAATTTCTTTCGACCACATTCCAGTTTTGTTAGGAAAACGTCCAGACTTGTCTATAAGTTGCTGAACGAGTCTTCTTTATTCTCCTCCTTACTGTGGGTACCTCATGTCCCCTCTTTTTTTCGGCTAGATGCTTCTGGAACTGCCTTCTTTTAAGGAACTGTTATTATCGCCGTATGTTATTTTGTCTGCCCAGTTGCATTCCTGCTTTCATGGAATGCGGTTTGCGAATGTTCACTGGGATGCGATTTGGGGTTGATGACAGTAAAAAAAATACTACCCAAGAATGTCCTCGTTAACATTCACCGCATTCATGCAGCAGGGGGGCACCATCTTCCACTACGGTGAGTGTCTCTTCGAGGCGTTGATTATTTTTGCCCTTGTAACACATATGGGATTTAATGTTTGTTCACACAATTATGCCAACTATACTCGTCAGCACAATGACAAGTCCCCTTGTCTTAATTTGCTCCAAGTCTGATGTCGTCAGTTTGCATTGTTTACATGAAAAAGAGAGCCTGTAGAATAGTTTTGGTTGAAGCTTTACACCTATTTCTTATAACATCTTTTTCAGTATTTGAAAACTTCTATGCACTTTTGTACATATTCATTTCTATAACAACTTTTAATATTTTCCATTGGGAGGTCATTCTGGTCTTTTTTCCATCCGGTCCTGGGTTTGGGAGTTTGTCAAACTCCCTAACAGCAGCTTTTGACCTGTACCAGCTAGTTTCCAATTCTTTTTCTTTGTTTAATTGTCTTGGGACATACTTTTCGAGCAATTTGTAGACAGCTTACTGTCACAGAAGAAATATTCCGATTTCTCAGTCGAAACGAATTTCTTCTTTTGCAATAAATTTCTTCCCATCTTTTGCTTGAAGAATTCTTCCTCTATCCAGCAAAGTTTGTCTTTTTTTCATATATCATATCTTCCTTTTATATATATGTTCATTTCTTTTCATATATTATTTCTTCATTAAGTTCCCAGTTCGAAATCATATGGTCACTTTTACCTATTGTGTGTAAGTACATTCAATATATGGTCCACTATTCAGTTAGGTTCAGAGTAATTATTAAGTCATAGCCTACGTAAGATGGTTTCTTTCTTCACTGAAAACGAAGTATTTTCTTGTTGTCATGTGTCATTGGGATCAGTAATATCATCTCAAAGAGAATTTCCCCTTTTCAGATGGTTCAGTCACCACTTCTTTACTGTCATTTCTTCCCAGCAGATTTCTTGTGCAATAATTAAAGTCGCCCGATCATAAAAACTATTCTCCTCCGTCTGAGAAAGACTTTGTGTCCTCTAACATAGTGGAGTACAATGCATGATGCTGTTTTCGGGAGAACAAACATTGTTGATCACAAATTTTCGCACTTTTATCTCGGTCACCCACTGGAGATAAACGCTCTCTACTGAATCATATGACAGGAAGGGACACCTTTCTGATTATATCCTTCTTTGTCAGAGAACATAACTCCACCCCCTTGTTTTGTTCTCTGTTTCTAAGCCAATAAATGTGTTTGTATCATGTTTACCACTGTTTAAGTAGACAAATACAAAGGAAACAGAATTCCATTATGAAAGGTTCTGGAGTCCCCTAAATCATTCAGGTTCTAATCAATCCTGTTATCAACCATCTATATTTGTGTAAGACCATGAGTATTTCTGCCACTTCCATTGTGTTTCTGTTTCCCTTTTGAAGTTTTTTTTTGAATCTAAATGTCACCTATGCTTTATTTTCACCTCGTCCTCTAACCTTAGAATCTCTTTCTTTGAGAAAAACGTTTTCCTGCGAAGTTTTTTGCTTAGCTGTCTATTCTTTTCTGCTTTTCTGCCCATGATGGCCCGCCATCATGTCTCAATAACACACACACACTCACACACAACACTTATATTGATACATTTGTTGCTAGTTTCACTGTTCTTGGATAGAACAAACACAGCACCGTTGAACACATGCCAACACACACACAATTTACACACACACACACACACACACACACCCGCGCAGCGCGCTTATCTGTACTATATTTTCCGAGTCTGAACACAGATCATTCATATATGGTTCATCTTCCTGAGCTCTAATTTTTGAGAGGGAAATAGCTGTCTTTCAGGACCTCCTTCCACATCCGTGATCCCAAGGTCTAATCTGGGTGAATCTCTTCCATTCACACACTACACACACATTTCACACACATTCACAGCTACATTCTCTTACTACATTCTCTTCTGTCTGTTCACACACACTTTATATACTAAGTCTTCATATATGTTCTTTCAATGTAAATTTGTATTTGACTATGTCAGTGAATGAATATATTATGTATATATACATATGAGTTATTCTCTATATATATGATATATATAAGCTATATTTCTCACTGTTTTATAATATACTATTCTTCTTCAATATTCATCATCTATCCTCCTTTACAATTCCTAACTGTCTTTTTAGTGTGTGCTACTTCTGTATGTGTGTAGTTGTGTGTGTAGCTGTGTGAGTGTGTGTGTCTTTCACCTCTTTGGGATCTCGGATCTGCTGCAGCCTCTTACGTTCGAGACCCAAGGCCAGACACCTTATCAACTCTCGAGCAAGGAGCTCAGAGTCTTATTTGCCGATTTTTGGTAGTGTCCCCCCCGACCACTCTTTACACACCTCACACCGGGACAGCAAGGTTCACAGATGTTTTCTCCTTGACTATACATCCCGTTACCTACTCACTATTTTAGTTTGAACAGGGGTACATGTGAAAGGAGACAAACCCATGTTGATCTCCGCCCCTGCCTGGGCCAAGGTCCTCACATCCTCGATTACCTTCCCATTTCCCCAGTAATCTCCCCCTCTTCTTTCCTTACTTTCCCAGGCGCGTTCACGAGCAATTCCGCCACCTTGCAAATACAAATAAGGCACGTGCGTTGGTGTGTGTGTGCACTTTTCTTCAGAGCGTTCGTCATGCAGTCCGTGTCGTTGTGTGTGTGTGTGTGTGTGTGTGTGTGTGTGTGTGTGTGTGTGTGTGTGTGTGTGTGTGTGTGTGTGTGTGTGTGTGTGTGTGTGTGTGCTTACCTAATTGTAGTATACTGGAAAAGAGAGATCAACGCTCGTTGGGTCCTGTCTCCTATGTTTTTTTTGTTTTTGTTTTTTTTTGTTTTTGTTTTTTTAATCATACTTAGCTTCAAATTAATGTACGATTCCAACATAATCTACGGTATATCCTTGATTTCCAATTATCATATCTAGGTTTGAACTCGTGTATTGTTTGAGCTTAAGCTATTCCAAGCGTTTATGCATCTATATGGAAAACTGTATTTCTTCACATCCTTTTGACATGTGGTCTTTCTTAATCTGCTCCCATGACCTCTGATCACCCTTCCATCTTTAATCAGGAGATATCTTCTGTCAATGCAATCTTTAGTTACCTGAATACTGTAATCATATCACCTTTTTTCTCTCTG
>NC_134777.1:50295691-50298191 GCF_046742065.1 Oratosquilla oratoria | reverse complement strand
GTGAACATGAGGGGGCGACCTAGGATGAGATGGATGGATGGGGTAAAAGGGCCATTGGGAAAGAGGGAGTTTGAATGTGTTGAAGAAGGACGGGAGAAGACAGAAGATAGGGGTGAATGGAGAAAGGTTGTATATAGATGATGATGTGATGCATGAGGGGGAGTGGGTAGGGGATGGGGGTGAGGTAGTATGTGTGAAAAATAATTTGACGCAGCCCCCGTCATATCCTTTTCAGTGTTTTTAGTTTTTCCTCATATGGTTTATCTGCCAGGCTGTGAACCAGTCTGGTTGCTGCCCTTCGCATTCTCTCGGTCTTGCTTATATCCTTCACTCTGTGTGGGGACCATACCACTGACACATATTCCAGTCTGGGACGGATCAGGGTTTCGATTTTTTTTTTTTTTTTTTTTTGTCATCTTTTCATCCACAGAAGTCATCTTTGATCATCTGCAGAAGTCCGTATATCTCTCCCATAATCCTACTGATATGTCTGCAAGGTGACAGGTCTTTTATCAACACTCCTAAATATTTCTCCTCTTTCGCTTTTGTAATGAGTTCACTTCCCAAGGAATAGTTTAAAGATGGTTTTTCGCGACTATTGTATGTATGTGTGTGTGTATGTGTGTGTGTGCGTGCGTGCGTGCGTGCGTGCGTGCGTGTGCGTGTATGTGTGTGTGTGTGTGTGTGTGCGCGCGTGTGTGTGTGTGTGTGTGTGTGTGTGTGTGTGTGTGTGTGTGTTTCTGTTTGTGTGTGCATTCGTCCTCCTCTTTGGAATGGCATGCAAAAAATCAATCATGATGTCGCTCCCCTGGTATAAAGTGCCATATAATAAGTTCCTCGTCCTCTGACCAGATGGCCAAGGCCCAGAATTTAAGGACTGTCCCACGGAGGTCGCCCTCGTGACACCCTACGGCTGGGGATCAATGCTGTACACGATTGGTACCCCTGCCATCTCGGACAACACGGGGAGCTACTCCGCCAAGGTAAACAGTGGTGGCATCTCTGTAACAATGACTATAATACTTGTACCTGATTATTCAGCATATTTCTCATTATAGTATTTACTTCGCAGTAAAAGGCAATTTTTTTTACAGAAAAATAACAGTAAATTCCCAGTATCAAAAGTCATGTTCACACATTGAAGAACCATCGGGTGATAGGTACTTTTAACCGTGACTGTACTTGTACACACACTCATGTATAATTGGAAACAAATTTCTCGTGCACTTCGGTAGAGATATTATACAATTAATAAGACAATGAAAACAAATTAACAACATTTTCAGTGAACAAGGAGGTGCCTTGCAATCAAGCATACAAATCATTCTCATTTATGTTATTTCCAACTGGAGAAAGAAAGTACGTGGTGGTCCTGTGAGACGGATGTCGGAAAGAATCATTTCCCATACGTTTCTTCAAATCCCCACCCCTTGTCGGGCCCAAGACGTTTCTTCGTCAGATTCGACTACCTTTCCTCTATTTTTTCACATCAGGAGAGTTTTTAACTGATGACTGTTCCTTTCTTCTCCTCCTCCCTCTCTTCTTACTACTACTAGTACTACTTTTTTTACGACCTCCTTCCTCGTGGAGCTTTGTGGCGAAAGCAGTCAGGATCTGTCCCACAGACACAGTTCATTGGCCCTTCTCTCGCTAATGACTTTAGTTGAGTACCCTTTTATATTTTGTTTTTGCTTTTGTTTTTTACTTTTTTTTTCATTTATGCTACTTTCTACTGCAATCTGCTCAAAATCGATGTTTTATATGTATGTTGATTTAGGGGGTGGGAACTTGGTACCTCTCAGGCATATGAGAGCTGTTATTAAGAGTGAGAATGATAGTCTACATCTCATCCGCGCTACAATACTCCTCTTTGGTTGTTGTCAGGCGAGCGTAGAATGCCTTTGCCTTTGGACCCATCCCGCTTGAAGTCGTGAAGGTTGTCGGAGTAAATGAGCCCTGGTCCACATTCTGTATACACTCCTCGTACTTACCGATTTTCTAATTCTCATTTCGGGAGGGGGACGCCTCAATAGTTAGGTCATTGTAACAGAGGGCCATTGGATCAAATATTCGTATGTCAAAGAAGGCCAGTTGTCTCTGTGCCCAGAAACCTCTTGCGCTGACGTCCACTCGTTCTTCATATGGTATGTTGAAAGTACGGTGCCTGAAGTTCTATCCTCCTAGGTGTAGTAGTATTGGTTCGAAGGTCACATCCTTTCATACCTCCCGAAGCATTTGGGTAGTGAGGTCCCTTATCTTGTCATGTCTCATGCAAATGTATCCACCCTACTGGCATATCATCACATGGTTTGGATCAAAATATATACCACAGGAACATCCAATGGCACCCGTGAATTATCTTTTGTTTAGATTGAATCCCTTTGCCCTGATTTGTGGTGCTGTCAGCCAATCAGACGCTCCATCCTCCTGTGCCATCGCTATCTTCCTTTTCATTTGATTCGATAGCTAATCTAATAAGGTGGGAAGCTCCTCCTTCTGC
>NC_134777.1:50225691-50290691 GCF_046742065.1 Oratosquilla oratoria | reverse complement strand
TGTTTTCCTAGACTCCTCCAATCCCCTTCTCTCGAGATTTTTGTCGGTTCTGCACAGTCAGCATTTGCAGAATTGTATCTTCCTTATCTGTGTATCTATTATCTTATTTCTGTCTTTCCCATTTCCAGAGTAAATTCAAAGACTACTTGATCACCTTTATCTATCAGGCACTGATAATTCGATGGTTCAGTGTCACCTTAGGTTCTTTTGTTAGGATCTTAGCCAGTCTTACAGATGTATCATCTCCTCTATATCCAGTTGCGCCTTTCATCCACTGGGTTATTATATTGCTCGTTGCTATATTCAACAATGCATTACCCCAGGATTCCTCCTTTCCACCTCTCTTTTATTCCTCCCACTTCGCTTTTCCATAATCGAATTCACTTATTTCAATGATTCTTTCCACTTGCCCTGTTGTGTCTTTTTTATTGTTTCTTTGCATTCTACTTTATTCTATGCCCTTGTTTTTGAAGGAATATATGCCGCTTAGATTTTTTTTCTACTCTCCTCAATTATGATAGTTATATTCATGATCACGGTCATTTCTTCTCACATATCCCCTTCATCCATTTTGATGCTTCTTTTCATTGTCATCACCACCCCAACTCCTATTTTCCTCTTCTATCCCTTCGTTATATGTTATACGTTTCCTTGTTCATCTGAATATCGCCATCTCCATTGAATTTCGTCTAGGTGTAGCACATTATATCTGGTTCTATATCCATTAAATATTTAATTATCTTTAATTTTGTTTATGCCATTCCCTATAAATTAGTAAGAGCTCCTTCCGATCTTTTCAGTTATCTTCTTTCCCAGTCTTCTCCTCAGGACTTTTCCTTAGGACCCAATCCATCATCATCTGATCCAACACACTTAAAAAAGAAAAAAAAAAAAAAAGAAAAAAAAAATCTGTATTCTCCTATGTCTTCACCTTTTGCTTTTACTATCTTGTGCAAAATTTCTTATTTACTATCTTTTTTTTCTCTTGCGTTCGTCCTTGTTCAAATATTCTTGAATTTTACTACACCCGCCGCTTCCCACGCCATATCCAGTCTCCTTTCCCACGATTTGTGACTTAATTTATCTACATTGGCCTTGCAACTTCTTGTACATATCTACCTAACCTGAATAATTCTATTTTTCTGTGTACACCTTCCTCATTGGCCTTCGCTATTTGCGCTATTACTTTTGTTTTCTGCGTTTTTGTTGTCGCTATCTTATTACATGTTTCTAATTCCATCCTATCACTTCTCTTATCAGCGTTTTTCTACTATTTAAGTACCTTTATCACTTCTGTCTTCACATCTGTGTTTTGTGTGTGTGTGTGTGTGATTCACCATGGTCTTGGATCACGTGTTGGACTCGTGATCGACAGCTGTTTCCCTTCCGGCAGAGAGCTCAAAGCTCATATATGACCGATCTATGGGTAATACTGTGACCTTACACGCACACACACACACCCAATTCCCCGCCCACAAGAGTTGGAGTAACGACTCACAACGCAGCGATACTGAAATTATTTCAGCCCTGGGCAGGATTCGAACCCGGCCAGAGCTGCGTGTGTGTGTGTGTGTGTGTGTGTGTGTGTGTGTGTGTGTGTGTGTGTGTGTGTGTGTGTGTGTGTGTGTGTGTGTGTGTGTGTGTGTGTGTGTGTGTGTGTGTGTGTGTGTGTGTGTGTGTGTGTGTGTGTGTGTGTGTGTGTGTGTGTGTGTGTGTGTGTGTGTGTGTGTGTGTGTGAATGTGTGTGTGCGTGCGCGCGCGCGCGTGTGTATGTATGTGTGCGCGCGTGGTCGACAGCAACTACCCACCCAGATGAGAGTTCAGAATTCGTACGGTATATGCCCCAATCTATAAATGATGCTGTCACCACACACACACAAATACTCACACACGACTCGGTGGCGCGGTTGGTAGAGTCCCTGACTGTCACTGCGGCGGTCCGGGTTCGAATCCTGCCCAGGGCTGAAATAATTTCAGTATCGATGTGCTTCGAGTCGTTACTCCAACTCTCGTGGGCGGGGAGTTGGGTGTGTGTGTGCGTGTAAGGTCACAGCATTACCCATAGATCGGTCATATGAGCTTTTAGCTCTCTACCGAGAGGGAAATAGCTGTCGATCACGAGTCCAACACGTGATCCAAAGACCATGGTGAATCACACACACACACACACACGCACACACACACACACACACACACACACACACACACACACACAGATCTCCTTGCCCACCAGAGCTTGAGTGCTAGTAGTGCTGTGACGTTTTTCAGCCCTGGGCGGGACCTCGAATTCTGATCGCAGAATTAGCGGTCGAGCGCGGTATCACTGCACCAGTAAACCGGTGTGTGTGTGTGAGAGAGAGAGAGAGAGAGAGAGAGAGAGAGAGAGAGAGAGAGAGAGAGAGAGAGAGAGAGAGAGAATGTGTGTGTGTGTGTGTGTGTGTGTGTGCGTGTGTAAGAGAGAGAGACAGGAGTCATTTATATTGTTACTATTCGACTGAGATGCAGATGTGCACAGCTGCGTTCGGTCTTGTTTCTCACCCCAGGCTGACCAAAATAACCTGGTATGGAAAGGGTTAAAATTTTGTTTTTGGTTAAGGCCGGCCAGGCGATTTTGTTCACCATAGGTGTCACCTTGATGACGGGAGAGTTCCGGGAGGCACAGAGGAAGGCATATATAATGCTGACTGAGCAAACACCACAAAAACTTTCTTCAGTAAGAGAGGACAAAAAAGTATAAGTACGGGGAAATCAGATTGCTGTGTACACTAGAAAGAGATATACAAAAGAGTAATGGTGGATCTTTTACAGAAATTGATTAATAGGTTCTTTCTTTCCTTCCGCCTGAAGGCTCTAGAACACGTTTCCTTTCTATTACTCCATCTGTTTTAAACTTAGGCCCTTACAAAAATGGGCTTCAAGACACATTTCCTTCAAGAGCTCTTTCCCCCTAATTAGTTTGTTCTCCGTTCTCTTCACTACGAACAGACTATGTCACACGCACTCGAAAGGTTGAATATTTTTTTTAGTTTTGGGCAGAGCATGAAAATCATGCAAACCTATAGATATAATCACCAGAATGTTTATTTAGTGTTATCACGCTTATATCCACTACATGATCAAACGTATTTTGACCAAAACACTTAAAGGGTTGTTGTTTCCATGAGTTCATGAGGGTGATGCGCTGGATCAAAATGCGTAACTGTATGTACAGATGCAAAGATAACGGTGAGGTATCAAAAGGTTGATGATAATGAAAATGGTGTGATGGAAGGTGACTCTGAGGATGTGAGAATCTTTCTTTGACATTATGCAGTGCAATGAAGGTATCGGATATTGGGTATCAACCATATTCAGTTTTCTTAGGCTGTATTCAATATAGATATGAATTCTCAATCAGTTGATCAGTTTTAGCCCAAAATGTACAGTAAATTCTATTATTTTTAAAGTTAATCAGAACTTCACCACTTACCCTATTCCATATATTTTCAACTCGCTTCACAAAGTTTCTCAGTCAACCCTGATATATGCCTTCTCCAAATCCATAAAATCTTAAAACTAAGTACCTTCTTACATACCTGTCTTACCACAAACATTTGATCTACGCGCCTTCTTCCTCTCCTAAATCCACTCGGCTCTTCTCCACGCTTTCTTCCTCTACTAAATCCACTCTGCTCCTCCATTCACTCCATTAATTCCCGTATTTTTCCCCCCAGATATCATACACCCATATATTTCACCTACCACACTCAACAGTCTTACTTGTAGTATTGTATCTGTACAATTTAAACACAATTTGACAGGTTGAAGCATCACATGTGAGCGGGCAGATGTTCCTCTGGGGTCGCCATGTTGTCGAATACACAGCCGTTGACAACTCCTCGAACAGTGCATCTTGCTCTTTCACCATCGTCGTCAAGGGTGAGGCTATCAAAAGTTTCTGAGTATTAATTCTTCCTGGCACACGCTCGCGCGCACACACACACGCACACACACACACACACACACACACACACACACACACACACACACACACACACACACACACACACACACACACACACACACACACACACACACACACACACACACACGTGTATCAAATCTACATAAGTTTTAATTAAGAGTGCCTGATGTGCGGCAAGGGAATGGATAAACTGTAAACTTGGATCTAAGGGAAGCCTTTGACAAGGAAACTCATAATAGACTTTTGTGGGTATTGGAGTATACTGATGAACTTCAAGGTAAGCTTCTTAAATGGTTTCTTGAAAAATTAGATGTCAGGATGGAGGACTGTGACTAGTGAACTCCCACAAGGGTCGGTTCTGGTACCTGTAATGACATATGTAACTGACATGACTACGTGCGACTATAGCCTGTACGCTCCAAAGAGTCCGTTCAGGGTGTGGCATACGTCGTGCCAAAACAACCTCAGTACATACCTCTCTCGTATTTCCCATCTATGTGCCATTTGAACAATTTTATTTGTATATATAGCCAACAAATCTGTATCGTACAATGAGTATCACTTATTAGGATTATAACAACGATTAGCTATATCCCATCCCACCTGTCTCGCTTGTGACACCTCGGCCTGGCAACATTGGGGTGGAAAAAGTACTGCTATGTCTCATAGAATTTATTCAAATCATTGATATAACAATAAAAAATTATACTTATTGTACTATACAGTTCCCTTTACTATGTACAGAATATAAAAATATCAAATAGCACATAGATGGGAAATAACAGAGAGAGAGAGAGGCATGTACTTAGGTTGATTTGGCAGAATAGCTAGTAGCAAATCACGAGGTATGTGGTAAGTGCCAAACACGCAGTATCTTGGTAGGAGTTTATTGCGGAGATCTACACACAAGTAAGACAGGAAGTGATCTGTCACTTACCACAGTGGTGACCCCGGAGTGACTCGAACACACAGACTGTGGTATGGGATAGATCACTTCCTGTCTTACTTGTGTGTAGATCTCCGCAATAAACTCCTACCAAGATACTGCGTGTTTGGCACTTACCACAGGTACGTATACCTTACCCTGAACGAACTTCTTGGAGCGTACAGACTATAACTAAAATACGTTTGAAGACGATCATGAAAAGAACAAAACTTGAAGACTGCAAAATATCATGAGATTTTGACAACATATGTGCACAGAATCCACCAAGGAAAATATATTTCAGTACCAGAAAAATTGGTAAAGCTCCCCCCCCAAAAAAAAAAAAAATGCTCAATGGGAAAATTATCAAATACGAAAGCAAAAAAGAAGAATTATCTGGAGTGTTGGACACAGATACCTTATCGTCTGACAAACACATCAGCGAAATCATGAGTAACAGACTCTTTACGAAGATAAAAGTAGTTTTTTAGTACATGTACGAGATGACGAAAAAATATATAATGCCTGATCCGCCCTAGATTGCAATATGCAACGGTAGTATGGTCTCTGGATGAAATGAAAGACATAAGAAAAAATAAAAAATAAAAGAGTAGCGACCAGATTAGTTCCCAGGAAAAAAGACGAATAGATACTGAAAGTATTGGCTTGTCATTATTGAAAAAATATAAAGTGGTTACTATAGTAGTCTTCAGATCAGTAAAACGAATAGATATAAATTATTGAGTTTCGTTGTCTGGCAGAAAATCGTGAGGTCATGGAAACAAATTGAAAAGGATATACCATACTCATAAGTGAATTCAAAACTAGGCATGATAGTTGATAAAAACAGACGGGACCTCATGAAAGGGGCCTGCCGTGGCTTGGTGGTAATGCGCGCGTCAGGTAACGGCGTGGTGATTTCGGCGTATGTTCGAATCCTGGCCGCAGTGCGGACGGTAGGAAGGGCATCCACTCTAAGTTATGGCCCCCGACCGCTGCTCACCTTTGACCTCACTGTGTGTTGTATCAACTTCCTCCGGGTATCGTCACAGCAGTGGTATACCGTAGACACCGTCTCCTGCGTTCATATAGGAACAATTCCAGACTACCCACGAGGTTGAGGTCCGACCGGGTATCAGCCCCGCAAACCACGAAAAAAGAGACCTCATGAACATAACTCCTTTCCTGAATATTACAATTAGGTAACTACATATTCGCCCATATCGTCAATAATCTTTAGTTTACCATCATTACTTTTTGTAACCTAAAATTAACAGTATATTTTCTAATATTTTTACCAATCGTCATCTTGTATCACTGCCATTCATCTGGTTTTCTTCAGGCGTTCACTGCTCACTCCTGGAAGTCCCTGATAACGGCGCCACTGCCTGCACTGAAAGCTACGCTGGCGGACTGTGCCTCACGATGTGCGGCCCCGAACACGATTTCAAAGTTTCACCAGGCCTTGTGGTCCCCAACGACTACCTGTGTTCTACTGGAGGCACATGGTACCCCTACAGTATGACCTTCGACTGCAGCAGCTCCCGGGGTGACAAGCTCGCGCTTCCCTCCAGCTACTACTACGATACACCCTGTAATGAAACCGTCACGCAGGAGCAGCTTCGTCAGCAAGCCTTCGCTATCTACGGAACACTGGACGTGGATATCACGACAGGGGAAGGGCTCTCTCCAGAAGACTTCTTCATATCATGCGGACCTCTTACGAAGTAGAACCTTAGCTAAGATAAACTGTCTTCTTGGAAGGCTTTTATGTAAAACAATATATTTTGAACTTCAACCTCGCACTTTACTAACCTAACCGAGTTTGAGATAAGATTAGGTTCGTTGTCATTATACCTAAATAGAGTTCTGTATCCTTTTGACAGTGACAATCACTACATAGGACAAATCAAGGACTGAAATAGTTTACTTTCAATTTCGTTTTTGTTACCGACCTTCACTTAATCCTTTTCGCTGAGGAGTGGGTTTCCTTGCGATGAGTAATCGCCTGACAAAAGCTACATTAAAAGTAGGAATCGTTAAAAATAGAGCAAAAGGATTAACGTCCCACAGTATTATATGCATGGACACAAATTGACTCTCCCAATAATAAATGGAAAAAAAATAAAGCACATATTTCAAAGGCACTTGAAGAAGAATTCTTTATTTGAGTCATTCAAAAGGCATTGTTTCAGATAAAGTTTGGTAATCTCAATCACATGGGTACATTTGGTATGAAATTGTTTCTATTGAGGCCCAAAGCTATCCCACGTATTACCCAAAACAAAATATGTGGATCACATAAGTGTACTAAAGTTACTAAACTGTGCTTCAATGTTTCTCTAATAAGAATAAATTTTCAGGTAAAGTTAGCCTCCTTCTTCATGAAAGAGAAAAGACTATCCATTATGCCTAAGTACCCCCCTGGTCCCTCTAATCCAGGTGTTCCTAAAGTAGTGCCTCAACACCCGCAGTTCTTGGGGGTATCCAAATATTGTATGCATGTATTGGTTAGAAATTAAACTACGTGTAGAATTAGATAAATGCGTAGTTTCTGTGTACGTGTGTGCGTGCGTGCGTGCTTTAGCGTGAGTTCCAGAGTTCTAGAAGTCGTTGTACCTGTTAATTATTTGTCATATAAATTGTAATGCGAAAGTTGAGTGAATGGGATATAGATCTTTATTACTATCAAATTTGAAGTTGTCATGTAACTGAAAGTGTGTAAATGTAAAATTCTGTATGCAAATGATTAATTGAAATAATTAGATAAATAAAAGTTAGCAACTGTTTTGGATAGGATCCCGAGTGCTTTGTCACGCAGCACTAATCAGATCATTGTGCGAGGTCGTCCTGTACGCATCAGTGCATTTCCGTGACTGTGGTGAAGAGTGGAAAGACGAAGTGTACCTTACTCGTACAATATATTAACTTTTGACGTGCAGCGTTTTACTTCACCTTATTGTTAACCGAAAAACAATAAATGGTGGCGCGGTGTCGAAAGTTAAGTGCTCCCCAACCGGCCTACCCACAGCGTCTACGCCATTAGTGCATCGGCAGTGTACAAGTCTCTCTCTGCATTGTTTACAACAGAGTGAAGATCTGTGTGACCCTTTTCCAGTCTGCGCTCCTTGTGTGATCCCATATTGCATTTTCAAGCAATTCTCTGCCCTGCAAGCGGCATTCCACCATACACAAGCGCCAGTGCTATAAGGTCACCTCACCACGCTACCTCCAACCACGTTCGTCGCTACCCAAGCCATCGTTCGCATTTCCCGTCTTTCACTCTCACCGTCACCCTTCAGCTCGCACCCCCTACCCAGCTGTCAATCATTCTACGAGTCAGCTCACCAATTACCTTACAGCATACGCGTGACTCCAATTCCTGCAAACGCGTACTTCCAGCATCATCTTCTTCCTCAAGTGGATTACGCAGTTCCAGTCTCTGCTCCACTTCTCCACTTCCAAAGTGGAATCCAGAAACCACGACCGTTTTGAAGTCTCCGCTCCAGCTTCAACTACTTCCACAAACGTCCGGTACTGTGCTTTGCAAAAACGAGGTCACCAGCCCAGCTCACGGCCTAGCTCCATGCGTGACGTCACCGTCCGCGCAAGGCACCACTCCACCTCCATCCGCTCTCCGTTCCTCACAGCGAGACCCAACGGACTCGCCTCCACTGCGACACCAACCACCTCCGCCGTCTTTGCTGAGCGCTCTACCCTCCACATCACCCACCCGACGTCGTCTCCGTTACACGACGATTCCAGTTGGTTTACTGAGCCCCTCCTCCATAAGTGACATTCTTACAGTTTCTAAAGCAGTTCTTTATACTCGTAAAATCAGTGTTGTGTTATAACTTAGCATTGCCATACAAACAATAGTGTTACTTTTTGTTTTCTTTATATCATTACCATTATTACTTGTATTATTTTGTGTATGTATATATTAATGTTAAAATACCTTCATAATTCCTTATAACTCCAATAGATTTCTGTGTACCCTTACTAAAATCTTCCACTGTTTGCAGCAAGTTCCACTGCTCTTCCATTTCACCTGTGTGTTTCTCCATCCCTCTGTGTCTTCTCTCTACATCTCAAGACGTCTTCTTCTAGTATTTCTAAGGTAAGTGGAAAACCATTTTGGCAGTCAGTACATCCTTTATGACAGACCTTACTTGTAATATTTTTCGTAGCCCCTCCCTCCAGAGTCTACCTTCATCCACAGACTCAACACCTTCACCTCATCCCTCCCCAAAATTCTCATCGCTACTCAGTGTGTCACTAAACGACCTTCCACCCCTACCTTTTTCTCCGTTCTCATCCCCAAGTTTAAGCCCTACCAACATGGCTTCTTCCTCAACCCAACAACCCCGTCAACTCATGACTATTGTACACGACACGGTAGACGTACCCAAATTCACAGGTTCCAATATTCCCTTCCATTCATTCCTTAACAATGTCGAAGCAGCTATTAATCGTAGAAATTGCACTACTGATGATGAAAAACTCAGTGTCCTACGCAGCTTTGTTGATCAGAACTCCGTAGCTGGAGACATCCTGCAAACAGATGCATTTCAAGAATGCAACACATATTCTACTTTTGTTGACTTAATAAAGACTCAATTTGGCCAACACACTACCCTTGGTGTTCTCACTCCCCTATATGACCTTGCCTTACAAATAAACTCTCCTCCTTATGTCAGAAAAGAAAAGGCTGCAAGACTTGCTTCAGACATAAAGGCTCGTCTAAAATCCACTCTAGCATCTTCCAACTGGGTTGATGCCGATGGAAAAATCTCCCTTAACCAGGTTGCATCCCTCTTTGCGTACTTTCGCTTTCTTTCTCTTCTCCATCCAGACACCTTAAACAAAACCAAATCCATACAGTTCACTCCAAATATGACCATCTCAACTTTGTCTCATCAGATCCAAGAGTCACCAAAGACACTGACAGACATTGATGCCCAGCCAGCCCCAATCCCCAAACCTACCTTAGCAGTTGCACATGTGTCCCGATCTGCCTCTCGGCAAAGATCCACTTTCCGTCCCAGATCCATTTCTCGCCCTAGACAAAGATCCTTCTCACGTTCAACGGTTATTTGTTACTATTGCAAAACCCCAGGCCACTATGCTAACAGATGTGCTATTCGTCTCTCCACTCCTCCCGATAAAGATTGCCCTGTCCACGGTAAATGCTTCCATACGGCTGCAGAATGTCGTGTTTTGAACTCCAACCCCTCTCAACAGACTTTCTCTTCCCGTCGAAGTTCTCCTTCTTCTTCTCCTATATGACTATCTCCCTCTCCTTCTCTCAGCACAACCCCTACTAGCATGCCTATCCCATCCCCACCACCCACCCTTCCCATTTGTACTCTTTCTAACTCTAACACATGGTCCAATGCTATTTCCATTCCTGCTATGGTTCATACCTTTCCTATATCTCTCTTCATAGACACTGGTTCTCCTGTAAATATCATAACTTCTTCCACCTTCCACAAACTCCGCCTATCCTATAAGCATGTTACAATCTTGGAACCTTCTGATATCCAACTTACTAACGTAGATGGTGTTCCATTTCCAGTTTTAGGTAAGATCCATCTTCCAATAATTCTTCATCCTAACAGTCACGAGATTCATATCCCTCTATATGTGGCTGATGTACAGTTTCCTGCAGATGTCCTTCTGGGACTAGCCACTATGCAGCAATATGGAATTAGCGTCTTTCCCCAACGCCATGGCATTGCTTACGGTCGTCATTTTATACCAGCCCTACCCTTGGCGACTACTTCTCACCCACCTTCTGCAAATTCCCCCTCCCACAGCATGCCAACTGTGTCAGTGCCCACTATTGTTGCTCCTCCTACCCCCTCTACCCAGATTCAGATAACTCAAACTGAGAGTACTTCCTCCCCTTCTCCTCTAGCTCCCACGTCCCAGGATACTGTAAAATCATCATCTGAACTTTCTCTTCAGAATTCACTTCCTCCTTCTAGTGAACAGACCTTGCACAAAGTTCCCACCCGTACAAAGCGTTTGCGTTCTTCTCGCATGCCTAAATCAAGGAAAAGGAATACCAAATGTTCTCCCCCTTCTACAGAATTCTCTCCAACAGAAAGCCAGATTTCTCCTTCCTTGGATGATTTAGTAATTACCTCCTCCCCTGTCTCTGATGTGCTTTCCACAATGTGTCGCACTACTCATGCAGTGTTAACAAGACCTGTGACTCTTCCACCACATGAGTATTTCAAAGTGCAGCTTCGCATTTTCCAAGCTCCGGAATGTGATGTTCTCTGTATGCCAGAATCCACACGTGTCAAAGGCATATCACTAATGTCAGCCTTATGCACTACCTCCAAGAAAGGTCATACGTCTTTTCTTGTTGCCAATGATACTCATGCTCCCCTCCACCTCAAACTTGGTACTAACTTATGTGATTTTCTTGTGTATCCTTCAAGAGTAAAAGTCATAGATGACCAAAATTCTTCCTTGCCAGTTTGTACCATTAACTCCGATGTGCATCAAGCACACGTTCCTATTGACGCATCTCACTTCAAAACCCTTGACTTCCCCGATGCTCAACAGGAATTAACTTCTTTATGCAATGCCTTTCGCCATGTCATTGCCTTGCCAGGTGAATCCCTAGGTTCTACAGACCTCATTCACCACCACATTCCCCTTCGTGATGGCTCTAAATCTTGCTATATTCCGGCTTATAGACTCCCGCACAGTAAGCGCAAGATTGTAGACAAGCTCATTGCAGACATGCTTGCCCAAGATATCATTGAACCTTCTATTTCTGAGTGGAATTTTCCCCTATTTGTTGTTCCCAAACCAGATGGTACATTTCGACCTGTTGTTGATTTTAGAGAGCTTAACAAAATCACTGTCCCCGAAAGAACGCCCATTCCCGTTCTCCAGGAAATCCTACATTCTGTTGGTCAGAATAATACTGTCTTTTCAACTTTAGACCTAATGTCAGGATATTTTCAAATTCCTCTTGCTCCGGAAAGCAGACCTCTAACAGCCTTCTCTACCCCTTCTGGTCATTTCCAATTCAAACGTTTGGCTATGGGTCTCACTTCTGCTCCTTCTGTCTTCACACGACTTATGCATACCGTACTTCATGGCTTAATTGGTGAAAATGTTTTCATGTATTTGGATGACATCATAATAGCTTCCAAATCTGTACCCGACCACATTCACACCCTTCAACAAGTCTTTTCTCGTCTTGCAGATGCCAACCTTAAACTTAAACTCAGCAAATGCTCCTTTCTTAAGAAAGAAATTCGTTTTCTTGGACATGTACTAACTTCTGATGGCATTCTTACGGTTCCTGATAAAGTCAAAGCTGTTGCTGACTTCCCTCGTCCAACGAACCTTGAGCACCTTCGCTCCTTCCTTGGTCTTTCAGGTTATTACCGTAGGTACATCCGCAATTATTCAAAAATTGCAGCCCCTCTTACTTCCCTACTAAAGAAAGATGTACCCTTCCACTGGTCGTCTGCCCAGGAACAAGCCTTTGCAGACTTAAAGAATGCCCTTACCACTGCTCCTGTCTTAGCCTTTCCTAACTATGACTTACCCTTTATTCTCTACACCGATGCCTCATTCCAAGGTCTTGGTGCTGTCCTCATGCAAGAACAAGACACACACCTTCGCCCTATTGCCTTTACCAGCAGACTCCTTAACAAAGCTGAACGGAACTATTCTGTCACAGAAATTGAAGCTCTTGCTGTAATATATGCACTTAGACATTTTAAGGAAATCATTCTAGGCTATCCTGTCACAGTCCATACAGACCACCAGGCACTTCTTCAACTTTTCAGAGGCAAGAACTTGTCCGGGAAACTTGCTCGCTGGTTCTTGACTATTCAAGAATTCAGTCCCACCTTCTCATTTGTGCGCGGATCAGCAAACCATGTTGCAGACGCACTTTCTAGAAATGTTGCTGCTATCAATACCCTCCCTCAGCCAGTCACTCTTACTCATGCGCGTATACAAGCAGCTCAAAGATCCGACCCAATGTGGAAACGTGTGATATTCTCTCTCGAGTCAGGAGATACATCTGATCTTACAGACTTACCTACCTCCTTGGAACACTTCAGACTTGTCAATGACGTTCTTTATCACGAAACCACACTTTCCAACAAGCATGAACCAAACAGACTTGTACAACAACTCGTAGTTCCTTCTGACTTAGTACCTGAAGTTCTGTTCCTTTTACATGATTCTCCACTTGCTGCACATCCAGGAAAAGACAAATGTGTTACACAGGCCAGACTTCAGTACTTTTGGCTTACGATGAGAAAGGATATTCATAACCACATTGACGCCTGTCATTCATGTGCTAGCCATAAAGGTCATATTCAAAGTAAAGTTCCAATATTGACATACCCAATCCCTAGCAAACCCTTTGATATGGTTGCAATTGACCTTCTCAAATTACCACTCACTTCTAGTGGAAACCAGTACCTGTTTGTGTGTATGGATCATTTTTCCAGATTTTGCATACTTGCACCTATCCCAGACAAGACTGCGACAACAATTGCAAAGACATTCATTGACAAAGTTATTTGCCCCTTCACTACTCCCAAAGTTCTTCTCTCTGACAATGGCACGGAATTCAACAATGAGATTCTTTCCAATATTTGCAAGTCCTTTCAAATCACAAAATGTAATATTGTTGCATACCACCCCAGTTCAAATGGCCTTGTTGAACGGCAAAACAGAAAGATTCTCAATGTTCTCCGACACCTCGCTTCTGATCTCCATCTCTCCTGGGATCACCATGTCCCTATGATTCAGTCTTGCCTTAACAGTGCCATCAATAGGTCCATATCAGAGTCGCCTCACTTTGTCATCTTTGGTTCCGACAAGCGACTCCCATATGACCTTCTTGCTTCAGAAATAGGTCCCATTTACAACCTTGATGATTTTGTAAAGGTTTCACTTTCAAATTTCAGCTCTCTCTTCAAGAGAATTACTCAGTCTCTTTCTCTCGCTAGAGAATCTAACATTACAGTAGGTGACATTGTATATGCCCAGAACCATTCTCCATCTTCCAAGCTTTCACCAAAATTTCTTGGTCCTTTCCGTGTCCTCGCACTAGAACCTACAAACAAAGTCAAACTAAAACACTTGCATTCCGACACAGAATCCATCATGCACCTGGACACCCTTAAGCTTTTCTCTCGAGGTGTAGACTGTGACAATGACACTCCGACTCCCGCAGAACCCCTTCCTCCCTCCCCTCACATTTCAACATCCCCTGTCTCCCACCCATATAATCTTCGCAACCGTCATACTTCTTGAACCTTCAATCCCTATAGCTGCCAAAAATGTTCTCCACTACCTTCCTTTATTAAATTAATGTTCCATGTATGTTCTCCATGTATATATATATAATGTTCATATGCCAGCATGTACTAATTGCATTTATATCTTTTGTACGTTACATTGTAAGTCGCTGGGGACAGCTCCTTTCACGTGGCCGAGCGTTTATTGTATGCATGTATTGGTTAGAAATTAAACTACGTGTAGAATTAGATAAATGCGTAGTTTCTGTGTACGTGTGTGCGTGCGTGCGTGCTTTAGCGTGAGTTCCAGAGTTCTAGAAGTCGTTGTACCTGTTAATTATTTGTCATATAAATTGTAATGCGAAAGTTGAGTGAATGGGATATAGATCTTTATTACTATCAAATTTGAAGTTGTCATGTAACTGAAAGTGTGTAAATGTAAAATTCTGTATGCAAATGATTAATTGAAATAATTAGATAAATAAAAGTTAGCAACTGTTTTGGATAGGATCCCGAGTGCTTTGTCACGCAGCACTAATCAGATCATTGTGCGAGGTCGTCCTGTACGCATCAGTGCATTTCCGTGACTGTGGTGAAGAGTGGAAAGACGAAGTGTACCTTACTCGTACAATATATTAACTTTTGACGTGCAGCGTTTTACTTCACCTTATTGTTAACCGAAAAACAATACAAAAGGGCATCCTGGAGAATACTAAATTAATAGTTTTGTTTAAGAATTGTATTTCATTAATCTATTTTCTGAAAATGAAAATGAAAATCCCTAGTATTCAGCTGTTTATTCATAGCCATCCGTTTTTTTTTTTTTTTTTTTTTTTTTTTTTACAGTATGTCAAAAGTCAGATATTGGGAACAGTAGACTACTATTGGAGAGGGGGTAACAGGTTGACTTAGAGTTGAACTTTGGGGTATCGGGTCTGAAAAACTTTAAAAACAACTGCTCTAATCGATGTAATCTCGCTTTTATTGGATGATGTCATGACGGCTATTAGTGTGCTGAAGTTAGAGAAGCCACAGGAAGTCTGTGGCCTTAGTGGGGAGCTGTTCAATTTATTTTCATTTCTGTTGTCCAGTGAAAAAAAATGGAAAAGCAATAAAGTTGGATGGGGGACACCAAGCTTCTCCCATATGTATACTGACTTAAGGCAAGATGTGGTCTTAGCCAACAGTTACGGGTACGATAAGATATGAATGAATGTAGATGCTCTTCCATCATCGTCAATGTTTAGATTGGTGACCTAGA
This sequence comes from Oratosquilla oratoria, assembly GCF_046742065.1. Classification (NCBI taxonomy): domain Eukaryota; kingdom Metazoa; phylum Arthropoda; class Malacostraca; order Stomatopoda; family Squillidae; genus Oratosquilla; species Oratosquilla oratoria. Next base: position 50,275,248 of record NC_134777.1, on the reverse strand, counting down.
TTTTGCCGATTCTGATGCACACCTTGCATCTTATAAGTGCATTACGCTCTATTGATCTAAAAGAGCCAAATGCTTTCTTCACTCTTGTGTTAATTTTTTGTCTTTAATTCTCAGATTTTGTTTAATTACATCTTTTGGACAAAAAAAAAGAGAGAAAATTCTAAACAGCTGTAATTCAGTAAAATCTGAGAATGACGGACCAAAATCTAGTACAGCAGTGTGGAAGGCATTCACGCAGTACAGATGAAGGGGAGTATACAGTTGGCTTTCAAACCACTGGGTGACAAGTCTCCTCGAACCTAAGGTCATGGAGATCATAACGAAATATTTAAGTGTTCAGGTCTGCCCAGAGGCCGAGCGCCACTTAGCCTAGAGCAAGGGTCGGCAGCCATTGGAAAAGACTAAGCAGGTTTCTTTGATATGTACAACGCTGCGTGGCAGGCCCGTGCAGAGGGGGGGGGGGAGGGTTGCACGAGCACCTGCCCCTTTGCCCTGTGCCCCAAAAGTGCCCTTCACAAAAATATATAAAAATGAATGAAAAATTATTTCCCACAGGCTTTTTCCATTTTCTTACCATTCAGAAATTATAATGTGGAAAATGGTGTTGCACCCTACCGGATAGTTGCCAAATACGAATAATACAAAAGAGTGAAGTGTCCAATTTCCTGCCCAAAGCACCTGCCCCTTGCAATGTCTGTGCACGTTACTGCTGCGTGGCAACAGTGCTTTTGAGTGCGCAAGTTAATGAAAAATTAATATGCACTGTTTTACTGCAGTGGTGCATACATACGAGGGTCAATCAAAAAGTTCTGAGCCCCCCTTCATAAAATTTGCCACAGTGAACAAAACGTGATCAAATTTCTAGGTCCTGATTGTATACGTGTAATGTAACATTGAGTTGAATTTTGTTAAATATACTCATCATTTACTAGTATAAAGACGACCTTGATCAACACACTTTGTTCCATTTCGGAAATATGAGCTTCTCAAAGGAAGAAGTGCGAACGATCATCAAATTTTCGGTTCTTCTGGGCAAATCTGCTTCTGCCATCCACGCAGAACTTGCCCAAGTTCTTGGTGAAGAATCTGCACCTGGCCTTTCCACTGTGAAGCGTTGGGCGGTGAAGTTTCGTGAAGGAGAAGCAGAAGTCTCGGATGCCCCCAGAAGTGGACGACCAAGAACAGCGACCACAGACGACAATGTGGCGCTGGTGCAGGAGCTGTTAGCAGAAGATCGGCGTCTGACAGTTCAAGAGATCAGTTTGGTGGTTGGGATATCTGAAGGAAACGTTTGGGATATCCTCCACAACAAACTGCAGAAGCGGAAGAAGTGTGCGCGGTGGGTTCCACACCTCCTCACCGACGAGCAGAGGGCCTGCCGCATCACACTGGCTCGTGCGCATCTTCGACGGTTCAGGAGGGAAGGAGATGCTTTCTTGGACAGAATAGTAACCGGGGATGAGACCCAGACCTCTCTCCATGTAACTTGTGACTTCCACCTTTTTGCAACCCTCAAAGAGCCGCTGCTTGTTCAACGTTTTCAGTACTAAGATGAGATGGGATGGAAGTCGCACACTCCTCAGGACAGAAAACACGGGACATTTTATCCAGTAAACAACACACGGAAGAGAAAAATGAAAAGAGCGTGGTTTACAAGATTCCATGCGGTGGATGTGATGCAGTTTATTTTGGAGAAACTTCAAGAGGAATAACAAAAAGATTATACGAACACAAGAATGACATGCGACACCACAGGACATCTAATTCGCTAGTAGTACACGCTACACAACACGGACATATGCCTAATTGGAACAACACCAAAATCCTACACACCGGTATGAAAAAGACGACAAGAAAAACTATCGAAGCTGCATATATTAATACTTTTAAATCAACCAATCATAGAGAAGGATTTGTAAATTTGGCACACACAACAGCAAGATTAATCATCGAGGGGGCACAAACGGCGGACTCTTTCCCAAGGCGACCTGTGAGATGACCCGCTTAGTATATAGACAATGTATTCCAATTTGCCTGTACTATTATCTCTCTGAAGAAGACTCTGTCGAAACGTTAGAGAATAAAATACTTCTGCTCCTTCCTGGAATTTACCTATACCACTCTTGCCATACATTTGTCTTTTCTCTTGTCATATATATATATATATATATATATATATATATATATATATATATATATATATATATATATATATATATATATATGTGTATACACACATACATACACACACACACACACGTATATATATATATATATATATATATATATATATATGTATATGTATATACATACATGTATATATATATATATACATATATATATATATATATATATATATATGGTAGGAATCTCAAGTTTTTGTGTCCAAATATATATATATACACTCAAAATCTCTGAAAGAGAACCATGGGATAATACAGGAGTGATTATGTCTCACAGCAGGAAATGCTCGCCGATGTCGAGAAGAGACTAAAGTCGGGCTGAGGCCCCATGGTCCCCTCGTGGATGGTAACCCTGTCAACAGGCCAAGTGAGTACTCACCTGAAACGTAGTTGCTTGTATCAGATAGAAAGCATCTACTTATGAAGAGTAGAGATAATATGGAGGTCTGTGAGCTTATAAGAAATGATCCACGGGGCTGGATGAAAAGAGTGATTGCGGCTGTGTGACGCCTTTTGACGGTGGTCCCCAATGAGTGACTGATGGAGTGGATTTCCAAATATGACTTTTAAAGGTTGAATGTACAGGTGCTAATCTAAGCTGAAGCAAACCACTTGGCGTACGATAAAATAGAATCCCGTATGACAATTTATTACTTATCGAAAGAATAATACAATTCATATTTATATTCATTTCTTAGTCATGGGTCATGGTGGCACAAGCCTGGGAGATTGTATTTGCCCAAAGCAATCACAAATTCTGCGGGGCCCTCTTGAAACATGCAGAAGCAAATAATGCATTTTTGCATGTATGAAATATCATTATTGGCATTTTATTATGAAGAAGACTTCACAATTATATAATTCTATTTGATTTTTGCCTTTGGAGCATATGTTAGAAGTATCCCATTATTACTATTATTATTTTAGGACTCTTAGAGTTGCTAGACTCGGCACTACGTGTTACATTAGAGAAATAAACTCCCTTACTTATCAGAATGAATTACCCGAGGGCTTTATACATGACGTCATGCCCTTTAGACAGGCAGGCTGCTTCACTATAAGTCACCATTAACCACACATGCAGAACAGAAACAACACTACTGATACACTGAAAGTGCCTCTCTTTTCCGTCAACCTCATTGAACTTTCTAAATTCCATTTACTATTGTCACCCCTTTAGTCGTTTTTTCTTACTATGTTTTCTCACACCCGCACCTTGACACGTTTCCGAGCAGCACCACCGCTACGTCTGACACCGTCAAACAAACAATAGTCGTCTGTGCAACGGGCGTGTCAAGGTCTTGCATGACACCCCCAGTCATGGCGTGAGCAAGCCAATCCCCCCACATGCGATAGAGGAGACATGTGGCCCCAAGCCATTGACCTTTGGATAAAGTGACCGTAAGATTGTCGTCTGCCTTATTGATTCTATGCACCAGTTCATCGTTTTCCATAAAACTATGGCTGCTTGATATTGATGGTACCTCAGTTATAAGGTGAGATTGTGAATTGTAAGGTAGATATTGGAATGTGAATCCGTTAACTAAAGAAAATCGTCATGCTTTCTTCCATTGGATTTTTACACCTGCGAGAGCACTCGAGTGTGAAGCATCTCTCTCTCTCTCTCTCTCTCTCTCTTTCCGTGACTTCAATATCGCATGGAAGTATTACGTTTGCACAGGGAAGGATCCTGAAGATGGAAGAGTTGCCGTATTTCCTATAGGCTTCCCGAGAGTCGCTACATATGATATTGGCTGTTCACGTTTGCTGAAAATATTGAACTCGACCATATACGGTATATATATATATATATATATATATATATATATATATATATATATATATATATATATATATATATATATATATATATATATATATATATGTATATAGTCGAGATTGTATTTTTTTTACATAAATTGCATTTCTATTAGTCAGCGAACTTGTCTCTAGCACCCATAAGTCAACTATTTATCGCGAACGAAAAAAGTAAATACCACGTCGGTCCGACACCGTGACCTCGCATGCAAGACCGACACCCCAGCCCTCGCCCTACGTGATTGCAGAAACTACAGTGACTACCATCAACCCACCCACCGGTGTTCCAAAGGTCGACAGATCGAAATAGTGGTGTACCTTATTTATCTAATAATCGGGACAAATATTTTATTCACTGTTTTACTAGATTTAGTCTGTCATATTCAGATTGTAGTTCTTTGTTTTCTTTTTCGTGAGAATTGTAATTGAGTGAAGATTTGCATGAAATATTCAAGATCTAATAAAAAAAAAAATCCTCAGAGTAGTGGAGTGCAAGAATTTATTACTACAAAAATTAGTTTACTCAACCACAGTAAAAGAATTTAAGAAATTCTTAAATTATGATTAGGTAAACGAGTAATGTACGTGCAACTTAGAGAAGCATGGTTAAGCGAGCAGTAAGCACCAGTAGGTGTGTGTGTATATATATATATATATATATATATATATATATATATATATCTATATCTATATATATATATATATATATCAAGGACTATTACACAGGACGTGCGCACCCAGATCCCTGCGTCCGCTGGCGGAGGCCATTGCTTTCTTTGTAACCTAACATTTTGTATTGGACAAATATATCTAAAATAGAAACCTAACATTGTATATAGGACAAATATATCAACTATTGACTTATTCAATGCAGTATAAGTTAATATAAACTTTTATAATGAAATAAGAAACTATTTTTAACGCACTGTTATGCTTTGAAATACCAATTTTAGCCGGACATAACAGGTATTATTGTATGAGGTTAGTGGACACCAGGGTTGGCGATTTTTTTATCTTTTTAGAATATAAAAAAAAAAATTTTTTTACTTAAATCAGAATTATTTGATTTAAATATATATTTTTTATATATTTTAAATATTGTGGGATTGCTATCTGATATGCGATCTGATTGCTAAAGGACATTTTTAGCATATCAATATAAGGAGCAGTGTTATATAGACTTGCCACAAGTATACAAGGAACGGTATAAGCCTATATGTAATATATATATCACTGTGCAGCCCACAACAAGTTTCAACAAGATTCTTGTTTAAACTTGTTCTAGGTAAGCAGCTTCTCACTAAGTCAGTTGCTGCTTTGGAATCAACCAGGAAGGATGTCTTCTGGACCTGGCAGAGTGGTTCCTTCAGGCAGAAAAAATTATCCTTTCTGGAATTATTTTGTAAAACTACCAACAACTTCTGTCAAAGGGTATCGAGCTAAATGCAAAGACTGCAGCCAGGAACCACAGGGCATTGTGTCAAGATAAAAATCTCACAGAGATAAATGCCAAGGTCAGCCACAGCATACAGAAGAAGAAATTGATGACCTAGCTAAATAATTTTACTTATTGTGTGCATTTCTCCCTTTTCATACGCAACTATATAAATTTGGTAAACAATGGAGAGCATATGCAATAAAAATGTGAAGGCCTAAAGAGATGATACTTCAACTTCATTACTTCTAAATTTGGGTAATGACTATATCACTATAATATACTGTATCCACTCAACTTTGGGGCCTAGATGATTGTTATTCATTTCATTCAACATTGTGTAATATATTTCATAGGTTCCATTGGAATTCAGCCCACATGGAATTCAGCCCAAAGGGATTTAGCCTAACCTAACCCAACTAACCCATTATTTTTAGTGAATTTAAAAGTGGACTGAATCCTGTGTGGGCTGAATTCCAAGCCCACCTATTTCATATCCTGTTAATTATTTCCAAATAATTTAGTGGCTTGTGTGAATATGATCATTATCTAAAAAAAAAAATAACTACTGTACTCAAAAGTAGCCTAAATCACACTGTATTCATTCATTTATTTATTCATTTATAAATGCAATATGCTAAAATTTTCTGTTTCCATTTCAGAATCTGTATCAACAGCTTCAATCCCTTCATCATCGGCTCCACTTGAATTATCTGCAAACCTGACTCCACCATTAAAAAGGTCACTATCAGACTCCTCCAAAGGCGCCACTTCTGCTAAATAATTTTCATCTAAAAGAAAGTCATCAACATCTCTGAACAGATTTATCATAAAAACTTCAGCCTCTCAAAAGGAAAATCTCGACAAAGAAGTTGCAAGAATTATATTTGCTATAAATTCACCATTTCATCTTGTTCAGCATCCTCAGTTTCTCAAGATGGTTCAGAACCTGAGGCCAGGTTATATTCCTCCATCCAGAAAAGATATTGCTGATAAGTACTTGGATCTTGTGTATGAAAAGGAATATAAAAAGTGTACAGATGACCTGAATAATGAAACTGTATGTCTTTCAATTGATGGGTGGTCTAACATCCATAATGAGCCCATAATATGTGTCACTCTAACAACATCCACTGGTCAGATTTATTTAGTTGACACAATAGACACATCAGGGAAACCTCACACTGCTGAATATCTACAACTTGTACAAAATTCGATCAAGAAGGCTGAACAAGATTTTGGTTGTCACATTGGAAGTGTTGTGACAGACAATGCAGCAAATGTCACCAAGATGAGAAAACTCTTGGAGGAATCGAGTGAACCTGAGCATACCGTCCTCACATACGGCTTATACCGTTCCTTGTATACTTGTGGCAAGTCTATATAAAATTGCTCCTTATACTGATATGCTTAAAATGTCCTTTAGCAATCAGATCGCATATCAGATAGCAATCCCACAATATTTAAAAGCTATAAAAAAACTATTTAAATCAAATAAATCTGATTTGAATAAAAAAAATCTTTATTTTTATAAAAAAAAAAAAAAAATCGCCAACCCTAGTGTCCACTAACCTCATACATTAATACCTGTTAAGTCCGGCTAAAATTGGCATTTCAAAGCATAACAGTGCGTTAAAAATAGTTTCTTACTTCATTATAAAAGTTTATATTAACTTATACTGCATTGAATAAGTCAATAGTTGATATATTTGTCCTATATACAATGTTAGGTTTATATTTTTGATACATTTGTCCAATATAAAATGTTAGGTTACAAAGAAAGCAATGGCCTCCGCTAGCGGACCCAGGGATCTGGGTGCGCACGTCCTGTGTAATAGTAGTCCTTGATATATATATATATATACATATATATATATATATATATATATATATATATATATATATATATATCATGTCGTGCCTATTATATTGGTGAGTTAAACAAAAATATTACATAATGCTATGTAACTTCGCCTCGTTCCAGTACGGTGGAACGCGAAAGGTAAGAGAATTTATAGCAAATGCACATGTCACGTGCATAAGGTATTATGATACTGTTGTGTCTGAAAAAATTACATAAAATTTATAGATATCACATTGCCATTTCATGACTACAAAAAATATAGATAAAAGTGGGTATTTCTCCTTGGTACTGAACTTAGCAATTCTCAAAATATATTAAACGGATGAATATTATATTTTGTCAAAAATTATAAAGTTCACAACGAATATATTATATAAAAGATCATTCGGATAGTATGAAGACCCTAATCCCTACCTCGGGGAGGAGTTGGTTTGGATAGCAAGAAAAAATAAACAGAAAGCAAATTATTATTGAAATATATTGTCGGGGTGGGTGAGTATTTTTCGCTTGGGTACTTAGAGGAAAGTTGCTTATATATTTATATTTTACTATTATGGGGCAAGGAGAGATGATTTTCTGCGGCCTACGGTAATTCTCAGATTCAAAATGGTGGTGTTAACCAGGGCTGTGGAGTCGGAGTCGGAAGCAAGTACGGTGTCACTGGAGTCGGAGTCGGTAAAAATACACCGACTCCGACTCCGACTCCAGTTAAATTTACACTTTATAAGGCCTTCGTTTAGTCTGTAGAGTTATGCAGTGCACACTCCTTATAAGTAGATTATATAAAAAAAAAACATAATTTTATAAAATGTAATAAATCTCATCGTCTTATCTTCGTGGTCATTCCACTAAACCCCCAAAACGTCCTTGTGCAACGCTGGCTTTCAAATTTATACATAGACCGATAAATATCCAAAGTATTACTTGAATAAATTAAACACCTCAAGTTTACACCTTCTGTTGACACACAGTCACGGGAGCTGTAATATTCCTGTCTAGTTCCATATGCATTGCTTCCATCACCCCATCAGTTTGGTGGTTTCTCCCACTGCTGTGTTGCCAAACAGTAAGATGATTATGATTTCAAGTGTAGACTAACGCAATAGTACTATCTCTTCTTTCCTTTCCCCTTCTTTTTGCCCCTCTATACTTCTTAACAATGAATTATTGAAATAAGGATACTTAAAGTTGAAAAAAAGTTTCACGTTTCAAACATGTTCAGCTGTATCTTGTTTTGTACTCGTATCGATAAGATCGGTTCCAGAACCAGAGTAATGTCCATCGCAATAAACGCATAGCAGTACCAGTATGTAGTTAAACCAAGAGGTACTTGTGTCAGTAATTTCAGTACATTAAGACAAAAGAAGGTATGAAAACATATGAAGGATAATGATACCCAAAAAGTATGTATGATACATATACCTTTCAGTATCATACATGTTCAGCTGTAACACTCGACCTTGTACCGTACTCGTATCAGTAAGGTTTATTTTCTCTATATTTACTGTTTCCTTTCAAGAAATTTGCCTAAACTTCTTTTATAAAGTATTTTCATTTTTTTTTTGTATTTGCAAAACTATATATGTAAAAAAAAGATTCCATATATTTTTTATTATTAGGTTTGTATATCCTTTACAAAGGTTATATTTCAACCTTTGTTATAAAGTACAGTATTTTTGTTTTTGAAATGTACTTATCACTTATTTGCAAAGATATATATTATGCCAAATGTCTTACATTATAGAATTTTTTTTTTACTGAATTTTCTTCAATATCCTTTCAAAAATTTTGTCTCTACTTCACTTATAAAGTATTAATGAAGAGGTCATAGGAAAGCCACACTATAACATATATATTTATTCTTTGATATAAACCAGTTATAATGATATAAGTCTACTCAAGATTGGAGCGTATGTGTGTTGTATAGGCTTTATAAAATATGTAGGCCATAATCAGTTAATTACATGAAGAGGAGTCGGAGTCGGTGGTGCCAAAAATAGAGGAGTCGGAGTCGGAGGTTTTGTGTTCCGACTCCACAGCCCTGGTGTTAACTGTAGCAGTCGGTTCATGAGTCCGTCAGGAAAGTAGGGGAAGGACGACACTTTTGGTCTGACTGGAGCCACAGCAATTCCCTACCCTCTCTCATTCCTAAATAACGTCGACATAAAAAGAGAGGCTCCAGCTTCATGCTGAAAAACTATGTCAAGGAAGTGTGGAACTTTCTCTGAACGCATGAGGGGCGTCGAGCCACGACGCTCGCTGGGTGGTTGGGAAGGGTAGTCGCTTCATGGTCGGTGAAACGTGTGACCATTGTATTTCGTCGGCAATAGCCAGCGGTTCTATCTATGGCAAAGGTTCTCAACCTTTCTCCTCTTACGTACACCCGAGAGACCTCAGACCATCGAACTGTACCCTCATTAACCTGACACAGAATATAGAATTGTAATAATTAACACTGAATATACAGTGCTACCGCAACGGATATCAAATGATTCCAATTGTAATAACTTTAATCATCAGTTAGGCATTAACATAAAAAATATTTTGCAATGTTCTCTCTCTGCAGATTTAGATGTTTGAATAATCTAAGTACAGTACCCCTGTAAACCGTCCCGCGAATCCCAGGTTGAGAACCCCTAACCAATGGGATAATATCGCACTGAAAAGGTGGAATCATTGAGGTGGTAAAGGGATGTGGAGGGATATAATATATTAATTGATCAGCATTCATTCTTGAATGAAGATTAATCTCCAATCACGAAATAATGTTGCGTGATCCTGAAATATGACTCTTTATAAGTTATGAACCCCATTTGGGGACTGACTGTGAGAGTGTATTGCTAAGGCTAAAGAACAACCATTGATAAATTCACTCTAGAAAATAAGTCATGAAAAGTTACCTTAAATCACAGTTCTGATGTCGAACCAGTTGACTACTATACCTCCTGATAACACCATATCGCTGTTAATTTTTTTGTGTAGTGAATTGTTGTTGTTTTGATTCTGGTTAGGGTCTGTGTAAACATGAAACACTCATCAGAGGAACAAAAAGTCAACTCTTTTGTGTCGGCACTATTTTATTCTTTGTTTTGTCGTCATTATTTTGACATGGCTAACAGAAGAGGCAAATCGACGGTTTCTCGCTTGTGTGAAGATACACAATGCCCTCTAGCGGCAAGATATTCGGTTATCTTGTCACGTGACCTGTGACGTAAACACCAGTATACCTTTGAACGAAACGGTTTTACATTTTCGCCTGGCCTTTTCCACATTTGCGTAAAGGTGTATAACCCTTTGGCCGCTTTCACACACAGGTGGCACGTGGCAAGTAACGAGTGGCACGGTGATTTCAGACCAAGGTAACACGTCGCCACGCGGTTCAGGGTGGCAGTCCACATCCTTCGAGATGTACTAAGGTGATGTTGTGTCATACAGACATTTTTATTTCACCACAGCTACATTTTTTATGATAAATAATTCGTTGTCTGGAAGAGGCATACTCGTAGTTGTGCACGAGAGCAAGCACAAAAGACAACTGACAATAAAAAAGACACCTGTTTCCTACAAGGCTGCGTGTCCCTCTCATCAAACACTGTTGTCACATGTGCTTGCGCAAATCTGTCTAGTATCTTGGAAACTAATCAACATGTGCGACACATCCAAAAGTTTTCATTTTATTGTATATTTTTTATTAAAACAAAAAATATGTAATTCTACATCGTCTAACAATAAGTTTGGAAATGAAAGTTCCATTAAAAGTTGGCATCATAGTCCGGGGTGGCAAGTCGCACAAAAAAAAAAAAAAAAAACCATATTAATGTCGGAGTGGCATGCTAGTCGCATGTGGCTCATGCGACGATGCCACGTGCAGCGTGCCACCTTGGTGTGAAAGCGGCTTTTTACTATTGTTGATAACTTACAGCATACAATTGCTCTGGCTGCCGCCAACCGCTTTCATTCAGCCGAAAAACCTTGTGTAGCATACATATATACGTCTCAAAGCACAGCCACAATAAAAAAGAAACCATTCAAACACCCCTCCCATCTTACCTCGGGGATAAAGGATCACTCTATTCCCCTGCTACACCATCAAAAGCAGTGCAACAGGGCACAGTGCTTCCACAACAAAGAACAGCAGGTAGTTTCACCATAAAACGACCCTCACATTCATCCACTTATTTATGGATTAGATAAGAAGAACACCCCTTCACTCACAGCCTCCCTTCACACATTACTATCTCTTGCAATCTCTCTTTCCTGTTCCATCCAAAGCTCCCTTCACCTCATCCTCCCACCTCATTCTGTCTTCTTTTCATGGCCACCCACATTTCTCTTCGTTAGTCTGTCCTTCTTTATTCTTTCCCTATGTCCAGACCACCTTTGCAGTCTCTGGTGTACACTATTCGACAGCATTTTCCTAATGCCCGCTCTCTCCCCTGCCTCACATGTCTCACTCTACCCATTTATGAAACAATCATATTTCCTTAATACGTCATCTCAACAACTTTCAATATGTTCCTTTCTACCTCTCCTGCAGTCTTTCAGTGCTCACGAGTTATGCTGGTAACAGGTTTCGATTAAGCCTCACGGACCAGTTGGTTTAATGCAAAACCATTCCAGCTATACTCCATAATTCTCCGAAGGCATTTGGTACCTAAGACGTCGAAATGCCTTTTTCAAGTCATCATTCATTGTGAATGTTTCACAGCCGCATAACAAGACAGGGAGCACAAACCACTTAAAGATTCCAACAACGGACTATAGCAATCGTGCAAAGGTATTCCTGATATGACCCACCTCTGTCATGCATTACATTACCAAAGGACGTAACGCTGTCCAAGACATCATTGTCCTCGCCACATGCATGGACAAATTAAAATTTATCTTTCAGTAAGCCCCAAAATACATGGGTCCTAGTCTTGGTCCGGGAGACCTGGAGTCTCTGCAGGGACTCGAGAGACCAGGATGCCCAACGATTCCGGAAGAAATACATCATCGGCAAAGAAAAGGTCGGTGACCTTAGTATTACCAATAGATGTTCCACAATGACATTCGGTGTTGAAAAGTGTTGGGGGCAGAATGCACTCTGGCCATACTCTTGAATTAAAAAGAAAGAAGCTGAATACATTCCTCCACATTTCACATCACTCTGTCCCATCACGCCAATAATCCTCACAAGAATCCCATGGACTAAAAAAATCAGAGCGCCACACAGTGTATTGACTCAAACTGTATCCGCCAGAAGGTTGAGTGACGAACACTACAAAATATTCATCCCTCAAGGAACAAAAAGTCAACGATTCAGTTTGTGACAAGGTGGTATACTGATTGGACATCCCCACAAGCAACGTGGTGTCAAATACGGAGTTGATTAAACTTATTTGAACATAATATTCATATTAGTGTGAACCTACTGATAATTAATCTTACGTTTATTTTTTATTTTTTTTTATTTAACTTTATGGCGAACATTAAATTTTGTGTTAATTAAAGAACTATAATTTATAATTTCACTAATTACGCTTCATTATCCAAAAATCGGTTACAAAACGCCCTCTTGAAATCAAGAGGCTGCAATGAACTCTTATTGAAACTAATGTCGGCGCCCCACAAGAACACGAAGCGCCAGGATCCGGGCCTGGAACTTTAGCAAATGGGAACGAACAATATGATTTCCGGAATAATTGCAGCAGTCTTACTAGTCCCCATTCCCTTTCCAGACAAGAACGATCATTCCTTTATCGTATTCCGTATTCAGAGGGAATGGTATCGGATTGTTTCATGGTAGACAGCATTGCATGCAATCTTTGAATCATGGCCTCATCTCCTTCTCTTAGCAACTCCACGATACTATTATAGATGCCGGACGCATTTCCACCCTTTCTTTTCATGTAGTTGATTACCACATTACGGTATATTAGTTATATTCTAAAAGAAGGAAGAATTGAATCAGACTCCATATTTTTTAATGACTTGCGACTTTCTAGGTAAGACCACCCGCTTGTGCGGGATCGGTTTTTGTGGGAGGGGAAGAATGTCTGTAAGAAAATGAAAAGATAGTAGTGTATAAAAGAGGGCTTTTGCCACCGGGCGATTAAGCGAGCGATTAGGGGCGGTTGGTGGTCGTGGCTCGGGAGAAATGGACAGGGAACTCGGACGGCGGCGCCGACGGCCGGGATTAGAATCACCAAAAGTTGAGAAAATGGTAGGAGGCGTAGTAGTAGAGAAAGGTGGAAAAACGGAAAAATCTTTAGTGGGAGGTAAACTGAAATGAGAAGATGTAGTATAAGAGAAAGTTAGAAAGGAAGCGAATTTTAGTCGAAGAAAAAGTACGTGTAGATGTTTGTGCGTGGGGTGTGGTTATGTTCGTGAGAGGTGTGTGTATGTATCTTACGGGAAGTGAGTAGAGTTCACTACCCGCGTGTAGAGAGCGCGTTCCTGATTAGCCCCAGGTTAAGGCATAAGCGTCCCTGTTTAGCCCCAGGTTAAGGCATAAGCGTCCCTGTTTAGCCCCAGGTTAAGGCATAAGCGTCCCTGTTTAGCCCCAGGTTAAGGCATAAGCGTCCCTGTTTAGCCCCAGGTTAAGGCATAAGCGTCCCTGTTTAGCCCCAGGTTAAGGCATAAGCGTCCCTGTTTAGCCCCAGGTTAAGGCATAAGCGTCCCTGTTTAGCCCCAGGTTAAGGCATAAGCGTCCCTGTTTAGCCCCAGGTTAAGGCATAAGCGTCCCTGTTTAGCCCCAGGTTAAGGCATAAGCGTCCCTGTTTAGCCCCAGGTTAAGGCATAAGCGTCCCTGTTTAGCCCCAGGTTAAGGCATAAGCGTCCCTGTTTAGCCCCAGGTTAAGGCATAAGCGTCCCTGTTTAGCCCCAGGTTAAGGCATAAGCGTCCCTGTTTAGCCCCAGGTTAAGGCATAAGCGTCCCTGTTTAGCCCCAGGTTAAGGCATAAGCGTCCCTGTTTAGCCCCAGGTTAAGGCATAAGCGTCCCTGTTTAGCCCCAGGTTAAGGCATAAGCGTCCCTGTTTAGCCCCAGGTTAAGGCATAAGCGTCCCTGTTTAGCCCCAGGTTAAGGCATAAGCGTCCCTGTTTAGCCCCAGGTTAAGGCATAAGCGTCCCTGTTTAGCCCCAGGTTAAGGCATAAGCGTCCCTGTTTAGCCCCAGGTTAAGGCATAAGCGTCCCTGTTTAGCCCCAGGTTAAGGCATAAGCGTCCCTGTTTAGCCCCAGGTTAAGGCATAAGCGTCCCTGTTTAGCCCCAGGTTAAGGCATAAGCGTCCCTGTTTAGCCCCAGGTTAAGGCATAAGCGTCCCTGTTTAGCCCCAGGTTAAGGCATAAGCGTCCCTGTTTAGCCCCAGGTTAAGGCATAAGCGTCCCTGTTTAGCCCCAGGTTAAGGCATAAGCGTCCCAGTTTAGCCCCAGGTTAAGGCATAGGCCTCCCTGTTTAGCCCCAGGTTAAGGCATAAGCGTCCCTGTTTAGCCCCAGGTTAAGGCATAAGCGTCCCTGTTTAGCCCCAGGTTAAGGCATAGGCGTCCCTGTTTAGCCCCAGGTTAAGGCATAGGCGTCCCTGTTTAGCCCCAGGTTAAGGCATAGGCGTCCCTGTTTACCCCCAGGTTGGGCTTGAGCGATGAGTGAGCGATGTCCGAAGCATAGTCAGGAGAGTGGATCCAATGGCGGTGCGAGGGTGGGTGGGTGGGCAGGCGGGCGGGTGTTGTTTTATCTTTCTCCTTCCAAGCACAACTCTGAAAACAGAGAATTACGTGACTTGGGAATTGTGTGTAAATGTCAGAAATGTAAACCCGCTCGCCAGCGTTAAATGTGCTAAGGGGACACTGCAGTATTGGCGTGTTGCAACATTACTCCCCCCCGAGTGACTGGTGAAACGAAACAGTCTTGGAGGTCCGAGGAATGGGAGTGCAGTTGACGGGAGTGTCCGTGGGTGGTACTTACCTAGGAACCACGTCCGCTGAGGTAGGGACAGGCTGGCCCATGATGGTTGGGGCGTCGGCTCTGCGGCGGCTGGGGCGGCAGGACAGGTTCACGATGGCTGTGGCGGCAGCGGCGACGGCTGGGGCTGCGGCGGTAGGGGTGGTCCACGTCGGTTGCGGCGACGGGTGGGGCTCCGGCGGCAGGGGTAGTCAAAGTCGGCAGCAGTGACGGCTGGGGTGGTCCACGTCGGCAGCGGCGACGACTGGGGCTGCGGCGGCAGGAGTGGTCCACGTCGGCAGCGGCGACGGCTAGGGCTACGGCGGCAGGAGTGGTCGGCAGCGGCGACGGCTGGGGCTGCGGCGGTAGGGGTGGTCCACGTCGGCGGGTGCGGCGGTAGGGGTGGTCCACGTCGGCGGCTGCGGCGGTAGGGGTGGTCCACGTCGGCGGCTGCGGCGGCAGGAGTGGTCCACGTCGGCAGCGGCGGCAGGCGGAGGTTGAGGCCGGCGGCTGGTGCTGCGGCGCCGGGGGTGGTCCACGATGGCTGCGGCGGCGCTGAGAGTCCACTCCGGCAGAGGCGATAGGCGGAGGCTGGGGCAGGTGACTGGTGCTGCGGCGCCGGGGGTGGTCCACGATGGCTGCATCGGTGGCGCTGGAAGTCCACTCCGGCGGGGGCTGCAGGCGGAAGCTGGGGCCGGCGGCTGGAGCTGGAGGCGCCTGTAGTTCACTCCCTGGAGGCGGCAGCTGCGCAGTAGTCCTCTCCAGACTGCGGACGGCTAGAGCTGGCGGCACAGCATGTAGGAGATTTATATTATGTGCATAGTTACCATTTTACGGAATAAGAATATCGTATTAAGAGAAAGAGCTAAACAGATTTCTATATTACGTTGGGATTTGTGATTAGATTTCTTGTCCGCCATGACATCAGTTGTATACAATGAATATTTTATAGTTTTGTACAATCTATACAAATATGTTACATGTAGACACTATATACAATATAAGGGCCATCCCTGCATGTGATAACAATATTTACAATTTTATTACCACGAACACATTTAATACATTGACCACGATTAATAATTTTATTTACAGAGATGTTAAATGCGCTAAGGGGACACTGCAGTAGTGGCGTGTTGCCACAATCTTAAAACATAGCCTCGCTAGCCCTACTCTGGGAGGGCGGAGTTTCGTTTATCAGTGAACTGGCAACTGTCAGCTGAACACCGGCCAAGGTTAGCTAGCCGCTCAGAGGGTCACCTATGTACAGCTGCTCAATGTACTCAGCCCAGCTGGTTTTGCGCCCATCCATGTGTAAACTGGATGACTATCAGTTTTTCGGGCCGTGCTCACCTGGTTCGTAAATTTGTAGTGGATTTTCCTCAGGGTTCGGTAAGTAGGTCTGAGGTCATTCGCATTGAAATGGCCCTCGACATCCTCAACGTTTCCCTTACTAAACCTCCCCTAATCCCTCCTTAGGGCCGCTGATCACGAATGTTGTATCGGCGTAGATCTCCAGTCTATCCGATAACACGACTCCTCTCCATATTTCCAATGTCTCACGCGACGCCACACAACTCCTCGACCTTGGAGACGATCCAATGCACATTTCGACAGCTTTCAAAGTTTCACATTTGGAGATATACCACAATTCTTCAGGATCCTCAGAGACTCCAATCACTTCGAATCTATTGGGAATTGCTACCGCATACTCCTGAGTACGCGCGATATCCATGAGCTCCAGATGGATACGTATTTCTCATCACATTTTTCATTCTTCAATCAGACATTTATCATTTTCCTTTACAAAAGGATATTATAATAGTTCACATAATTCAGATTTGCCTTTCTGAGACCTGTAGCCATCTTTCGCATTTTTTATTATCTATATATATATATATATATATATATATATATATGTGTGTGTGTGTGTGTGTGTGTGTGTGTGTGTGTGTGTGTGTGTGTGTGTGTGTGTGTGTGTGTGTGTGTGTGTGTGTCCCTACATTTACAACAAGGATCAATATATATATATATATATATATATATATATATATATAGATATATATATATATATATATATATATATATATATATATATCTCCATTTACCTAATCATATATTTATCTGATTGTTTATTTGTTTGTTTATATATTTATTCATCTATCTATTTACTTATTTATCTTTGTTTATTCAGTTATCTATTGTATGTTTGCTTCTTCATTTGTTTATGATATTGTATATTTATTTATTCATCTATTCATTTGTGTATTCATCTAATTATTTGTTTGTTGGTTTATACATTTATCTATTTATCTATTAATTCATTGTCAATTTATTTATTCTTATCGATTGATTTATTTATTAATAAACTTATTTATCTAAATATTTTCTATTACTAATCTGTTTATTAATCTATATACTATTTACCTACCTATCTTCACATTCATTCGCTCAGTAATTTATGTATGTGTGGTCACTGGTGCTTACTGTGGAAAGAAATATTTTGATTAGATGCAATCAGACCGAACAAAAGGGAGGGCGATAAATGACATTCGTTTATTATATTCATTCGGCCATTACATGACACATATGTGTTTTATGCCTAGCCACTGTGAATAAGAAAGAATCGCAGCATCTGAATCAGCCAACATTGTCCACTCCACCCACGCGTAGTTCCGCTTTTTGCGCTCCCAACAGGAGAGGGGGGGAGGGGAGTGATAACCCTCCTCATGAATGCCACAGGATAATATTTTCATCGAGCTGGTGGCATCGGTGTGCCTAAAGACATGACCAGTCATTCTCTGACACTTTAAGTCGAAAACTCTGGCATGTAACAAAAGAAAAAT
The DNA here is from genome assembly GCF_046742065.1 of Oratosquilla oratoria. Classification (NCBI taxonomy): domain Eukaryota; kingdom Metazoa; phylum Arthropoda; class Malacostraca; order Stomatopoda; family Squillidae; genus Oratosquilla; species Oratosquilla oratoria. The sequence goes on along the minus strand of NC_134777.1, from coordinate 50,257,185 downwards.
CAACTTATTTTGGGAAATATGGAGGTAGTGGTGAGGATACTAATTGCTGAGGTAGAAGAGGTGGTAGTGATGATATTGATGGTGGTGGTGACGTTGGTTGTAGTAGTGGTGGTGCTGATTATCATGGTAATGGTGCTGGTGGTGATAATGGAGTGTTGGTGGTTGTGGTAATGATGGTGTAAAAGATGCACATTATGCTAGTCTTTGTGTCGCTGGTGCTAGTGATGTTGATGATGGTGCATGGAGTTGGTAGCGATGGTAGTGGTAGTTACAATGGTGTTGACAGATGAGGTAATGGTAGTAGTGGTGAGGGTGAAGGTGATGTTACAGATAGTGCATGGTGACGTTGACTGTGATGGTGATGATAACAGTACATGCGGTGGGGACGGCAGGCGTGTAATGAGAATACATGAAGAATATTTACATAACACGATGACGCAATCCTCACCTTGGCCGGGACTTATAAGCCTGTAAATGAATGTAAGGCGAGATAACATATCATCATGTGAAGTCGGTCAGAAGGATGAGCAGAATTGTATGGCATTAATTAGACTTTGGTGTTGAGACAGCGGTAATCATCCTTGAATATTTTCTTTTGGCTGCCGTCAGGTTATTTTAATCAACTGAAGGGATCGGACTGCCGTTTATAGGATCGTCTCAAATGAATGAAACCTTTTGAGGTTTGATCAAATAAAGCCTTTCGTCCCTTTTGTGTAAAAAATCAAAATTCTTCAATCAGTATAGTTTTTCTCTTTTTTTTTTCCTGCGGTTCCTCCAATCTCAATGAAATCATGCGACGCAGTTTAGGGGAACCTGAGTCTCCATCACTACGTACTCCAAAGGTTTACATGGATAAGAAATGATATATATTAATGAAAATAATTGCTATTTCAACTGAATCCCACAAACGTTATATACATGTATGTGTGTGTGTGTTTACCTAGTTGTATTTACCTAGTTGTATTTTGCGGGAAGGGGAGCTATGCTCGTGTGCCCGCCTTTGTATCTCGCAGTGTCTAGTTTGCTTTTAAACTCATTAATGGTTTTTGCGCATACTTTTTCATGATCCAGTTTGTTCCAAGTATCCACTACTCTATGTGGAAAACTGTTTTTCTTCAGTTTTCTTCTGTAGCTATGGTTTTTTTTTCTTTCTTTCCATGTCCTCTTGTGTTTCTCTTGTCCCAGTTTAGTAAGTCCTCTCTATCGAATTTCTCTGTGCCTTTCATGATTCTGTAGATGGTCAGTAGATCACCTCTCTCTCTTCTTTGCTCCAGCGTCGGTAACTCCAGTTTAGCCAATATCTCCTCATATGATAGGTTTGCAAGTGCAGGTGCCATTTCTATTGCTGCTCTCTGGATTCTTTCTATTTTCTTTATATTCTTTTTAGTACTGGGTGACCACAATGTCGCCGTGTGTGTGTGTGTGTGTGTGTGTGTGTGTGTGTGTGTGTGTGTGTGTGTGTGTGTGTGTGTGTGTGTGTGTGTGTGTGTGTGTGTGTGATTTACCATGGTCTTGGATCACGTGTTGGACTCGTGATCAACATTTATTACCCTCTCGAAAGAGAGTTCAGAGCTCATATATGACCGATCTATGGGTAATGCTGTGACCTAACACGCACACACACCCAACTCCCCGCCCACGAGAGTTGGAGTAACGACTTGTAGCGTGTGTGTGTTTGTTTAATTGTGTTTACCTAATTGCAATATATATGAATTATTTAATCCTGGTCGCCCCTCGTTGAGATCGCTGGTGGATGAGGGATTATGAGGGCAAATTTTAAACTCTGTATATATGACATCTTGAACCAAAGGCATGGTTCATTAAATTCCACACTACAAAGTCCTCTGTAAGGGGCACCGTCCTAGCCTTCCGATGGGAGGAGTTTGTGACGTTAAACCATATCATCATGTATGACATCTATACATGGCGCTTACAGTTAGACTGGGCTTGAACCTACATACGTACACAAAAGGCGTTTTCCCCTTTGATCTATCCCACACACATCCAAAAGCTGCCCTGCACCATTTCTCTGAATATTCATTTCCTTTCGCCTAACCCTGTAGTGGGGGAAAAGAATGCTGCCACCAAGTATTCCCGCTTGAGTCGTACGAGGCAACAAAAAACGGACAGGGAAAGGACTAGGAATCCTGCTACCTGTAGCCCCAAAGGGGACATTCCTAAAAAAAATGATAATAATAAAAAAAATAAAATAAAAAAGTAAAGGCATAAGAGGGTCTAGGAGTTTTCCAACCAGTACCCTAAGGTTTTAATGTGTATGGATGTGGTAATGATGAGAGTAAAAGAAAGAGATAGGCAGTATTTTTGTAAGAAGAAAAATGGATGTGTTGGCATTGAGTGAAATTAGTTGAAAGGGAGGGGCGAGTGAGCTTGGGAGTGTAGTTGGAGGTTTTCAGGAGTGAAGAGAGGACGAGGGAGAGAAGGGGTGGCTATACTCGTAAATGAAGATATAGGTAAGTGTGTAGTGGAGTGGAAGGCGGTTTCTTCATGGTTAATATTGTTGAATGTGAAACTGGGAAGGGAGATGTGGATTTTTGGAAGTGCATATGGGCCTGGTAGTGAGAAGAGTGTAGAGGAAGGGGAGGCATTTTGGATGGATTTAAATGAGTACATAGAGGGATTAGGGAGAAATGCCAATGTAGTTGTATTGGGAGACCTTAATGCTAGGGTAGGAAATGAACCAATAGATGGAGTGATTGGGAAGTGTGGAGTTCCAGAAATAAATATCGTAGTGGAGAGTTGATGGTGGAGATGTGTCTCGAAAGAGAGTTGATGATAGCAAATACGATGTTTAGGAAGAAAGTCAAGCATAAGTACACATAGGAGAAGGTAGTGGATAGAAGGGTGGTAGAACGTTAATGGCCTATATAGTGGTAAATAGGAGTATAGTAAGAAGAGTTAAGGATGTACATGTTCTAAGGGGAGTGAGTGGGGGAATATCAGATCATTTTGCGGTGGAAGGTAAGTTGAGAGTGGAGGATAGATGTAGAAAGAGGAAAAGGGCAGAAGGTAGGGAGGCACTTAGAGTGAACTGCTTAAATGAGAAAGAAAAGGAGAAGGAGTACAAGAAGAAGCTGAGAGAGGAGTGGAAGGGAGTGAAGGATAGAATAGAACTAGAAGTGGAGAAGGAATGGTGATGGTTGAATGAGGGAGTCACAAAGTGTGCAAAGATGGTGTGTAGAACAAGGAGGATGGGATGAAGGAATATGTATGAGAAATAAATTGACGCAGCCCGAAGGGATTTCTCCCCGTCTTCTCCTTTTCTGCATGAGGGAACGGAGAGGGGGCGTCGCCGATTTAATGAAGCGGCCTTGCTGTGGATGTGCTGTGTCTTGCAACACTACTTCTGACCCAGGGCAGTGGACAAGATGCAGGGATGACCCATCATCCAGGAGGTGCCAAAATGAGAGGGTGGGAAGAGGGGAGTGGAGATGTAAGGGATGGAATGGGTGGGAGTGGTTTCTATGTTTGTTTTTGTTTTTTTCTCCCTCCCTTGTAGGGGGAAAAAGCCTTTGGTGTATGTATATTATTATTATTATTATTATTATTGTCATTATCATTATTGTTATCATTATCATTATTATTATTATTATTATTATTATTATTATTATTATTATTATGATTATCATTATTATTATTATTATTATTATTATTATTATTATTATTATTTAATTCGTGTTGAATGCAACCACGCCGAATGTATGTTCGCCTCTCCATGCTCCAGGTGTTTGGAACACCTGTTTCATGCGCGGACTCTAGGCGTGTATCACCACTCATCATTCCATTCCCATAAGAAATCCCTGGTAGGGCAAGCCCTGTCATTTGCTGCAAGCAGCTGAGTTTTTTAGGCCGATGATTGGGTCGCCTCTCCGCCTGGCCAGGGCTGTCGGAAGCCAATGTAGGAAGCACGCAGCGGGTCCTGGGATTCGAACTCGCAACCACCTGCTTATGAGTTGGATACGGTATCCACTGCCATGCCAAAACCTATTTGACCCAAGCGACAACTGAGTCTGACGATTCCTTTCAGTTATGCCATGGAAGCGTACTTGACATACTTTGTTATGAATGGAACCAGACGATTTCATCCAGCCGAAGGAGAGTCACCGCAGTGAAGTGGGTGAAGTACTCTACTGATTTTCTTCTGGGTAACACCAGGCGACCTCATTCTTCAGCTGATCATCATCATCGTCGTCGTCGTCGCAGCCACCGACGTCGTCGTCTTCATCATCATTATCATCATCATCATCATCATCATCACCATCATCATCATCACAAACATCACCATTATCATTACAATCATAACAATCGCCATTATCATCACAATCATCATTATCACAATCATCTCCATCGTAATCATCATCATCATCATCATCATCATCATCATCATCATCATCATCATCATCATCATCATCATCATCATCATCATCATCATCATCAACAACAACAACAACAACATCATCACCATCATCATCATCATCATCATCATCATCATCATCATCATCATCATCATCATCATCATCATCATCATCGTCATCATCATCATCATAAATGAAATTTAACACAAGTAAATGCAAGGTAATACACATAGGTTAAAATAACAGTAAGTACGATTACAAGTTATTTGGAAATTTGTTAACAAAATTGGATAGTGAAAAGGATCTCGGCGTAACTATCAGTAACGATCTCAAATCATCTAAGCAGTGTATTTCAGCCTCTGAGAAAGCAAATAAGATTCTAGGACTGATTGTACGATCTTTTGACTTCAAAAGTCCATCTCTCATTAACAAACTGTATAAATCGTTAGTTCGTCCACATTTGGAATATGCTGTTTCCGTATGGTCACCGAATCTCATTAAAGACATTGACAGATTGGAAAAAGTACAACGGCGAGCCACAATTTTTTTTTCCAAATATCAAAAATAAATCATACGAAAATCGACTAAAACATATGACTGTTTTCCCTAAATAGGCGTTGACACAGAGGTGATTTGATGCAGATTTTTTAAATTCTAAAGGGAATTGACATCAAAAGTGACAACATTTTCACACTGAATGAGAATCCGAAAGGAAACAATGGTCCCAAACTATCAGGAAATAGATTTAATTTGGAAGTGGGTAGAAACAACTTCGCCAACCGTGTAGTTAATGAATGAAATAAACTTCCTGCAGGGGCAGTGCAATATAGTTCAGTTCGAAGCTTTAAGAATCACTTAGATAAGCACCTAAGCAAGATGCTGTAATGACTGTCATTTATTTTATATTATTTGTTTTGTTATCAACAGACAACATTTAACTTTAAATATATGTAACACAACTTAAAACGTTTAAATGCAGTAAAACAAGATCATGTCCTAATCATTATAAACATTCAGAATTACAAATATAAACGGATACCATTCAATGCCACCACACATTTTTAGGCCGGGGCGTTGTACTTCAGACGTGGCGAAGACATAGGCTCAGGATTTCAGACGTTGTGTAGACAAAATAGTCCTGAGGACTCCATTCGGCCGGGGCGTTGCGTAGGACCAGGCTCGAAGAAGGTCTGCGTCAAATATGACACTTTCTGAATGAAGGAGGGGTTGAGGGGGGGAATCGGGGGCGGTTTCACAGCTCAATGAAATCTCATGTTGGAAACCAAAATAAAGATAAAAGTGCCACAAGATACGGAATAGGGATAACCAAGGCAATCTATCAGCCCTTCGCTACGGAAGAGATACCACGGAGATGAATGAAATCGCCTGGGGGCGGCCAGAACAGACTGAAAAAGTGACACCCGCCACAAAAGGCGTCAAGCCCTTCCGGACCGGAGGAAAATGGTTTCCGTGACACCCCTTCGCTAAGGGAGGGGTTCAACGTCTCTCGACTAGCCCTTTAAAGTACATGGCGTGGAGGTAGAGGGAGGGGCACTTGGCTGACTGTCGCCAGGCCATTCTCTTAAGCTGTTTTCGAGCGAACGAAATAAAACGTTATCATCTCGACCAACCCCTTGTCGGGTGAGGAGGTTGCTAACCATTTTATCTCGGATGTTGTCATCAACTCCTTGGCAGTCTTTATGAATTCCGCCGGTCCTTTGGGAGCGAAGCCGTCTGTGACTTGTGGCACGCCGTCGGACGTGATCGCGCCCTCTGGCCCACTAAGCCCTCAGAAAAGGTGAAGGCCATTCACTTCTTCCGCAGTTGGTGGCACTCTTCTTCCTTCTATTCCTGCTTTCGCCAGCTGATTTCGAGAGCGAAGAGGCTGGTGCCAGCTGGTTTTATTCATTTCCCTCGGGAGATTACCTCTCTTTAGTACGGTGACGCTCTCGTCGTTGTATGAAATCTCCCCCAGTGCTATTAGAAATGAAATCCTCGCCCTCTTGATTAACTAAGAAAGTTTTTGCCTCTTCAGAACGGTCGATCTCTTCCACCCGAATAAAATCGTCTAACATTAGCCAGAATAAAACCTGTAAAAGGGTGTCACCGAGATCAAGATGTTCAGTGACCTTTGATCAGTGACCTGCGTCTACAGTCACAACCTTCTTTAGTGCAGTGAGGTTTCTCACCTGAATAACATAATGTGGCATAAACCAGAATAAAATTCATAAACGACATCATTGCTGCAAATAATTAATCGAGATAGTTCCAACACCTTCGATACAGTGACAGCCCAATAAAGTCGCCTGGCATTAACTTGAATGCAATGCATACCTTAGAAGCCGTCACCGAAGCGAAGGGGTTTGATAACGGGGACAAGTTCACCTCGCTGAAACCCACATAGTGACGTCACTCCTTGAACATCGCACGACATCACGGGCTTCATCCATCTGATGTCATCATTCGATTGGTTTCTTCTATATTTCTTTTCTTTTCTCGATGTGCTAATTTTAGCTTTTATTCTTTATTTATAAATTCAAGGATCGTCAATACTAACACTTCTCTAGCAGAAAGGTTTTTTAGGTTCATCTTGAAATCATTTAATCCTAAGGGTTGTTTTGTTTCTGATTACCTTAATATTGCACCATTTTGATCTGTTTCTAATTACCTCAATATTACATAATTTCATCTAGAAAGTTTTGTTTCTTCCTGATTTTTACTACTTGATTTACTTGACATTTGAGAGTATTTCCCCGTGTTACCTGCATATGCTTTGCTTGTGCACTTTTTGTTTTGTTTTTCTCTCGATTTGTCTTGCATTCAAAAACGTGTGATTACGGTTACATCTTACACATGTCTCTTCATTAGTACGGTTTTTGGGACTGGCTGAAACGCTGACACTTGAAACGTTGAGAAACACCATTTCAGTTTCCACTTTGCTTATTATAATTACCTTATTAGTTGTGGCTTTCTTGTCTTTATTAACTACATGGTCCTAGTTTTTCTTTTCAACTTACATATGGGCTGTTGTCTCCTTGGTTTAATGTTTTATGTGCATCTGTTCGTTTAGTTTTCCATGTATTTCTTGTTTAAATGTATCTCAGGGTGTAACATAGATTTAGATATTTCTCTCGTTCAGTTAGTCATTGAAGAATAAGTTCCTCCGATTCTTTTAACCCTCCTACTGTCTGTTCAAATTAACTGAGACTTTAATGCATTTTCTTTCTGTCACATTCATTTGCATTTATGCATATCCTGTTGTTACTGTCTAGCATGCTAACGTATTCATTAGGTATAATTACTATTAGGCAATGGTAACATTTAGTTGCATGCTGTGACTTTTATAAAAATCACAGCATGCAACTTTTTGCAGACATTCTCTCAGCACAGCCTACATATGACTAACTGAGCACATTCTTTCGTATCAGTTGCCACTTTCATCTTTACTTCAACCCTTTATTTCTATGCAGACTAAGTCCCTCTGCTTCACCCAAAGCTTCTCTAGACTTTGGTTCGAGTTTGATTTGTTTATTTTATTATTATTTCTGTTTACTCGTTTCCTTTTGTGGAGGAGAAAAGAATCTTACTTTTAAGCACTTAAGCACTTATTACAATAATCTTGTCACAATAACTTTATATTCTCAATTGTTTCTTTCATAACCATTATCTACCATTCCCCATTGATATCTTAGATTTAATCATGACTATTCAATGACACATTCTAAAGACCATGATAAATGTCATTATGAATAATAATACCACAATACAGGTAAATATCTAAACACGGAGCGTTCCATACACGCCCACACTTAGCTACATCCACTTTTAATTTGTATGTTTAAATAATGACGTGACTGATTAAGCTAGATCAGTTTGTACAACGTTACTTTCCTGAATGCATATCAGACACTTTCAGGAAGTTGGAACTGTTGGAATTATGTCATCCAACATTGCAAATCAAAGCGTCCTTGATACACCAGGCCCCTGCCTCGCGAATGACGATGTTCTGACCTTTCCTCTGACCACGGTTCCAACAGTGCTGCAACAAGTCCCATGACAAGTCTGCCACCCAACGAACCACGACTTTACCTCCCAGTCAGTCTTACTCGATTCGAAAAGGAAACTATTTGAGCATTTCCGTCCATTGTTTAGGGGAAAGTGTACGTGTTGCATCCGAATACTACAGCATGTCGTCTGGCAAACAGATTCCATCGCTGTTATCGGTAGCACACAATTTTCTATCAAAATACAACTAGAGAGATATATTCAAGCGACGAGTTGAGGCATGCTAGTGGACGGCCCAATTATGAAGCAGCTGGTGTAGAGTACAATGACCCACTGTATTATTCATCCAAGTGGACGAAACGGTTCCAACGATCAATGAATAAGACACGTACAGCCCTATTTAATTTTGAGCCCTTTCCTCTTAGTTTGTACATACATACATACGTACATACATACATACATACACCAACAGTTTTTCCCTCTTACAAGGGAGGTAGCCAGAAAGAAAAAGGCATAAAAACCATTCCCACCCATTCCATCCCTAATACACTCCACTCCCCTCCACCCTCTACCCTCCCTCTTTTCTTGGCACCTCGTGGATGATGGGTCATCCCTGCATCTTGTCCACTACCCTGGGTCAGAGGCAGTGTTGCATGACACAGCACATCCACAGCACGGCCGCTTCATTAAATCGGCGACCTCCCCTCTCCGTCCCCTCATGCAGAAAAGGAGAAGACGGGGAGAAATACTTTCGGGCCGCGTCAAAATTTTCTCACACTCGTCATTTATCATCCATTCATAATTCTAAATTATTTTAGTTCCCACGAAATATTAAGTTCCTTATTCAAATACGAATTCTCTGCAGCTTCAATTACCTAACTTCATATCATTCTACTTACCACTTCTTTGTTTTCGTTCTAAGAGAGTTGCAGACAGTTGTTTGAAATCGAGATATACCCATCAGTTAAGTGGTAGTTTTAATTCCTATCTGCTTAAACCATGATGTTGAAAATATGTATAGGAGGGTGCTTGAAGATCGACAATATCACTGTGTTTATCTTAGGAGTGGCGGGGTGCATATTAGCCAGATATAAATATGACGGCGATATTGGGCAATTCAATTATATCGCCGCCATTTCTCGGGTTCTAGGAAGATAAGAGAAGATTTAGATGCGATAAACGTGTAGATATTACAAGACGACATACAGTCAACTATTATGCCCCCACGAAGGGGATGACGCCCAGCGAATTCATAGCTGGGGCAAGTTCATCGAACCTGTCGAAAGTTGTTTGGAGGAGTGGGAAGGAAGGGTAGGGGGGGGGGGAGACTGGCGCCGGCGTGTGAGGGAATGAACGTGTTCCCTGTCGTAAACCCGCAGTTGATGAACATGCCCCACCCGAATCCTACCCGTGACAAACACGGCGTTATCGTCGTGTTAACACAGTTGTCGACAACCGTTATAGCTAGAAGAGCCATTTTCTAGAGTTTAATGAAACTGTTGTGCTGAGAATATACCCCACTTTAAAACAACTTTAATTACGGTTATATTGTTCAATTTACAAAACTATGTTCAATAAAAAAATATATATAATTTTTTCTGAAAAGTTTTACAAACTCGCATTATATGACGTATTCGTTTTGGTGGTATAATTATTCTATAGGAAGCTTCTGGAGCCAAGCAAGTGGCCTGAAAAAAACACACATTGCTAACCACTGTATTACCACTTTGCTACCAAAGGAGGTACCACGGTCAGGGCCCTCGCATGGGTGTGTGGGGGGGGGAGCATATGCCCTGGGGAGGCACATTTATGGGGGGCGGCAATTCTAGTCTGGACATGCCGCCCACAAGGCTGACAAAATAATTATAATGAAAAAGATCAAAAGAACCCCGAATATTTTACCGTAATATACGAATTTTGCGTTGGAATCAACAGAATATGAGATATTTTTCCCTTATCCTTTCTGCAATAGGGACATTACGATTCTTAAAATCCGTTTAATTATTTCGCAAGCCAATAGCTAAAACAGGCTGTAAGGGATGGTGGAGATGGGAGGTGGTGATGGAGGGAGGGGGGGGCGTCACTGAGATCTTTGCCCTGGGGTGGCACTTTGCCGGGGGGGGGGGGGCATTTTGCCCCGGGTCGGCACTTAGGCATGTAAGGGTTCTGACCACGGTGGTGAATTTGATGATCTGGTGACAGCCATAATGAAGGAAAAAAAAATAGTTGATAAAGGAAGGGGATAACCAAGATGTGCTACAACCCCCATCTCTGTCAAGAGGGTCCGGCGGAGATGAATAGAACAGCTTGGAGAAAAAGTGACACATTGTACGGACAGGGTTAAATGACCTACATTCTTTTAATAGGGTCACAGTGGCTGACTTGCTACAGACTAAGACTGGGCAATGTTCTTAATTTTATTTTATTTTTGTAGCTCAGTGAATAGTCTCAACGGCAGTATTCTGGCAATTAATCGTTTATGTCTTGCCTCAAAACAAGGATAAGCATTGAAATCATGTTACTTTATCATTAGGGCTAAAATATGAATACAACTTAGCTGTACTATCCATATTTATCAATTGAGTTAATTAGTTTGTTAGTTACTCAGTTATATGTTTAATCATTTGTTTACTTACTTGAAACAGGTGGAGCAAAAAATTGAGCTTTCATCGATAGTCTTTACAATTTGCAGTGGCAAAATCAATATAACGAATTTCAGAAGTATACCCGAATCGATGGATGCAGACCTTATGCTGGTGGTAACTCAACTAAATTTTAGTAAATAAAAATTAAGACCGCATTATGTTGGTGTTTTCTTATTCCACGGTGAAAATACATTAAAAATACTTTGGCAAAGAGTTTACGGTAACTTGTAAAGAACATTACTCTTGTTGTAATGATTCATCAAAACAAAGTTGAAAAGTGTAATTTCTATATTGAGAGACGGAGCTCAGACATTTTGTATGTGTAATAACTACCGCCCCACCCGTGAAACAACGAGAGAGACCCCCCTCAAGGGTTACTTGAACTTGTGAGTCACATAAGAAAACATTGACTCACCTGCCAAACGAAGCGAAATAGCCACACGTCTGGCAGGCAGCCACGTGTAGCTTGTGAGGGTTGCCTTGTCGCCTTGTCGAACTGTCCACCCCGGCGTTGTTTTCTTATTTTAATTTATTTTATTTTCAGAACAATCGGAAACTCTAGTAGCCTACATCAGTTTATGCTAACAGCAGTTAAAATTTATTGGATATCGAAATAAAATGCTTTAAGCCCATTAAGGCCGATAGGTCTCTCAAAACTGAATAAAATCATCTGGTGCTAGCTAGACCAAACCCTGAAGTCACCACTCGGCGGAAAAGCGTAAGCTGAGTCAGTTTTTAACCTGTTACAGACGATAGGAATTCTCAACTCTGAATGCAATCGTTTGGCACTAGCCAGAACAAAATTGTTAAGGTCTCAGCTCGGCAGCAAAAGGTCGAGTTTCTGGCCATTCTTTAATAACGAGCAAAAAAAAAATGCTGATCTTTTTCGTTAATCCAAACGGAGAATAGACATTTCCCTTGGAGCAACTTACAAAAATACGAGGAAAAATATTCAACAATGATTTAGAGAATGTCCTATTTTAGGAATATGAAATACGAATGATAGCATGAATAAAGTATTGAACTTTGTTTAAAATATATATAAAATACACAACTAGTATATAAAACTGCCAACAGCATTCATAGATAACTACAAAAGAAATTTCTGCCAAGGGTAAGAACCTGACAGTACCCTAACAGTGTCAAAAGTTCTGATATCTACCACCTACCCGAGCTATGTTAGTTTTCAGGACGAGAGCAACCCCCACACATACAACTCCCAACCACTTCCAAGATGTTCTCTAACCACTGTTAGTGCTATCCAATTCCAAGTGAGATTTAAACTTCACTCCTGAAAAGTTGTTGTGACACTCATGTGTATAAAGGATGCTAATCACGGTGTATAGCAACAATGGTGTTACCCTTGCCTTGTGTGTACGAATAGCCAGAGCACGTGGCTGTTGCCGATATCCGTTGAGGGGGGGGGGCACGATCTTGTGAGACGCCCCTATGGCCCAGAGTTGCAAACAAGTGTCTCGTTTTCGTTTAGGTGTGGGACAGGGGTACATTCCCCTCACATTTTTTGGAGCCTGCAGGACAAAATACATTTTGTCCCCAGTATTTTCCTGGATTAGATTTATCATTATTGTCAAGATAACAACACATGGCACTCTAGTCAAGCCTGATTTGGAGTACTGTCTCAGACAGCGTCAAAGTACTTGTTGAATTTATCGGGATGTAATCAAAATAAGTTATATACAATGAAAATTATTAAGAGTACAAAATTTTCATTCATTTGATTATTGTTCTCATCTGATAGCCTTGTTTGTGTGGGGGACAGTGAGGGGGCATATCCCCCCCCCAGGTGCACTTATACTAATATCATACAGATTGTATCCTCCCAACTTCTGCCAACAGAGTGAGGACCCGGGCCACAGCATTCTTTTCAAGGTTGAAGACGTCTCTGACCTACTTCGGACCTATCTTAGATCTCCTTCCTGACACCTTCCTTTAATCTCTCATTTACAGCCGGTACGCGGCGACTTTTCCCCTTCCGTTTCTCTTAGTGCCATGCGGTCTTTGCTACCTGGTGCCAAAAATTCTTTACTTGATTCTGCTCTAAGGCACGAAGCGGTTCGAACGCGAGCACAAGCATGCTTGTTCTTCTAACCTTTGTGGGCCTTTTGATTGTGCCAAAAATACAATAGCTCATTTAGCTTTGGTTTAATTTCCTGACAATGTGCAAGAAGTTTAAACGGAAAAAGAAATATTTCTAACCTTTAAATTAGCGTTTTTGAGTCAGGTCTTTGGGACAGTACGGCACCTTAGCCAACGAGTGTCATTGTACGGGAAATTCCCAGAGAAGAAACAATTATTAATTACTGGGATTCAAACATTTTATCCAAATTAATTGCATATAGCCTTATATTAATACATATATTTGCAATACTTTGTGATAAATTAACTGTTTTATATTACTAATACAATTTAGTTCTTTTGGTGAGACCTCTCCTCGACGCGACTTCGAGTCCCTCATCTCTCCTATTTCTAGCAGTATTTCCTCAGTATTCCAAACACATAGGACAAAGATGATAAATCTGGTCGAAGCTACGCGCCTTCTGTCATATACTCTTCAAACACCACCACATTTACTGCATTGTACCCATTAAACAAAATAGAATTGAATGAAATTATGTAATGTTCATATCACTCTCTCCAAGAGATATAGTTTGAGATTTTATGAAAAGTATAGGGCAAATAATTTACCAGTCCTTAACTTACTTGAAAATGAAGATGGATTAAAGTCAAACGCTATTCCTGAATACCATCCGCACTGCACACCTGGGAAATACAGCATACTGATACACACCAGTGTACGATAACATTCAAAGTTTCTCAAACGTAGATCAGGTGGAGCAAAATAATGTGAGGGTTGACACAGTGTTGGTTAGGCGTCGTTGTTCACATAAATGCTGGCATATGAACGATTTGTTGGATCCGAAAGTGTCTGTTCATTATAACTTGCACTCCGAACAGGTACTTGTGACACAGGCTGAAGGAAAGTCTGTTGACGTCGGCCCTGGAAGGAGCGATACGGATATGAATGAAATAATCTGGCATCAGGAAGAACAAAAGGAAAAAGCTGATCAATAAATAGGAGGTTGAAGTTTAAAGAATTGACCCGTAAAAATGCATACCTTACCTTGGAGACAAAATTAGGAAAATATATATATTTTTTCTTTGAAAATTTAGGTTTACGTATCGACATTTTTCAAGCAATAATATGTAACCACGTTTTCGCCTGTTGACGAATCTAAAGGACTTATGACGTATGAATAGGTGGAATGTTGCCATCCTTTTAGATCTTGACCACATCTGAACCTGCTATGCGCTGGATGTCTCAGGCCAGCCTTAGTGGGCATATCGTGATGATAGCATAACACTGGAATGCACATACTGCACAGTCTTAGAATAAAGTAATACAGACTAAAATTCACGCAATAAGCTTGAACATCCAGGTTTTTCCTACCAGTGGCCAGAGATCCGATTACCCTAACTGGCCGTGCTTGAATACGAACCATCACTTGCCAATCCACTTACCTAATCACATGCTTAATTACCTCCACTGAGGTAAGGCTCTCCGTACTCTTGTCACTCCGCGTTTAAGCGTGTGTCATTTTACATGTAGTTATTACATCAAACTTACAGATACTCCTATTGCTCATAATACATGTGTTCATAACAACATACTATCGTTACCACGAATTTCCGAGAATTTCAGCGATTTTCCCATTACCGGAAGCATTGCTGAAAGTCCACTGGCTAGAGCATATTCAAAATCTATTGCATTTCTACTTGGATCTATTCAGTTATGTTAAAACGCCGTCCCTTCAACTGAAGTTTCGTTTTAATGAAGAGGTGAAATCGCAAGGGGCTACGCGAAGGTCAGACAACTAGGGTGGATAGACTTTTTTTTTTTTTTTTTTTTTTTTTTTTTTTAAGTCAGGAAGTCCTCCACAAGGAGCGAGGTGTGCGCAGTAGTACTATTAAGGTGAACCAGTCTCCTCATTTCCACATCTCAGGTCGTTTGCGTCTAACATTTTCCGTCAGTCTTCTCAAAGGCAGGGTCCTCACGCGGGGGTGGGGGTGGGGGGGGGCGTGGTCATATGCCCGGGGGCGCAACTTTTTTTTGGGGGGCGTATGCCCGGGGGCGGCACTTTTAGGGGGGGGGGCAACAATTCTAGCCTGGACTTGCCGCCCACAAGGCTGATAAAATAATGACGACAATAAAAAGAGGTCAAAGATGCCTAGACTATTTTACCGTAATCGACGATTTTTTGTATTAGAATCAACAAAATATGAAATATTTTCCTTTATCCTTCCTGCAATAGGGACATTGAATACAAATATTTAAAATCTGTTAAATATTTTTGCAAGCCAATAGCTAAAATGTCTACATGAAAAAATACTGAGTTTGACTCAAAATATCTACATTTTCTTTTTCATTTGTTTACCCATAGTCTGATTTGAGGTTTTAGCGGAGGTGGGAAGTGGTGATGTGGAGGGGAGGGGGGGGGGAGTGCGTCACTGAGAACTTTGTCCCGGGGCGGCACGTGTAAGGGCTCTGCTCAAAGCTTGCAGTAAAATGTCGTCGTGACACTCTCACCAGGTGGAACAATTTCATTATGAACAAATCCATGAATGTCAAAAATAAATAAATAATAAAATTATAGGAATAACATCTCATGCTTGTAATTTTTACACCTACCTTTGAATGTAAGTACCCGGTTTCTTGGCACTCTCTTGTATTGTACCTTTCCCACTTATTACCAAAATTGTTCTTATATTTTACTCGTTACTGTGTGTATTTGTTTTGCATCTTATTTTACCAGAATTGTATTGTATCATACTTCACCAGAATTGTCCATGTATAATTTATTTTGTACATTTGTCGTCGATGCTGCATTTGATTGTGTACTTTTTGTTATTACAGTCTACTCTTGAAAATGTCTTATTCAAAATAAAACGTCGAACTTTACAACTAAAGGAAACGAAATGGAAGAATACGGAAACCTAGTTTCTGTTCACCCGGTTAATGGGAAAATTTTAATCAGAAAAAATGAGGATACGAGAAGAAAACTAAATGATTACCTCAACTCTGTCGTTTTTAACTCCATGTGCATATATATATATATATATATATATATATATTTATATATATATACTGTATATATATATTTATTTATATATATAAATATATATATATACAAACACACACACACATACACACACACACACACACACACACACACACATATATATATATATATATATATATATATATATATATATAAATGTATATATATATATATATATATATATATATGTATATGTATATATATATACACACTGAATGATCCCCAGTGCAGATATTAATCTTTTTTCAACCACATTAACTTTTTCACTTTAATTCCATGTCATCACGATCGAGACTGACAATGCACTCGACGGAGACATATGCGGAAACTGATACGTAGTGAAGCCAAGGACTCGAACTCAACTCCAACATACCAAGTGAAAAGTGACTCTAACCACGAAGCCATCAAGAGAGATATAAGTTGAGCACATTTTCTTATATTTGTATGATCGAGTTACAGACACACAACAAATCTTATGCTCAACCCATCCCCGCTATTATGGTGTAATGGTAGTATGTACGCGTGGGTAAGTGTTATACACACACACACTGAATGGTCCCCAGTGCAGATATTAATCTTTTTTCAACCACATTAACTTTTTTCATTTTATTCCCATGTCATCACGATCGAGACTGACAATGCACTCGACGGAGACATATGCGGAAACTGATACATAGTGAAGCCAAGGACTCGAACTCAGCTACGACGTACCAAGTGAACAGTGACTCTAACCACTGCGCCATTAAGAGAGATATAAGTTGAGCACAGTTTCTTATATCTGTATGATCGAGTTACACACATACAACAAATATTATGCTCAACCCATCCCCGCTATGATGGTGCAATGGAAGTATGTACGCGTGGGTAAGTGTTATACACACACACACACACTGAATGGTCCCCAGTGCAGATATTAATCATTTTTCAGCCACATTAACTTTTTTTTCACTTTAATTCCATGTCATCACGATCGAGACTGACATTCAGTGTGTGTGTATATAACACTTACCCACGCGTACATACTTCCATTGCACCATCATAGCGGAGATGAATTGAGCATAAGATTCGTTGTATATGTATGTAACTCGAGCATACAAATATAAGATACTGTGCTCAACTTATATCACTCTTGATGGCGCAGTGGTTAGAGTCACTGTTCACTTAGTGGAAACATCTTGGTCACCATTTGGGTTACCGAATTATCACATTTAAAATGTCCATACCTTAAGATTATATTTTTATCAAAAATTCCTGATATCAAGCAAGATTCTATTGCATACCTTTCATGTAGATTCTTCCTTTTGGCTAAAATTGTTGCCTTAGACCAATCAATATGATGGCTGTATAATACTTTGTGTTGAAATAACGCATTATTTTCCTGGGCAGATCTTACACTATATTTATTTTGGAAAATCCTTGTTTCCAAGTTTTTCCCAGTTTGTCCAATGTAATTTTTTTTACAATCTTGGCATGGAATTTTATAGACAACACTACCGTAGGCGTAATCGACCCTGTAAAGAGTCTATTCTTTGCGTACATCCTTAGTCTTACGACACTTTTCATTCCGCGGAGACATGTACTTGCTTCCCTTGCTCATTCCTAGCTGGTTTGTAAGTTTTCTGTGCCGTATTGGTTCTTCTTTATTTCCATTTCCCCAAGCCAGGCCCTGTCTTATTTCTTACTATCACCATTCATTAAACCAATTTTCCACCTTTTCCTCCCACATTGTAATAATACATGTGTAATAAAGAAATGTATTCGATTTTTTATGAAAAAAATAGAGGTAGAGCATATATGTGTCCACCCGGCTGCGTCGGGTCGGGCAAAATTTCCTTGAGGTCTGGGGGTCGGATAAAGCGATTCCTTGAGGAACGCACATGCAGTAACCACTTCCGTCTACATTCCATTCTAGCTAGGTCAGCGCCCTGGAAACGTCTTTCATCCGACTTCCCAGGCATCTACACTTTTCCCTAGCGACCAATTGCAGCCCGAGTCATGACCTGACCCGGTATATAAACTGGACGGAAATAGCTGAAAATTTAGACCGCGTGGGGGAACCACTTGACAAGTATCGCAGTCACCTCGCTTGCCTTCTCCCACCCCCCACCCGCCGTCTCGCTGCCCGAGCGAGCTATTACCATTCTCTTGGCGCCCGACTCTAATAAAACAACTATTTTCTCCATCCGTGTTTGCCTTCGAGTCAGGTTCCCCTCTACGTCTTGACATTTGGCTACCCAACGTTTGGGGGCCCGATCCCCAGCTCTGCCAACTGTCGCCGCTTGATTGCCAGCTCGACTGCCGCCAATTGACCTGCTAGATCGAATGCCACCACTTATCTGCTATATCGACTGCCAACTTGAATGCGGCCACTTGCCTGTCAGATCGGCTGCCGCCGACTGTCGCCTTCACTCTCGCTTACCATAGGTAATCATTTCGTGGCCTACCGCCACCATCACTAGATTATTTAACAAATTAGAGCTGTGAGCGTCCCCACCTTGACCAACACACACGTTCAAAGGAGATCAAAACGTTTCGCACCTCGACTCCAGTAAAGCTAAATGAATAGCAATTTCGACTGTCAACTCCCGACGCCGATAATGGCCGATGAAGGAGACAGTCTTTCTAACGGAGATGAAACCCTTAGCACAATCCGAGGCATTTGTATGGAAATCTAGCTGCTGGTATACATGGAAAATATTGAAGATTACCTTCACTATGCATGAACAGAATTTCAGCGCCGTTGAGAACTCGAGTCGAGGCAACACATCCCTGCTTCCATTCCAGCACCAAGACTCTTACCTCATCCACTATGCGCCTTCACCGCAGAAAAAAAGAAGCTAGACAGCTTCTTGCGAAGGTTCGATCCATGCGTCCAAAGCGCGGGCTACGGTACGACGAACACGTTAACTTTCCTTCTCTTTCTTATCTCAGCAGAGGCCTGGGACTTGTCTCCTGAGTTCCAACATGATTACTTCGAGGTCTGGAAGCTGCTAAAGGACGTGTACCAGCTGACGCAGACGAAACTTCGTAGCAGTTTCTTCAGAGCCGCACCAGAAGCCCATGACGATATGCGACAGTTCACGCTCAGGGCCCTTCAATACTTGAACGTGGCCTGCCACGTGCCAGAGACCTTCGGCGCCCTCCGTAATTTCCTTGTTGCAGACCTCGTCCACAGCCGGCTTCCCTCTTCCATGATAGCCCACCTCAAGGACCGAGACTGCAGGGCACTCGAGGAAATGATTATGGTTGGGAGCTAATATCTGACTGCACGCCCGAGCACTATCTTATATCAGTTGTTCCAAAATCGAGTACCTCACAAACCTCCTGTGTCATCCTCCAGCCCTCTTCCACAGGCCACTAGACGCCCAGCACCCCATATAGTATTGTTAGCCACGTCCCCGGTTCATGCTGCCCCAAGATGACTAGCAAATACCGACCAAAACTCGCAAGGCTGTGATTTCTACAGGCCAAACAGCCGCTATACAACCCAGGAATACCGAGCCCTGCAACAGAGTCCACGGCCAAGAACGTCATCAAGCCCCCGTGCCGTTCACGTCATGACACCAGACGAGACGGCTGCGACCGTCAGCCTCCTCACCACCTTGCCGCCGGTAGAATGTTCTACGCTGAAAACCAACGAAAGACCAATAAAGTCTACTTTGAAGACCTGCACCAGAACCCTCGGAGGACAGGATATGACCTTCCTACTGAACTCAGGAGCCGTCTCCATCTTTGTAGAAGAGGCCCTCGTCGACCCTGGTCAACAGAGTGGTCACAATGTCAGAGTCCGCGACGTGATCCTAGTATGCGTCCCAGATACGAAGTACTTCGAACGGCCTTCCAAGATGGACAGCATACTCGACGTCAATGAAGACGGGCAGGACGACACCATTCCCACAGAAAGAAAAGAGCGCCCCGAGATTGGCTGCCATGTGACTACATGGGCCTTCGCCCATGCCCAGGCTGAAGAGGAGGCTCCCCTTTTTAACATCCTCCTTAACCTCCAAACCAGAGTTCCTGGACAACCAGAGGACTTTCCCGGACCTCTGGTGGATATATCAACGAGCAGTAGAGGCTCGAGAGCATTCCGGCACCTGTGATGCGTTCAGCACTTACCTTTTCCAGAACGACCTTCTCTACCGCAGGACCCTACAGGAAGGCCATGAAACCTTCCAGATGCTCGTTCCAGACCTCCACTGTCAGGAAGTCCTCCAGCTGGCGCATGAAAATCCACTGACAGGACACTATTCTCAGAAGAAAACATTGGCACGCCTCCAGCGTGATCTCTACACACTATTCAATACTTTCTTGTTCTACCTGTCAATTCCACGCCCCAAGACGACTGCTTCAGGGTAGGCTTTCCCCAGACTTTGACAACTGAAAACAGCACCCAGTTCATGAGCGCTACGTTCACTTCGTTCCTGAAGCTAATCTCCCATGTCTTTGCATGGCTATATAGATAATATAATAATTTCTTATATATATTCATGTGTTTAAGGTACACAAATATAAGTAGTATAAGGACTATGTAACGAACGTATGTACGTTTTGAGCGTCACGCAAGACCGCTGGCGTTAGACTAAACAACCCCTCGTGATTCATCTAGTGGAGGTGTGAGAGCGTAAGGAGAATAAGTAACGTTCTAAACGAACCTTGATTTGAATGCGTAAGAACTCGAACGTCCATAACGAATTCCTTAAGTGACGTCATATCCCTGCAAGTATAAAAATAGCTACGAAGGGTACGCGTAGTTAGTGGAGAGTCAGAGTGAGTTAAGAGTAGAGAACGTAGAGAGTGTAGAAGAAAACAAGAATGTAGACTCTAAGTCGATCGTGAATGTGATGGAAGGATCCGGCACCGTCTTGAAGTTGGTTCACCGTCAACACTATGCATCAACGCCCCTGCCTGAATCGATTCGTCGATTCTCCTATCGACACTCCATATCGACTCTAAGTTCATCGTGAATGTGATGGAAGGATCCGTCACCGTCTTGAAGTTAGCTCACCGTCAACCCCACACATCAACGTCCCGGCCTGAATCAAATCGTCGATTCTCCTAAATCGATCGTGAATATGACTGAAGGATCCATCACCATTTTGAAGTTGGCTCACCGTCAACCTTTTTCTTCAACACCCCGGCCTGAATCAAGTCGTCTAACTCCCATCTTATATCGACATCTAGAACTTCTACCTTGTTGTATACTACGTCATATTTATTTTGGTTCTTCGTGAGTTCAGTTGATAGGCGGAGGTATTACCTTTCCAAACGTCCAACGGCACCTCCTTTCTTTCTCCATTGTTTTTCTTATATTTTTTCTTGGTGGTGATTCCCAGATTTAGTAATATTTACGACTTTCTGATTTTCCCTTTTTTTTTTTTTTTTTATGGAGAGTTGAGTTAAACATAAAATGAGGTTAATTTTACACCCTGGTCTGCGCTCTGCCGCTCTGCTTCTGGTATTGTGCAGACTGCAGAATTGACGCAGTCTGCACTCCTGCAAAAAGTAAACGCCTTTGCAATCAGGTCTTGAGAGCAGAAAAATGAACTACCAGTCAAAACGATTTAGAAATAAAGGACAAATAGTGTAATTTCAAATCTCAATAAAGAACATGGACAAATAGAGCTGAATAATTGTTATTTCACAGTCACCGTCAACAACTAAGTAAATAATTTATCTTCATTACTACGAAGTAAAGTGTTTATAAAAATGTGAATTGAAAGTGAAAGAGATAAAAGAAAAGGGTAATCAGTGTAGTGAAAACCAAATGAAGTAATATTCCCCGTTTCTCACTTCCTCCCCAGTTGGTATTGTGTATATACTATTTGATATTTCACAATTACTTTTATTTTCTTGCGACACTGCTTCTGACCCAGGGCAGTGGACAAGGTGCAGGGATGACCCGTCTTTCAGGAGGTGCTCAGATAAGAGGGAGGGTGGAGGGGTGTGGAGTGTATTCAGGGATGGAATGGGTGGGAATGATTTTATGCCTTTTTCTTTTTGGCTACCCCCCTTGTAAGGGGGAAAAAGCCTTGGTATATGTATGTATGTACTTTTATTTTCATTAATATGTAAGGTTATTAGTAATAAGGTTTTGTATATGGTAAACATTCAGATTGTTTCTCTTATCCTCATTATCAGCTCTATACTAGGACTTAATTATCTTAGTAAATAAGTCTTAAATAAGTGACATAATACCATCTGACAGACACCTCTCGCCCCCGGATACTAAGCCCCCTAACGGCCTTCAAGACTCGTAGCGGCTTGTTCTATTTCGCGGTCATGCCTTTCGGTATGGTCAACTGGGAGGCATAGACGACTGGGGTCAGATATCTGGGGTCCAGAAGGTTAAGCTGCAGGGGAACTGCTCCTAGTCCGGTGCTGCTGGCATCGGTTCTATAACAAAGGGCATGGGTGAGTCAAAGAGTTGGATAACAGGGACGGACTGCAGATAACCCTTCAGTTCGTGGAACGCAGCTATGGTGGCGTCTGTCCAAGGGATAACCTCTGGGGAGTTCTTCTTTGGGAGGCCGTGGAGATTATGGGCCTGGTCTGAAGAAGCAGGAATGAAGTGGGAATAGTAATTTATCAAGCCCATGAAAGAGCGGAGTTTTGTCTTATCCTTGGACAAATCGGTCCGTTTAAAGGCATCAATCCAGTCCGACAGTGGGCGGGACCGTCCTTTCCCTACCGTATGGCCTAGTTACTGGAGTTCCGGGCAGCCAAACTCACTACAGCCTAACCACTTACATACATTTATATACCAAAGGCTTTTCCCCCTACACGGGGGGTAGCCAAAAAGAAAAAGGCATAGAAACCACTCCCACCCATTCCATTTTAATTTAAGGAAAGATAAAGTGAAGGCAGCTGTTAAGATGATGAGAGCAGGTAAGGCACCTGGGATGGATGGATGCCATGCAAAATGTCTGAAAAAAAAATGAGGTACTGTGATGGTGGAGTGGCTGGTGAAGTTATTTTGTATTCTTTCTTCCCTTCAATTTCTTTTCATCATTGTCTTAATGTAAGTTAGTCACTCATCTGTAGGCCCCATGCCTCAGTTCATCCTACTTAGTCAAGTTCCACTCAATATATGCTGCTGGTAGGATATTTAAAACTTTGGAAATTTTATCTTGATTTTCTTCACTACTTCTACACTTTTTAGTATTAGGTACACCAGAGGACTCCCGCCTGGGATCTCCAACCCACTCACCAAGCCAACTCTGCTCCGACGTCACTACTTAATTCATCCAATAATTTTTTACCGTTACAAATAAGTGTCTCCGTTTAAAGCGTGACTTCTCACCCAATGCACCAATAAAGTTTTTCTCTTCCTCAACCCTTCTCCAATTATAAAGACTGTTACACTATCTCAAGCAATACTGCTTGCGCAAGCAATCTTGGTCACGACAGATATGTGAGAAAACTATAGGAAAAGGTAAGGATGTTTATTAAATTTTATGGATTTGGAGAAGGCTTATGACAGGGTAGACAGGAAGGCACTGCGGGAGGTATTGCAGATATATGGGATAGGAGGAAAGCTGTTAAGAGCAGTCAAGAGTTTTTACGAGAGTAGTAGAGCTTGTGTTAGGATTAGAAATGGAGAGAGTGAGTGGTTTGAGGTAAAGGTGAGCCTTCGTCAGAGATGTGTTATATCGCCCTGGTTGTTCAATTTATACATGGATGGGGTGGTGCGAGAGGTAAATACAAGGGTAATGGGTCAAGGATTGGAGATGGTTAAAGAAAATGGAGAAAAGTGGGAGATAAATCAGTTGCTGTTTGCTGACGACACTGCGCTTGTAGCAGGATCAGAGGAGGGATTGAGGAAGTTAGTGACAGAGATTGGGAAGGTGTGTGAAAGAAGGAAGTTGAAGATAAATGTGGGTAAAAGTAAGGTGATGAGATGTGCAAGGGGAGAAAGTGGCAGCAGACTGGAAGTGAGTAGGGAGAGAGACTGGAGGAAGTGGATAGTTTTAGATACTTGGGAGCGAATGTGGCAGGAAAAGGAGAAGTGGGGGTGGAGGTAGAATGTAGATTGAGAGAAGTGAGTAAATGCCTTGGTGGATTAAAAAGTGTAATGAGAAATAGGCATTTGGGATGGATGCTGAGAGGAGATTGTATGAAGGAATGGTTGTGCTGACAGCACTGTATGGGGCAGAAACATGGAGCATAAGAGAGGAAGAGAGAAGGAATTTGAGTGTGTTTGAGATGAAATGCCTGAGAAGTATGATAGGGATTACTAGGCTAGATAGAATGAGAAATGAGGAAGTGAGGAGGAGAACAGGGGTGGAAAGGGAGTTGGGGGATAGGGTTGATGAAAGAGTATTGGGACGGTTTGGACATATGGAAAGAATGAGTGAAGAAAGATTAGTAAAAGAGGTGTGGAAGGCAGAGGTGGAAGGAGTGAACGTGAGGGGTCGACCTAGGATGAGATGGACGGATGGAGTAAAAGGGGCATTGGGAAAGAGGGGAACGTCTGTTGAGGAAGGACGGAAGAGGACAGAAGACAGGGGTGAATGGAGAATGGTTGTGTATGGATGATGCTGTGATGCAAGAGGGAGAGTGGGTGGGGGATGGGGGGTAAGGGAGTATGTATGAGAAATAAAATTGACGCAGCCCGAAGGGATTTCTCCACATCTTCTCCTTTTCTACGTGAGGGGACAGAGGGGGGGGGTGTCGCCTAATTAATGAAGCGGCCTTGCTGTGGATGTGCTGTGTCTTGCGATACTGCTTCTAACCCAGGGCATTGGACAGGATGCAGGGATGACCCGTCATCCAGGAGGTGCCAAGATAAGAGGGAGGGAAGAGAGGAGTGGAGTATGTAGAGTGGAATGGGTGGGAGTGGTTTCTATGCCTTTTTATTGGGGGGGGAGGGGGAGGGCTATCTCCCTTGTAAGTGGGAAGAAAGCCTTTGATATATGTATGTATGTATGTATGTATGTACAGTATGTATGTATGTATGTATGTATGTATGTATGTATGTATGTATGTATGTATGTATGTATATTCATTCACATGCACAGCAGCTAGACTGGTGCATTTAGAGTTAGCCTCAGACATGTCAACCCTGACATTTCTGAACCTCTTTCGGATATTTTGTGCAGTGTATTCATTCCCGAGAACAATAATATCGGACAATGGGTCCAATTTTGTTGCTGGAACCAAGTTCTTCAAGAAGATGTTAGACCATATTAATGTCTCCGAATATATGACAGGAAATAGCAGAACTTGGAAATTCATAGCCCCATGAGTACCATGGATGGGAGGCTTTTATGAACGCATGATCAGTTTAACCAAGTCATGCCTGAAGAAGGTCTTGTATAAGAAAATAGTGACTCGGGGTGAGTTGGAAACAATTCTGCGGGAAGTACAAACGCTGTTGAACAATCGCCCATTAACATAACTCAATGAAGGATCCGCAGAAGCCTTGACTCTTAATCATCTTTTATATGGAAAAACCATAAATCCCTATCCACCTCTGGTAACGTCGGATCCATTTAACCCCGATTTCTTGGAACATACAGAATTAATTGCAAGACACAGCTGTCTATCATCAATTATCAAACATTTTGAAAGAATTTGGTAAAAAGATTATTTGACTTCTCTGAGAGAAAAACATTATGGCTCCTCGAAACCAATGCAAACGAAATCACTCAAAGTGGGAGAAATGGTGATAATGAAGAGACTTGAACCACAACATGAGTGGCCATTAGGACGCATTGATGAAGAAGATTATATACGCATTGTAGATGTTTATGCAACGGGATGATTAGTAGAAGAGCTCTGGGCAAACTAGTTCCCTTAGAAATTCATCCCCAAGAGCCAATACCCTTGACAGGTGAAGAATCTCTTGGCGAGAATGAGACACCCTCAGTACGTCCTTTGAGACAAGCAGCCCGAAAGGCAATTAGATTAAGACAATCCCTGATTGACAATGCACAATGGTAATCAAGACGTGCTCCTTTGCCGCCCAGAGGCATTTTTTAGAGTAAATAAGCCGTTATTATAAATTAATATAAACACCTGTGGATACGACCTCAGTTAATTTAGTGAACTGATAGTTGTAGAATTAGGATTAAGATTGAAATATACAGCAATTAAGCATATAAAGCTGTATGGAATCTGTATTCTAGAATGCTTAGTGAAAGCATGTATAACAAATTATACAACTTTACTTTTTTCCATTTAGATAGAGTGGCCTATCATTTTTGTTTATATATACGGAAACATTATTTAAAGCATTATGTAAGAGACTCGACGCCATAGGACCAAGTATGGTTGACTACCCTCTCCAGAAATGTCGAGTTACCGATATATCATTTTCATTATCAATCTTTTTATTTACCACCTGGTGACTTCTCCGTCTTGAGTATTGGTTTTGGTGTATTACCCATCTCTAATTCCCACGTATGGGGATTATTTATTATATGTATCCTGCAACATTTTCACTTTAGTTAGGGTGAGGTTGTACCTCCCATAGACCTTTGACAACGAGAGGTCAACGGTCACTAGGCGTTCGGCGCGACGTCGGACCCCTTTTTACTTAGTCCGAGACATGATTTGAAACTGACTATAAGTGTTAGTGATTCGTGATTGGGGACTGATATGAAACTTACTCCAATCACGGACCTCATATAAACCCGATAGTGTGAAGTGTAAATGCGACGAAGCGTGTGCTACACAGTGAGGGGACGCGTTCTATGAAAGAACCAGTCTCCCCTCAACACATACCTTCATACTTGCCTCCATTCCCATATCTATCCCCCATGCCAGGACCGAAGTCGACGCACACATCACCATCACCAAAACAAACACGAAGTAAATCACCAAGTGGCCCCAAGGCCACGGTAAGTTATAATATGATGTTTTAATGGAATATCCAAATAAAACAGAGTGAAAGATTATATATTCACAAAGATACATGATACTTTGTGATACCATTGTACTTTTCATGGTTCGATGAGCCCCTGCCGATCACAGGTATGTAGTTTTATGCTTTCAATGTGGACGTTGTAATTCACGTGAGTATCCCAGAATTGCCTCGGTGGGGCGGTCACCTAGATTAAATTTACACCGTCAGCATTACGTATTAAAAGGGATGTGATTTTTTCGAAAGTCATAATATTCTCCACAATGTATATATATATATATATATATATATATATATATATATATATATATATATATATATATATATATATACATCTATATATAGATATATGTGTATGTGTGTGTTAATCTTTTTCAACCACATTAATTTTTTACTTTAATTCCATGTCATCACGATCGAGACTGACAAGGAGCTCGACGGAAACATATACGGAAACTGATACGCAGTGAAGCCAAGGACTCGAACCCAGCTCAGACGTAACAAGTGAACAGTGACTTAAACCATTGCGCTATCAGTATATAAGTTGAGCACAGTTTCTTATATTTGTATGCTCGAGTTACATATACGCGAATCTTATACTCAACCCATCCCCGCTATGATAGTGCAATTGGTAGTATGTACGCGTGGGAAACTATTATGCACACACACTGAATGGTCCCCAGTACACAGATATTAATCTTTTTCAACCACATTAATTTTTCATTTTAATTCCATGTCATCACGATCGAGACTGACAAGGAACTCGACGGAAACATATACGGTTGAAAAAGATTAATATATGTGTACTGGGGACCATTCAGTGTGTGTGCATAATACTTTCTCACGCGTACTTATATATCTCTTGATAGCGCAGTGGTTTAAGTCACGGTTCACCTGTTACGTCTGAGCTGGGTTCGTGTCCTTGGCTTCACTACGTATTAGTTTCCGTATATGTTTCTGTCGAGCTCCTTGTCAGTCTCGATCGTGGTGACATGGAATTAAAGTGAAAAATTAATGTGGTTGGAAAAGATTAATATCTGTGTACTGGGGACCATTCAGTGTGTGTGTGTGTGTGTGTGTGTGTGTGTGTGTGTGTGTGTGTGTGTGTGTTCACATTGGTCTTTGGATCACGTGTTGGACTCGTGATCGACAGCTATTTCCCTCCCGATCTATGGGTAATGTTATGACCTTCCACGCACACACACACCCAACTCCCCGCCCACGAGAGTTGGAGTAACGACTCGAAGCGCAGTAATACTGAAATAATTTCAGCCCTGGGCAGGATTCGAACCAGGTACCGCCGATACCTCCGTATTGTCAGTCTGAGACTCTACAAACTGCGCCACCGAGAGAGAGAGAGAGAGAGAGTGTGTGTGTGTGTGTGTGTGTGTGTGTGTGTGTGTGTGTGTGTGTGTGTGTGTGTGTGTGTGTGTGTGTGTGTGTGTGTGTGTGTGTGTGTGTGTGTGTGTTTGTGTGTGTGTGTATTTACCTAGTTGTATTTTACGTGAAGAGGAGCTATGCTCGTGGTGTCCCGTCTTCATATCTCGTTTTATCTAGACTGTTTTTAAATTCATGTATCGTTTTTGCACACACCACATTTTCATCTATATTGTTCCAAACGTCTATTACCCTGTGGGGAAAGTTGTTATTTTTCAGGTCTCTTGTATAACTGTCTTTCTTGATTTTCTTTCCGTGTCCTCCTGTATCTCTACTATCCCATTTTATCAGATCCTCTCTATCAATAGTTTCTATACTTTTCATGATTCTATAAATAGTTATCAGAGAAAAGCTATAGGAAAGGGGAAGGATGTTTTTTTGGGCTTTGAAGGATATGGAAAAGGCTTATGATAGGGAAGACAGAAAGGCACTGTGGGAGGTTATGCAGATTTATGGGATACGAGGAAAGCTTTTGGGAGCTGTCAAGAGTTTTTATGTGAGTAGTAGAGCATGTGTTAGGATTGGAAATGGAGAGAGTGAGTGGTTTGAAGTAAAGGTGGGACTTCGTCAAGGATGCGTTATGTCGCCCTGGCTGTTCAACTTATACATGGATGGGGTGGTGCGAGAGGTGAATGCTAGGGTAGTGAGTCAGGGATTGGAGATGGTTAAAGAAAATGGAGAAAAGTGGGAGGTGAGCCAGCTGTTGTTTGCGGACGACACTGCGCTTGTGGCAGGGTCAGAGGAGGGATTGAGGAAGCTGGTGGCAGAGTTTGGGAGAGTATGTGATAGAAGAAAGCTAAAGATAAATGTGGGTAAAAGTAAGGTGATGAGATGTACAAGGGGTGAAAGTGGCAGTAGACTGGAAGTGAACATTAAGGGAGAGCGACTGGAGGAAGTGGATAGTTTTAGATACTTGGGTGCAAGTGTAGCAGGAAAAGGTGGAGTGAAGGTGGAGGTAGAATGTAGATTGAGAGAAGCGAGTAAATGCCTTGGTGGTTTAAAGAGTGTAATGAGAAATAGACATTTGGGAATGGATGCGAAGAGGAGACTGTATGAAGGAGTGATTGTGCCAACAGCACTGTATGGGGCAGAAACGTGGAACATAAGAGAAGAAGAGAGAAGGAGTTTGAATGTGTTTGAGATGAGGTGTCTGAGAAGTATGGCGGGGGTTACCAGGCTAGATAGAGTGAGAAATGAGGAGGTGAGGAGGAGAACAGGGGTGAAAAAGGATTTGGGAGAGAGGGTTGATGAAAGAATATTTGGATGGTTTGGACACATGGAAAGAATGAGTGAAGAAAGACTAGTAAAAGAGGTATGGAAGGCAGATGTGGAGGGAGTGAACATGAGGGGACGTCCTAGGATGAGGTGGATGGATGGGGTGAAGGGGGCTTTGGGGAAGAGGGGAATGTCTGTTGAGGAAGGAAGGGAGAGGACGGAAGACAGAGGTGAGTGGAGAATGGTTGTATATGGATGATGTTGTGACTGCATGAGGAGAAATGGGCGGGGGGGTGGGGGGTGGGGTAGTATGTGTGAGTAAATTTTGACGCAGCCCGAAGGGATTTCTCCCCGTCCTCTCCTTATATGCAAAGGGGGACGGAGAGGGGGGGTCGCCGATTAAATGAAGCGGCCTTGCTGTGGATGTACTGTGTCTTGCGACACTGCTTCTGACCCAGGGCGGTGGGCGGGGTGCAGGGATGACCCGTCATCCAGGAGGTGCTCAGATGAGAGGAAGGGTGGGAGGGGTGTGGAGTGTATTTGGGGATGAAATGGGTGGGAGTGTTTTTATGCCTTTCCCTTTTTGGCTACCTCCCTTGGAAGGGGGAAAAAGCCTTGGTATATGTATGTATGTAAGTCTCCTTTCTCTCTTCTTTGCTCTAATGTCTGTAGCTCAAGTTTTGCTAGTCTCTCCTCATATTATAGTTCTGAGAGTGTTGGTGCCAATTTCGTAATTGCTCTTTGTATTCTTTCAAGTTTTGTTATACTTTTTTGTACGTGGTGACCATGTCGTCGCTACATACTCCAATCTTGGTCTTATGAAAGTGACCAGTATTTTCTTCACCATTTCTTCGTCCAGATATGTAAATGCCACTTTGATTGTTCTTATTAGATTATAAGTTTCTCCAAAAATTGTGTTTATATGTAATGACTCCTAGGTCCTTCTCATTTTCTACTTTTTTAATTTCTTCCTCTCCCAATTTATATGATCCCACTATTCTTTTTTTTTTTTTTTTTTTTTGCTTCTTCCAAATTCCATTATACTACACTTCTTAATATTGAATTCCATCTCCCACTTTCTACTTCATTCCCATACTTTATTGAAATCACTCTGCAGCGACTCACAATCTTCTTCGGTGTTCATTTTTTTCAGCAATTTTGCATCGTCCTCAAAGGAGCTCATATAACTTTCAATTCCTTTATCCATATCATTAGTATATATAGCAAACATTATTGGGGTCAGAACTATTCCTTGTGGAACTCCACTAATCACTTCATCCCAATTAGAATGTTTGTCTCTTATCACCACTGTCATTTTTCTTTCATGCAAAAAGTCTTCCATCCACTTCAGCAGTTTACCCTGTATTCCTCCTGCAGTTTCTAATTTCTTTAGCAATTTCTTATGTGGCACCTTATCAAAAGCTTTTTTCAGGTCTAGAAATGTACAATCAACCCATCCATCTCTTTCTTGTATTACATCTATTAGCCTTAAATAGAAACACATTAAGTTTGTGACGCATGATCGTCCTTGTCTAAATCTAAATTGCCTTGGACTTAGTACTTTTTTTTTCTAAATGCCTTACCCATCTACTTTTGATCATTCTATCACAAATTTTAGCTATCGTACTTGTAAGAGAGACCGGTCTATAGTTAGTAGGGTCTTCCTTCTTTCCCCCTTTATATGTTGGTACAGTATTTGCTCTTTTCCAATCTTCTGGAAATTTTTCTTCTTTCAGTGAACTGCTTATTAGACTATGTATTTTGTCTGTTAGTTCATTCCTGCATTCTCTCAAAATCCAGTTTGCCATTTCATCTGG
>NC_134777.1:50213191-50220691 GCF_046742065.1 Oratosquilla oratoria | reverse complement strand
ATTAGCCACTTTTCAGACCATTGCTGTAATCTATTTAAATCTTGAATATCTAATTGGTTTAAGTAATCATTTGTCATTCCGCACAGTTTTGTACCATCAGCAAATTTTGAAACAATATATTTTAGTCCGTAGTCTATATCATTTATATATACTATAAATAGAAGTGGCCCAAGAATGGAACCTTGAGGAACTCCACTCGTAACATTTTTCCATCTAGAAGTTTTTCCATTTAAAACAACTCTCTGTTTTCGATCATTCAACCAATTATTAGTACAAATTAATAGGCTACCACTTATTCCGTGTGAAGCTAATTTAGTTAGTAGTCTTTCTATTGGGACATCTCCGGATATGATGGATTTCTTGAAAATAATTTCTAATGGAACAACAATCTCATTTTTCATTTCCTTTAAGATTCTTGAATGACAACCGTCAGGCCCTGGTGTTTTATTAACTAAGTTTATCTATACACCTTTCAATTTTTTCTTTTATTATATTTACCGTAGTAAGTTCACCATAGAGTTTTCATAGGTTTCAATTTGGAGTTCACTTTGAGGTGTTTCGTTTACGAATACTGAGCTAAAATAATTGTTTAAAATATCACACATTCCTTCATTTGAATATTCAAGTTGACCGTCAGCAGATAATAGTGGACCAATGTGATTCCTAATAACCTTTTTATCTCTAAGGTAACTATAGAATTCTTTGGGGTTCTGTTTTTTATTGTCTTTTTTAAATCTCTCTGTATTAACACATAACTTTGATAGTCATTAGATGCACCCGAGCACTTGTATCTCTTATACGCCTATCTCATTTTAGCAATACTTTTTTTCAGTTTCTTTGTCAAGCCATTTTGGGGGAACCTGATTTGGAGGACGTCTGTCCTTAAATGAAATGTATGAATCATCTTAGTAAGCGCATATATATATATATATATATATATATATATATATATATATATATATATATATATATATATAATTATATATATATATACACACATATATATATGCGTATATATATGTGTATATATATATATATGTATATATATACTGTATATATATATATATTTATATATATATGCGTGTATATATATATATATATACATTTATATATATGTCTGTGTATATATATATGTATATATATATATATACATATATATATATATGTATATATATATATATATATATATATATATATATATATATATATGTATATATATATGATGGTGGAAAAAGAAGTCACGGGTCTAGTTCCGAGTTCCTGAGTTTATTCCTGACCAGTCAGGAATAAGCTCAGGAACTCGGAACTAGACCCGTGACTTCTTTTTCCACCTTCATTAACTTGTCACAATGTACCAGCAATATATATATATATATATATATATATATATATATATATATATATATATATATATATATATTATATTTTTTTTTTTTTTTTTTTTTTTTTTTTTTTTTTTTTTTTTTTTTTTTACGTATTCGCATGTACATTAACTCACCTTTTTCTCTTTCTCGTGGGCCGTGATCATGGAATCACGAGTTAAAGACAAGTTCACGCCTACAATTGTCCGGATCAGGGAAAGGCAGGAGTTCAGTCTTCTCTTGTTTATTCTGCTTAGCGAACATGAGGATTTTACACGTGTGTTCAACACCAATGCTAGGCTTACTCTCTCTATGCGAGGGTATGGCAGGCGACGCCGGGACCCCCCCTGGCGTCCCCCCCATCATACCCTCGCTACATACGGTAACATACCCCCTTGCTTATGCTTCGACTCTCCGACATCACGCATCACTTACACGCATACCAACCATCCAGGCACACTCTGCAACATTCATACGAGGGGTGATCAAAAAGTAATGACAGTGATACCATATATTTTCACGGTACAGAGGTAAATCCAAATAGTGGCCTACATTCCTTCAAAGTACTCCCCTCCTGCCTCTATGCAACGTTCCATCCTCTTTCGCCACTTCATGAAGCACTCACGGTACTCAGAAGCCGATATACCTCGTAGCTCTGAATTGACTGCTCGCGCCAGATCTTGGATACGATGAAACAGCTTCCCTGCGATCGCACCCTTGATCTTTGGAAACAACCAAAAATCACAGGGAGCAAGGTCAGGCGAGAAGGGTGGGTGGGGGAGAAGTGTGATCCCCTGCTGCTCCAGGAACTGCACAGTGAGGTGAGCTTTGTGGGGGGCAGCATTGTCATGGTGCAGCAAAAGGCGCGATCGGCGACGGGTTGGTGCAGTCTTGGCCTGATATTCCAGGACTCGAGGAAGGACGTGATCAGTGTAGTACTGGGCTGTGATAGTACACTGTTGAGGCATTACATCCACACACATTGGTCCTTGTGAATTGAAGAAGATGGTGAAAAGGCGCTTCCTGCTTCGAAATCCTTCCTTCAGAATCTGAGGTCGAGGTTCTTCATCACTCAACCACACCATGTTAGACTGCTTGTCTCTGGTGGTGAAGAAAGAAATCCAACACTCATCTCCGGTAGCTACATCTGAGAACCGTTTCGGACCATTTGGCTCGAATTCAGCCAGCCATAGACGACAAATCCGCACCCGTTCGCTCTTCTGCTCTTCCGTAAGGAAATGATGTATCCATCGAGCACACTTCTTCCTCAGCCCTAAGTGTTCATGCACGATGTCATGTGCGCTCCCATAACTGACACCGAGCTCCAAGGATAAGAATCGAAGAGTAACAGTTGGATCTTCGTCAATGATGGCCCGCGCACGGACCGTCGTTGCTTCGGTCACGGATGTTCGAGGGCGGCCAGGACGATGATCATCTTCTAGCTGCAATTTTCCGGCTGCGAAAGCTCGAATCCAGCGGGAAACAGTTTCCAGTGATGGAGTAGACTCGGGAAAAACTTGCAACAATTCCTCTCTGATCTCCGTTGCTTTTTTCCCGAGTTTCCACCTTGTGAAGGTGTAGAATCTGCAGCCTTCTTTCGAAAAATCTATGTTTCCGGTTAGAGAGGCAAACCAACAATGACGCAATCGCACAGCGCAACGATAAAATGTAAGCTAGACAAACAGCGACAAGCTCAAACATGTAACAACAGGCAACACTTGCTGCCCCTTGCTCCCCGCCCCCCAACACTTATAGTCTCTCAGCTACGAGTCCGACTGTCATTACTTTCTGATCACCCCTAGTACATGCAATTTCGCCACATTATCCCCCTCTACAAAGCTTGACGACCCGTCAGCTTTCACCTACAAACTTACAAAAGAACAAAACAAAACATTCTGTATAAAAGAAATAAAACATCACTTCTACATTTGGAAAACATTACATATACTAAGAACACTTAATCACATACAATGACATATCCAAATATCAAATAACATCAAATGGCATATCCTAACACATTTATAACATCAAATGTCAATCACATAGTCCGTTAACCACGCTGGTAGCTTCCTATTTCTGGGAAGTCGACCAAGTCTCTGGTCTCTCTCTCCTCCATCTTCACTTTCTTTCCCCGAGTCTTCATGTGTTACACCTTCGTCACTTTCAGTGTCACTATCACTTTCACATTCACTTTCAACACCAGGACTATGATCACCATCATCACAACTACTACTACCACTATCACTGTCTCTCGAACCTACATCACGTTCACCCCAGGTAAATTCTCCCTCGCCTGGGTGTTTCCATAACCGATCGACATGCACTACTTTACTCGCCCGTTTTCTGCCAGGCATTTCTAGTCGGTAATTCACTGCGGATATCACTTCCGTCACTTTATATGGTCCTTCCCAGTCAGACTGGAGTTTCGGTGACTTGCCAGGCTTTCTCTGTGGATTATGCAGCCAGACCATATCGCCGGGCTGATGCTCTGCATTTCTGGCGCGACCTTGGTACTGCCTCCACATAGCCTGACCTGACACTCGCAGATGCTGCCTCGCCCAGCGGGAAGCCTCCTCCAGGCGCCGCTGCATCGTCCTCACGTAATCACTGTACGTATGTGGAAGTTCTGCTCCCGGTGGTCGACCGGTAGAGAGGTCGACTGGCAGACGAATTTCCCTGCCAATCATTAACTTGGCTGGCGTGAATCCCGTGGCCTCATGCTCAGCTGAACGATAGGCCATAAGTACGTACGGAACCCACAAATCCCAGTCGCGCTGGTCCTCCTGACAGTACTTGGCCAGCTGCTGGACAATCGTCGCGTTAAACCTCTCCACCATACCATCACTCTGGGGCCTCAGGGGAGAAGTACGAGTCTTATTGATGCCAAGCAGACTGCAGCATTCCTTAAAGACCCGCGACTCAAACTCTCGTCCTTGGTCTGAGTGCAGTTCCCCTGGGACTCCATAGCGCACGAACACCTCCTCCACAAGGAACTGAGCTACAGTCTCTGCCTCGTGGTTAGGTAGAGCACAGACTTCCGGCCACTTCGTGAAGTAGTCCATTACCACGCACAAGTACTTGTTTCCTCTCTCTGTGCACGGAAAAGGGCCGGCTATATCCACAGCCAGGCGTTCCATCGGCGCCCCGGTGTGGTATAACTGCAGGGAGGCACGAGTCTTGTGGGCGGGGCCTCTCTTGGCGGCGCAAACACGGCAAGTCTTGCACCACTCCTGAACGTCTCGTCGCAGGCCCACCCAGTAGACTCGCTGCCTCAACTTTTCGAGAGTGCGTTTCACTCCCAGGTGGCCGCTGGTATTACCCTCGTGCATCTCTTTCAGCAGCTCCTGTCGCCGAGAGCATGGCACTACTACCAGCCAGCTTACCTCTCCTGTTCGTGCGTGCGTCCAACGCCGGTGTAGGATTCCCCCTCGCAGACTCAGTGCCTCCCACTGGTCAACAAGTCCTTTGGTAGCAGGACTCTCGGGTGATACTGTCTCTTTGGGAGGCCTTTCACTGCTGGCCTCTAACCACCCAATCACCAGAGACAGGTCAGAATCCTCTCGTTGGTCCCTCTTCCACTTCTCGTCTGCCTCGGTGGTGCTGTGAGCGACGGTTAATTTCCGCACAGCCACCTCAGACTCTCGCCGTGAGCAATGCACACACTCGGGTGGGCAGGGACGGCGACTTAAGCTGTCGGCGTTGTTATGCACCCGGCCAGGTCGGTGCTCGATCTCATAGTTGTACTGCTCCAGTTTTCCAATCCACCTGGCCAGCTGTCCTTCCGGTTCCTTCATAGTCTTCAACCATCTCAAGGCGGCATGATCCGTTCGAATGGTGAAGCGCGTACCATACAGGTAGTGATGGAAGTGAGCGAGTGCTTTCATCACCGCTGCCAACTCCTTCCGTGTGACGCAGTAGTTCCTTTCCGCCTTGTTAAACTTAGCACTGTAGTAACTCACCACATACTCCTTTCCATCACGAAGCTGTGACAGCACGGCTCCCACACCCTCTTGGCTCGCGTCCGTGTCCACAATGTACGGCAAGCCCATTTGTGGGTAGGGAAGCACTGGCGCTTCCACCAACTCTCGCTTCAGTGCCACGAAAGCTTGCTGGCACTCCTCGCTCCACTCGAAAACTGCTCCCTTCCTCGTCAGATGGTGCAGTGGGGCGGCGATAGTGGCGAACCCTGCCACAAACCTCCGGTAGTACGTGCACAAGCCCAGGAAACTGCGCAGCTCCGAGACATTCTGAGGGACTGGCCATCCTTCCACAGCGGTGACCTTGAGTGAGTCCGTCCTCACACCTTCCCTTACGACGTCATTTCCCAAAAACGGCACTTCTGACTTGAATAGAGTGCACTTCTTTGGATTCAGCTTCAGGCCAGCCTTCCTCATTCGGCTGAACACTTCTGTGAGCCTAGCCAGCTCCTCCTCGAAGCTGTTTCCAAACACCAGCACGTCGTCTAGGTAGACGACTGCCGCCTTCCATTGCATACCGTCGAGTACACGTTCCATAAGACGCTCAAAGACTCCAGGGGCGTTCATGAGGCCAAAGGGCATCACGTTCCAGTGCCACAGGCCTTGCCCAATCGAGAAGGCTGTCTTCTTTTTATCCTCAGGCGCCATCTCGACTTGATGATAGCCTGACTTCAAGTCCAGCGTGGAGAACCACTGGACCCCACTGAGAGCGTCTAACGTCTCGTCGATGCGGGGGAGAGGATAAGCATCAGGGACAGTGACGGCGTTCAGCGCCCGGTAATCTACGCAAAACCTACGGCTTCCGTCCTTCTTCGTCACTAGGACTACCGGCGAGCACCACGGGCTGTCTGACCGCTCAATCACTCCCGTTGCTGCCAACTCTCGGACAAGCTTCTCCATTTCTTCTCTCTTTGCTGGTGGGACCCGACGAGGCGCCTGCTTGATGGGAGGACTATCTCTGGTAAAGATGCTGTGCTGAACCAATGACGTGCGACCCAAGTCCATGTCTCCACTGCTGAACACGTCACGGTATTGTGCAAGTAATGCCTTCACTCTACTTGCCTGCTCAGCTGTCAGCTGCGTGATACTCCTCTCCGCCAAGTCTTCCAAATACTCAGGCAGGCCTTCTGGTAGGTCCTTTTGTTTCTTCTCCTCCTTCGGTGACTCCATCTTGCTGTTAGCGGTGGCGATAGTGGTGGATGCGGTGTGGTGCATGGTCGTAGTAGCAGAGGTGCGGGCCACTCTTCCTTTCCGTGCTTTACCTTTGCTGGGTGACTTGACGGCCTGAGATCTCTGCCCTCTGGGTTCCCTTACCTCATCCTTCGTGGCGAGCTCTCCATTAGGATTCAAAGGCACTTCATAGCCTCTCACTGACATCCTACCCTCCTGGAGATCAACACATGCCCCCACGCGATTAAGGAAATCCAACCCTAACAGGCATTCATCTTCCATCTCCGCCACAAGCACAGGCAGGCGTTCAGTCACCCTGCCTACGGCCAAATTCAACCACACCGGTCCCTTCACCGGTACACAGTCTCCTGTAACTCCGCACAGTTGCTGACCCACGCACTTCACACCACGTTCTGGTAGGACTCCCTCTCGCACGAAGGTCCTCTCTGCCCCCGTATCCACTACCATCTCCACTTGGCGTCCATTGATACTCCCTGTCACCTTGATGGCGTCGGACGCCGCCACCTGACGACACCTTAGTTGGCTTGGGGCGCCCGAGTGCTCTGCTGGGAAGGTGCCCCGGCCCCCAGCTGCTTCAAGTTTCCCGCCGACGGCGTCACCCCCTTGGGCTGGCGGCACTCAGGGGAACTGTGTCCTCGTATTCCACAATTCCAGCAGCAGGGCTCGAACACCGGTCGCATTCCGTCCTCTAGCGACCGTGCCCTCCTCTTGCAGTCGTGCTTTTTGTGACCTACCTGACCACAGTTAAAGCACGACCCTTTGAAAGGCTTGGAGCTCACCTTCCCACCAGGTTGAGATGGTTTGCTACTTGCCTGCGCACGCCTGGCCCAAGCACGGCTCGGACGACGCTTCCACGCGTCGCTGGGAGGGGGAGCAGCAGGGCTGACGCTCATGAGAAAGGCTTCAAACTCCGCTGCCCTTGCCAAAGCCTCTCTCACGTTCTTGGGCGCAGCCTGCTTCACGTGGATCTG
>NC_134777.1:49930691-50208191 GCF_046742065.1 Oratosquilla oratoria | reverse complement strand
AGAGTTTCGCGTTTGGAGGCATCCCTAATTTTTTCAGGGTCCTCAAAGATGCCAAGCACTTTGAATCGATTAGATATTGTTCCCCGCATACTTCTGGATGCACATATCTCCCCTAAGCTTTTTTACTGGAATTGGTACGAAATCTTATTGTTGCAATCACAGGTTTATGATCGGTACCATAGAACTCAGCACTCTGGTAAACCCCACAGCTATATAGGATCCTCCAACGAATACTAATAATTAAGCATACAATCGATCTCCTTTGCCACCCTAGTATAACTATACCTCGTCCATCGGTGTGGCTCTCGTATTTGGAACTAGGAACCAGCATTGCTTATCCTTCTTGTTTTTGCAAAATTCAGAAAGAGAGAGCAATTAGTGTTCCTGGTTCCAGAGGCAAGACATACTTCACAACCAGCTCTGTCGGTGCAAGTAGTTGCAATGAAGTCGCCTAAAACATACAAGTGTATCGTGGTGGGCCCTGGTTAACTATATTCTTAAACTTTACATAGATCATCTTCTCTACAAGTTCATACATCTCAGTAGAAGCATATACTGCACTAAGTGATGAAACCCAAGGCGTGCTTCAAACTTAGCTGCATGACACGTTCATCAACCGAAGCAATTCTTATAATGTGATGGTATATTCCATCAAATGCGTCTACAGCTACTCCAGTGAG
This sequence comes from Oratosquilla oratoria, assembly GCF_046742065.1. NCBI lineage: Eukaryota > Metazoa > Arthropoda > Malacostraca > Stomatopoda > Squillidae > Oratosquilla > Oratosquilla oratoria. The sequence goes on along the minus strand of NC_134777.1, from coordinate 50,207,511 downwards.
GTGGACTCCATCGCGGGCGCCCGACCGATAGTAGGTGTAACCCCAGCTATTGACTTCATCACTGCCTAGTCTCCTCACCAAGGAGAGCGACACTTTACCCATTCTAAGCCTCTTGAGTTTCGCCGATAGAAAGGGTAGTTGATCGTTCTAAGAGAGGGAGAGAATGATCCAGGCGCCCACAAAGAATATCACCCAGATCCTGGCTTGACGCGTTTATGAGAGGAACAAAGGGAGTAATTGGTGAGGAACAGTGTGGGTTTAGGATAGGTAGAGGTTGTGTAGATCAGATCTTTGTGGTAAGACAGATATGTGAGAAAGCTATAGGAAAAGGTAAGGCTGTTTTTTGGGCTTTTATGGATCTGGAAAAGGCTTATGACAGGGTAGACAGGAAGACGCTGTGGGAGGTACTGCAGATATATGGGATAGGAGGAAAGCTGTTAAGAGCAGTCGAGAGTTTTTACGAGAGTAGTAGAGCTTGTGTTAGGATTAGAAATGGAGAGAGTGAATGGTTTGAGGTAAAGGTGGGACTTCGTCAGGGATGTGTTATGTCGCTCTGGCTGTTCAATCTTTACATGGATGGGGTGATGCGAGAGGTAAGTGCAAGGGTAGTGGGTCGGGTTGGAGATAATTAAAGAAAATGGAGAAAAGTGGGAGGTGAGCCAGTTGTTTACCGACGACACTGCGCTTGTAGCAGGATCAGAGGAGGGATTGAGGAAGTTAGTGACAGAGTTTGAGAAGGTGTGTGAAAGAAAGAAGCTGAAGATAAATGTGGGTAAAAGTAAGGTCAAGAGATGTACAAGGGGAGAGAGTGACAGCAGGCTGGAGGTGAGCATTAAGGGTGAAAGACTGGAGGAAGTGGATAGTTTTAGATACTTGGGTGCGAATGTGGCAGGAAAGGGAGGAGTGGGGGTGGAGGTAGAATGTAGATTGAGAGAAGCGAGTAAATGCCTTGGGGGATTAAAAAGTGTAATGAGAAATAGACATCTGGGAATGGATGCTAAGAGGAGGTTATATGAAGGAGTGATTGTGCCAACAGCATTGTACGGGGCAGAAACATGGAACATGAGAGAGGAAGAGAGAAGGAGTTTGAATGTGTTTGAGATGAAATGTCTGAGAATTATAATAGGGGTTACTAGGCTAGATAGAGTGAGAAATGAGGAGGTGAGGAGGAGAACAGGGATGGAAAGGGAACTGGGAGATAGGGCTGATGAAAGGGTATTAGGATGGTTTGGACACATGGAAAGAATGAGTGAAGAAAGATTAGTAAAAAAAGTGTGGAAGGCAGAGGTGGAAGGAGTGAATATGAGGGGGCGCCATAGGATGAGATGGATGGATGGGGTGAAAGGGGCATTACAGAAGAGAGGAATGTCTGTTGAGGAAGTACGGGAGAGGACAGAAGATAGGGGTGAATGGAGAGGGGTTGTGTATAGATGCTGCTGTGATGCATGAGGGGGAGTGGGTGGGGGATGGTGGGGTGAGGAAGTATGTATGAAAACAAAACAAAAATGACGCAGCCCGAAGGGATTTCTCCCCGTCTTCTCCTTTTCTGCATGAGGGGACGGAGAGAGGAGAGAGGGGGGGGGTCGCCGAATTTATGAAGCGTCCTTGCTGTGGATGTGCTGTGTCTTGCGACACTGCTTCTGACCTAGGGCGGTGGACAGGATGCAGGGATGACCCGTCGTCCAGGAGGTGCCAAGATAAGAGGGAGGGAGGAGGGTGGAGGGGAGTGGAATATATAGGAAATGGAATGGGTGGGAGTGGTTTCTATTCCTTTTTCTTTTTGGTTATCCCCCATGTAGGGGGAAAAAGCCTTTGGTATATGTATGTATGTATGTATGTATGTATGTATGTATGTATGTATGTATGTGTGTGTGTATGTATGTGTGTATGTATGTATGTATGTATGTATGTATGTATGTATGTATGTATGTATGTATGTATGTATGTATGTATGTATGTAATAGCTCGTCAGCTCGTGCAGCCAATTTGGTGGTTTCATGTTACAAGCCCACCTCCACCATATGTTTGCAAGTCATAGATATGGAGTTAACGATTCACCATTCCATGCCCACACCCACCATCAATCCCAGCGAAGGGAGACGAGGCTTTGGGCATACGTCTTTAACCCAGCAGTCCCATGGGTCGTGGGAGACTATATGCGTACACAACACTGGAAATGAGGGGAAGACAACCACGGACCGTGCGGTGTCGGCCCAGGCGGTAGCTACTTGACTCAGGGCGTGCTTGACTCGAAAGTTCAAACCAAGACGCTCAGCCGATATGTCTCTCTGGGGTAGGAGGGGTTGCCCGGGCTGGCCTGAATTAAGAACCAAAAACTCAATTTGTTTGTAACAGGGAGTCATCTTAATGCAACCACAGCATTGTGATATCACTTAGATTTCAGAACCCTCGTCTTCAGGCGCTATAGGGATGCCATCCATGGGTTATTGGTCCACAACGGGGTTGGATAGCCAATGACTCATAAAGTCCGTCTGTCCATTGGATTTTTTTTTTTTTTTTTTCATATAGGGTGTTCAGCACACCCTCCTCACTAACAGGAAACCAGTGGAGAAACAGATTTACTCGCCGACAACCCAGCTATGCAGCAGGTAGTACTGGGTTACATGGTATCAACAGATTGACAACTGTGCCTCCCCTGGTCTCGCATTGTTGCAAATTATCTGGTAGTTACTGGTAGCTGCATGATTAGCGACAATAGACATTGCATATCAACAGTATTTAGCCGTGACATCCTGCCTACATTGCTTTCTGTTCATGCGTAGTGGGCCAACACTGAATGAAACCACACATTCCAATCCATGCTGCCACAAGAAGTCCTTCTGATCCTATATACTGTACAGTATATAAGACCGGAATCGAACTTGGATCGCCTAAAATGACGCACCGTCACGCAATACCGTCTCGCAAACGAAATTAATGTGACTATTGAAAAGTATGTCTGTTCACGTACAGCGTGTACGCACGTGATTATGGTCGTTCATTGCATATAAACATAATGCGTGCGAACATAACACGTACAACCATATGTACAAGCATGGAGATGTTTGACGTAAGCTTGCGTTTCTTACATAGTTCGTTTGCACTCTTTCCCATATATAAATACACGAAATGGATATAAACTAACATCAAATTCAATTGAGAGGAACTCATTCTGCGTTTAGCTTTGTTTTTATTCCATTATGATGGTATAGAAATGTACGAGTACTTAGATACGTCAAATGAATTGAAAATTTTGTTTTAATTGCGTAATCCGGATCCATGAAATTGTACTAAAGATTTTCGTGTTATTTGTAAATTATTTTCTCTTAAATATATATTTTCGTCAATATGAACTTGAAATATTTATTTTGGAAAAACCTTGCCCGTGCACAGTTTTGCTTCGTATCCACAAAAGAAGAAGCTCGTGTCTCTCTTGAAAAGCAACGAAAATGGCGGAGGCGGGTGTAGAAACTGCCGCAACTTCTGCCAGATTCTTTTGTCACAAGTGTTATGTGGAAATCACGCCACTCTTACCAGTAAGTTTTCCAACAGAGGATGAGTTAATTCATACTTTGATGAAGATTTAGCGTGATCCAGAGACCATGTCAATGAGATAATGAACTGTGATTGCAAACTGTCAAGACGACTCAGAATGTATTGATAATGTTTCCCTGTAGCTTTGGTTTTGTTTTGGTGATGGAAGGAATTTTCTTGTAGATGGATTATGAATTTTTATATCCAGTAGATGATTTGGTTCTACTTAATACAGCCATAATTGTCTGAAGTTCACTTTGCAAGGATAGCGTGCATCGAAAACGTTGCTCAGGAAAACTCAACCATGTAGGCATCTTTGAATTAAAGATGGTACCAGTTGGATTTTGGGAATCGTGTTTTCAAGTCGGTCATTGGTGATTGGACTACCAGTCTATTCAGATTAGATTCTAGAGTCCCGATAGGCCCAGTTGCAGATATGTTCGCCAGAAGTAGGTAATTTTATAACAATTCAACTCTTCATCAAGGTCTTGCTACCTAGTAACCTAGTTTTCATTATGGCCTTTGTTATATATTTTACTTTGGTTAGATTGTAAAATTTGCTCGTTTTTTCTCGTCATTGTATGTAAAAAAAGATACATTAATATGACTATATTTCCTAAACTGGAAATACTTCTGATGCAGGTCAAAATTGCAGTAGCAAATGACAATAGGGCATTTGGATAGAATTAGCATTAATGAGGAATTTCAAGTAATATAAACATGGATAAAGATAAATATATATCATGTGCCTGTTCACTAAATGAGTATACTCTTTCATGCCAAACTTGTTTATCTGTTATTGTATTTGTTAACCCCCTAAACATGATGACGCCTACATAGGCATCATGAGGTGCAAGCGAGTAAATGAAGATGCTAGCATTGGCTTCCTGATCATATTTATTTTATAGTTATAGCTGAGTGACCCTCTTGTTCTGTGAACAGGCTCGATCACTTTTTCAGTGGTTACAAAAATTGTGGGTGAAAACAAGAATAACAGCCATAACTTTATAGTTTATAATGCACGTATTGTGATGTATCATTGTATGTCAGGCAGCTAATGTGCGTGTGAATATTTGAGTCACATTGAAGAGGATAGGGTTGTCTCACACAAGTAATCCTATAGTATAGTAGTACTGTCTGTAAATACTGTACTATTTGCTTCCCCATTCCTGTGAAAAATAGATAGCAGTCTTGGAAGCTAATAATTATTTATGAAAACATAGAGATCTGCATTCAGGTCACCATCCAGCACTTAAACATAACTGGCACAGAGTGGGTCTGACCACAGAGGCAAACTGCCCTGGATACCACCACGGTATAGACACTAAACACCATATTCAGCAGAACCTCTGTTTTCAATTGCAATCCATTATAAAAAATTGTTCCTGAACCACTGTGGTCAAGGACTGAAACAAGTTACTGATCTGTTGGATACAGCTTGGATTTTTTTTTTGTTTTCTTTCTTTCTTTCTTTCTTTTCTTCTTCTTCTCTCTATCTCCCCCTCCCTCCCTCCTTCCAGTCTGGTTGGTTAAGAACCAATAATTTGATTAAATACTGGAGCAAAGATTATTTGAAACTTTGGTCAAGAACCAATTTGTTTGATGAGCTAATAATTATCATAAGTCCTGGAATGTAGTTGTTCCTTTGCTAACAGAATTTGCTCCCCTACTTTGCCAAACAATTGAACATTTTAAAGATAACCATTTGCAGTGATAACATTTTAAAGAACACCCATCTGTTTAAATTTAAAGATAATGGACAACAATTGATATAAGATAGTACCTGTATGAAAATTAGTAATTATGTTATGTAGCATTTGTCATTTAAGATGATACAGAAAGCTAATCAATCAAATCAGCTATCCTGTGTCCACTGCTGAACAAAGGCCTCCTTCATAGCATTCCATGATTCACACGACCGCGCCATCCTGTGCCACGTCAATCCTGCAACCTTCTCAATCTTGTCTCTCCACCTGTCTGGTCTCCCTCTTCCACGCTTCCCATCTCGCGGCGTCCACTCAGTAACACACTTGCTCCATCGCTCATCAGTCATTCGCACTAACTTACCTGCCCAATTCCACTTCCTCTCTTTTACTGCTTCCACAATATCTTTCATTCTAGTCTGCTCTCTTTCGGTCTCTCAGCGTTATTCCCATCATTGATCTCTCCATTCTCCTCTGTGCTGTCCTTAGTTTTTTTTTCCCATTGGCTTCATTAGTTTCCAAGTCTCACACCCGTAGATTATTGCTGGTAGAATGCATTGATTGTAAACTTTGTTTCAAACATAAAGGTAGAGAGCCTCTCAGGATCTTATTATACTTACCAAACACTTTCCAACCAATTGCAATGCATCTTTTTATTTCATTATCATGATCTTTCATCACTTTCACCATCTGGCCTAAATAATTATACTCTTTAACTTCAAGACTCTCATCATCAATTACAATCTCTTTTCTTTGAAGTTTCGTGTTGAACATTGCTTTGGTTTTACTTTTATTCATTTTTAAACCTACTTTGACACTTTCCTTGTTTAGATCACTCAGCATATCTTGCGAGTCTTCTGCTCTTACTGAAATAAGAATGTCATCCGCAAATTTTAGGTGGTTCAAATATTTCTTTTCCCAACTGGATTTAGGACAGGTAGAGGTTGTGTAGATCAGATCTTTGTGGTAAGACAGATATGTGAGAAAGCTATAGGAAAGGGGAAGGATGTTTTTTGGGCTTTTATGGATCTGGAAAAGGCTTATGATAGGGTAGACAGAAAGGCACTGTGGGAGGTTATGCAGATATACGGGATAGGAGGAAAGCTTCTGGGAGCTCTCAAGAGTTTTTATGAGAGTAGTAGAGCTTGTCAGGATTGGAAATGGAGAGAGTGAGTGGTTCGAGGTAAAGGTGGGACTTCGTCAAGGATGCGTTATGTCGCCCTGGCTGTTCAACTTATACATGGATGGGGTGGTGCGAGAGGTAAATGCAAGGGTAGTGGGCAAGGGATTGGAGATGGTTAAAGAAAATGGAGAAAAGTGGGAGGTGAGCCAGCTGTTGTTTGCGGACGACACTGCGCTTGTAGCAGGATCGGAGGAGGGATTGAGGAAGTTGGTGGCAGAGTTTGGGAGAGTATGTGATAGAAGAAAGCTAAAGATAAATGTGGGTAAAAGTAAGGTGATGAGATGTACAAGGGGTGAAAGTGGCAGTAGACTGGAAGTGAGCATTAAGGGAGAGCGACTGGAGGAAGTGGATAGTTTTAGATACTTGGGTGCAAATTATGGCAGGAAAAGGTGGAGGTAGAATGTAGATTGAGAGAAGCGAGTAAATGCCTTGGTGGATTAAAGAGTGTAATGAGAAATAGACATTTGGGAATGGATGCTAAGAGGAGACTGTATGAAGGAGTGATTGTGCCAACAGGACTGTATGGGGCAGAAACATGGAACATAAGGGAAGAAGAGAGAAGGAGTGTGAATGTGGAGATGAGGTGTCTGAGAAGTATGATGGGGGTTACTTGGCTAGATAGAGTGAGAAATGAGGAGGTGAGGAGGAGAACAGGGGTGGAAAAGGAGCTGGGAGATAGGGTTGATGAAAGAATATTAGGATGGTTTGGACACATGGAAAGAATGAGTGAAGAAAGACTAGTAAAAGAGGTATGGAAGGCAGATGTGGAGGGAGTGAACATGAGGGGACATCCTAGGATGAGGTGGATGAATGGGGTGAAGGAGGCTTTGGGGAAGAGGGGAATATCTGTTGAGGAAGGACAGGAGAGGACAGAAGACGGGTGAATGGAGAATGGTTGTATATGGATGATGATGTGATTGCATGAGGTGGAATGGGTGGGGGGTGAGGTAGTATGTGTGAGCAGATGTTGACGCAGCCCGAAGGGATTTCTCCCTGTCCTCTCCTTTTATGCAATGGGGGGACGGAGAGGGAGGGGGTCGCCGATTTAATGAAGCGGCCTTGCTGTGGGTGTGCTGTGTCTTGCGACACTGCTTCTGACCCAGGGCAGTGGACAAGGTGCAGGGATGACCCGTCATCCAGGAGGTGCTCAGATATGAGGGAGGGTGGAGGGGTGTGGAGTGTATTCAGGGATGGAATGGGTGGAAATGATTTTATGCCTTTCCCTTTTTGGCTACCTCCCTTGTAAGGGGGAAAAAGCCTTGGTATATGTATGTATGTAACTCAATCTTCTGAAAATATCTTCCAAGTAAGCTGTAAATAGTTTCGGTGAAATTGTATCGCCTTGCCATACTCCTTTCTCAATCTTGATCTTTTCTGTATCTTTATGTAGTCGAATTATAGCGGTATCTTTCGCATATATCTTTTCTAAAACTTTTATGATCTGTTCATTTGTACCCTGCAGAGGTATATTGTATTCTGTCATTTTCTCGATTAGTTGGTTTATGGCCTGCAAATAGTCGAGTCGAATATCTACTCCTAAACCCTGCTTGTTCTCTCTGTTGGTATCCATCAAAAACTTGACTTAGTCTATTTGTAAGAATCTTGGGGAATACTTTATATACATTTGATAGCAAGCTAATTGGTCAATAGTTACTAAGGTCCTTCTGGTCTCCTTTTTTATGAAGTAAAATCACTATAGCATTACATCATGCATCAGGAACGCTTTCTAGACGTAAGCACTGGATGTACAACTGAGCTAATTTAATATGAACTAATTTCCCTGCGTCTTACAACAGATCTATCGATGTACCATCATCCCCAGGTGCTTTTCCTCGTTTCATAGTTTTTAGAGCAAATTCTACTTCTTCCTTTGTAATCTCTGGTACACTACTACTGTCTACACATGAATTTACTGATTCAACTACGGTCTTCGACGAGTAAAGCTCTTGGTAAAATTCTTGTACTCTTTTTTACCATTTTGTCTCTACATTTAATTTTCTCCATTTCTGTCTTTCAAACATATCATTTGCTGTCTTCCTAAAGCATGTTTGCACTCGGTCACTTTAATACTTTTACCCTTGCGAATAGTTTCCTCTATTTCATCCATGTTTCTCTTCCTTTTCTCTAATGTCTGCCTTTTGTTGATAAGCTTGTTTAATTCTACTCTTTCTATTTCGTCTCCCCAGCTTTTAATCTGCATGGTCTTTCTTCTTTTAATTAGGTCATTTGTAGCTTGGGAGTATTTGTTTTCACTAATGTTTTTTGTACTTCCTACTTTCTCTGCCGATTCCCTAGTGATATTCACTTAATTCAAATTAATATCTTCCACGGTGTCCTCATTAGTTCTTAGAACTTTGAATCTATTTTTAATTTCTAACTAAAAGTTTCTTTCGTATTATCCTTAACCTTTGCAAGGCTTATTTTTCTTTCTTAAAATTAGTTTATTTCTCTTGGCTCTGAAATTGAATTTAGCTGTGCAACCTTCCATTCTATGGTCACTACCTATGTTGACTTTATTTATCACCGTAACATTGTTAACGCTTTTGCTTTAATCTCCTAGTATGAAGTCTATTTCGTTCTTTGTTGTTCCATTTGGACTTCTCCATGTCCATTTACGACCTACACGCTTTTGGAAGAAAGTGTTCATTATCCTCTTGTTGTAGTTCTCTGCAAAATTTACTAATATCTCACCTCTCATTTCTTTCACCTACTCCAAACTTACCAATGCATGTCTCATCGCCCATCTTCTTCCCCACTTTAGCATTAAAGTCGCCTATTACCAATGTGTACTTGCTTTTTTCTTGATCCATTACATGACTTAAATCATCATAGAATGACTCAATTTCATCGTCTGAACTCTGTGAAGTTGGTGCATAAACCTGAACTATTTTTAGTGTACCTTTTACACAGCCTAATCACAATCCAAGCTTCTCTGTCGACAAACTACTGAATTTGACTACGTTATCAGCCACCACCCGGTTTATCAAGAATCATACTCCACTAGATCTTTCTTTGTCCTTACCTCTATAGTAGAACAGGTGGTGACCATCTTGTACTTGTGTCAGCCTTTCTTCCGCTCTTCGGACTTCGCTCAGTTCTACAATGTCCCACTTGATGTTGTCTAGTTCTTCCATTAAACTATCCAGCCTGTGATCTTCTGAGAGACTTCTTACATTGTAATTATAGATCTTCATTTTCTTCGTGTTTTTTAATGTCTAAGATTTGGATCTGCTTGGACAGTGCTTACTCGCATTTGGTGGCACGCTGCCCGTCAGCACACGAGGCAATGCGGTTGGACCTTTAAGGAGACGATGATTCAACAGGAACGCCCAGTTTTGTTTTAGTTGTGCTGTTCATATTGGCTATGAAGGGGGGTTGGCAGTAATCTCACCTCCGTGCCAACTGATTTCTTGGTAGCTATTTCTCTGGTGTCACCTTATTATATTGGGTGAGGCCCTATATCCATAGGGTGCCCAATGGTCCACACCGTCATTACAACGGTACTCCATATATCTATGAGGAGTTTCCCTGTTTGCCATTAGGGATGTCCCAGTTTGCAGTGGGTCCTGCGACTGCGTGTGAGCTGCTCTTTGTCTGATCTTTCTTACAAAACCTGTTCAACATGGGTGACCCTGCAGAGATTGTCTCTCTATCAACATAGCTTTTGTAGTCATTAAGATTCTCAAGCCTACCCACCATGTCAAGGTGTCAGCTCTCGAATAGGACAGAAAGCTAATACTTAACCTAAATTTTATATTTGTAGGAAAAAATTGTGCCAGGCAATAGTCATGATACTGGTGGGGGTTTCTATAGATTTCAAGCTAGTATAAAGTTGAAGCAACTGCTAGATTATATTGGAGTTCTTGTCCAATACGCTTGGGTCTCAAAATTTGACAGGGTTAAGCATCAAAATGCAAATCACCTCTCTTAGCAAACAAATTGTCTAATATGGAGGTGATTTGTGTTTTGAAAAAAATGCTTTTTGACACGGAAAACTGCCCTAACCCTGTCAAATTTTGAGACCCCAGTGTATACCTTATTTTGAGTAGTGCTCAACAACTTGTTGCTGCCAAAATATTCAGGAGGGTTGCCTCATTTACTCCCTTTGCTGTCAAAACAAAACATACATGTGTCTGCATGGTATATGGAGTGAAGTACACCCATTCTTTGATGTAACTGACAGAAGGGAAGACAGAATCAGTCAAGTGAATATAATAAATTTATATCATATTTGCTTTAATTTGATTATCAGACTTACATAGGGTTGTGATTTTTTTGTAGTGGGGGACTTTGAAATTTATTATTGTATGTTGTCTCTTCCAAAATCTATTAAATGAGGGTCTGTTTACTAGAGTTGAGTGTACTCAAGTGCTCATATGTATGTAAATGTGTGGCCAGTGAATCATTTCCAAACACTAACAAGTGTCTGATGTCATCATTATAGAAAAATTCAGTTGGCAGAGACTACTTTTACTTTAGCCATAGATTCTGAATGTACAAAATAAAAGGATCACATGAAGAATTGTCACCCCAGAATGCCCACATGAAGAATTGTAACCCAATGAGATATCCCACCTGATGAATTGTCACCCCAGTATGCCGAATATCAACAGTGGAATAAAGATTAGGTTAGGTTGTCATCAACTTATACAACCAAAGCATTGTAAACCCAGGATGGCCCACATGAAGAATTGTCACCCAAGTATAGCCCATATGAAGGATTGTCACCCTGTCAAAGTCTGGGGTGACGATTCTTCACGTGATCCAAATAAAACAATGAGAATAATTACAGGATATATCAGAACCACCAAAAACCAAAATTTTCCCCATAGAACATCACATAAAAATGATAGGTACAGTCTATTTCACTTGTTTCATTACATAACACAAGTGCAGCCATCTGAACACAACAGAGAATCTACACTAGTAGTATACTTTTGAAACATGTAAAGTAACCTACTGCCTGTTCACAACACATTCACACTCAAATCACAAAACAAGAATTGCAAAAGTAACACTATCTCCCAAAGAAAAATCCCTTCCAAGAAGACCAAGAACTACACAAGCATGACTACATTCAGGTCCCCACCCAACATGGAGTAGCCCTGGGCACAGAAACAAGCTGCCCCAAATGCAACCATCATATAGAATACACTGAACACCTAATCTTACACTTCCCCACCCAAGCCATACCCAAACAACACAATATTTCTTCCTTGAGTGGTATAGGGGCCAATTCAGTGGCTGTTGGCTGTTAGATGGTACCCATGGGTCTCCTGCAAAAGAGAGAAGATAGATTGATTGATTCTGGGTGTAGAATGTATTATTCTCTGGTGGTGTACTGGTTTGTCCATACCAGGAATAAAATAGTACTATTTGTCAGAATTCATAGTTACGTTGGTTTTTTATAATGGTGTTTTAAATTCTATTGCATTTGTTTTTCCTCATCTTACCCCTCCTTCTCCAGACAAACTATTGTAGAGTTAAATTCCATTCTATGATATTGGGGGGCTTTAGGAAGTGAGTATATGATGTATAGAAGATGGTTCCCAGTTCTCTTCACAAAAATGTTCTGTATTTACCTAATTGTAGTATACAGGAAAGTAGCAACACTTGGGTCCTGTTACCTATTCTCTAATCTCCTAACATACCTAGACTCAAATTCATGTATGGTTCTAACTTAATCTATATCTTTGATTTTCAATTATTATGTTTAGATTTGAACTCTTCTATTGTTTTAGCTTGGGCTGTATCACCTAAGCTATTCCACATATACATTTATATAGAAAACTGTATTTCTTCACATCCTTTTGACATGTGGTCTTTCTTAACCCTTTCGATACGATGACGCCTACATAGGCGTCATGAAGAGCAAGTGGGTATGCGAGGATGCCGATGTCAGCGTCTTGATTATATATATTGTAGTTGTACCTGCGTGATCCCTATACTCTGTAAACTGGCTTCTTCATATTTTCTATGGTTATCAAAATTCATGGGTGAAAGAGAACGAGCAATACAGCGGTAACTTTATTTTTTATAATGCTAGTATTATGACGCAACATCGCACGTCTGGCAGCTAATGCTTCCCGCAAGATTTTGGCCCGTATTGAAGGGGTTAAGTTACTTCCATGACTTCTTAACCCCTTCCATACGGTGCCGCACACGTAGGCGTCATGGACTTAGATCTCGGTGGCAGCAGCCAATGCCAGCCGTACGACGTGTCGTAATAATACTCGCATCATAAAATATAGTCACCGCTTATATCGATCGTTCTCTCTTCACCCGTGAATTTTGATAACCATAGAAAATGCGATTACAAAAGAATTAGAAAGAATGTCATTATGGAGGGGCAACTACAATAAATATAATCAAGACGCCGATATGGCAGCCTCGCGAATACACTCGCTCCCCATGACGCCTACGTGTGCGGCACCGTATGGAAGGGGTTAAAGCCCTCCCATCTTTAATCAAGAGATATCTTCCATCATTGCAATCCATCCACTTTAGTGACCTGAACACTGTAATCATGTCTCTTCTTTCTCTTTGATCTCTCAAAGTTGGCAGACCCAGTACCTTTAGTGTTTCCTCGTATGGTTTATCTGCCAGGCTGAGGATGTTTGGTTGCTGCCCTTTGTATTCTCTCAATCTTGCTCATATCCTTCACTGTGTGGAGACCATACTACTGATGCATATTCTAGTCTTGGACACATCAGGATTTCAATGAGTTTTTTCATCATCTCTTTATCCATATAGTGGAACATCACTTTAATCTTAGTAGACCATATGTCTCTCCCATATTCCTGCTGGTGTCTGTCAGGTGACAGGTTGTCTTTTATCAACACTCGCAAGTCTTCCTCCTCTTTTGCTTTTGGAATGTGTTCTCTTCCCAAGAAATATTTTAAAGATGGTATTTTGGTGCTATTCCCCATTTCTAGTACTTTGCATTTGTTTGGTATTGAGCTTCATTTCTCATTCTTGGCCCCATGCAAAAATAGTATCGAGATCTTGCAATATTCCACTATCCTCATTTTTTACTCTTCTCGTGATTTTTGCATCATCTGTGAACATGTTGGCATTGCTTGTTGTTCTTTCTATCATGTGTTAAACATAGACAAGAAGCATTATTGGTGCAAGTACTGAACCTTGTGGAACTCTGCTCATTACTGCTCTCTAGCTTGACATCTTGTCCTTTACTACTGCATTTAGTTGGTTCATTGTGTACAAAGGGTCTATGTCAAGTATCTGCCTCTGAAACCAGCCTGTTCTCTTGACTGATTTTCCTCTAAAACTTAGTTTAAGAATCTTGGAAAACATAGACAACAGGCAGAAAGAAAACTGGGAAAAACAAATACAAGAGATTGGAAAACAAATAATGGCAAATTATGGGGAGCTGTAAAAAATATAAAAAACAAAAATTCAGTCCCCACCCCACCCTAGAAGCAGCAGGTGTGACCCAAGGAAAAATACTGTCACTAAAACAGCAGTGCATTATCATCAATAAGCATTCTTGAACACACATGTAAAAGGCAGTTGTCACAATCTGGCATGTTTTTCTATTTGCTGTATCAAACCTGGTCTAGGTTCAATCAGTTCTATCAATCCAGTTGCCAGTGTGCTTTATGCCTTTAATCAGGAACTTTTCTTTCTTAAACTGGATATGAAATAATGACAAAATGCAAAATATAACTACATATACCTAGAGCTTTTTTCCCCTTACAAGGGAGGTAGCCAAAGTCAAAGGCATAAATCCACTCCCACCCATTTCATCCCCACATACTCCACTTCCATTCACCACATCTTCCTCTTTTCTTGGCTCATGGATGATTGGTCATTCCTGCATCTCACCCACTGCCCTGGGTCAGAAGCAATGTAGGTAGTCACAGCATATCCACAGCAAAGCCACTTGATTTAATTGGTGACCCCACCTCTCCATCCCCTCATGAAGAAAGAGAAGACAGGGAGAAATCCCTTTGGGCTGTCAAAATATCATTCACAATTACTCCTTTGCCCCCCATCCCCCACCCACTCCTTTCCATGCATCACAGCATCATCCATATACAACCATTCTCCACTCACCCCTATCTTATGTCTTCCCCTCGACAGACATTCCCCTCTCTCCCAATGCTCCTTTCACCCCATCCATCCATCTCATCCTTGGTTGTCCCCACTTATTCACTCCTTCCACCTCTGCCTTCCACATATCTTTTAGTAATCTTTCTTCACTCATTCTTTACATGTGTCCAAACCACTCCAATACTCTTTCATCAACCCTCTCCCAACTTCCTTTCCACCTCCTCATTTCTCATTGTCCAGCCATGTAACCCCTACCATGCTTCTCGGACATTTCATCTCAAATTTAAATTCTTCATTTTGTTCCATGTTTCCACTCCATACAGGGCTGTCAGCACAATCACTCCTTCATACAATCTCCTCTTAGCATCCATTCCAAAATGTCTATTTCTCATTACACTGTTTAACCCCCCAACACATTCACTTGCTTCTCTCGATCTACATTCTACCACCACCTCCACTCCTCCCTTTCCTACCACATTCACACCCAAGTATCTAAAACTATCCACTTCCTCCAGTCTCCCTTAATACTCACTTCCAATTTGCTGCCATCCTCTCCCCTTGTACATCTCATCACCTTACATATTTATCCACATTTATCTTCAACTTCCTTCTTTCACACACCTTCCCAAACTCCATCACTAACTTCCTTAATCCATCCCCTAATCCTACTGTAAGTGCAGTGTCATCAGCAAACAACAACTGGCTTATCTTTCATTTTTTCCATCTTTAACCATCTCCACTCCCTGACCCATTACCCTTGCATTTACCACTCTCACCACCCCATCCGTGTATAAATTGAACAGCCAGGGTGACATAACACACCCCTGACAAAGTCTCACCTTTACCTCAGACCACTCACTCTATTTCTAATTCTAACACAGGCTCTACTACTCTCGCAAAAACTGTTGACTGCTCTTAACAGCTTTCGTCCTTTCCAATATATCTGCAATACCTCCCATAATGCCCTCCTGTCTAAGCCATTTCCAGATCCATAAAGTCCCAAAAAAAACATCCTTACCTTTTCCTAAAACTCACATATTTGCCTTATCACAAAAATCTGATCACACAACCCCTACCTCACCTAAACCCACAGTTCCTCACCAATTACGCCCTCTGTTCCTCTCTTAAGCGTCTCAATTAAAACCCGCTCATAAGCCTTCCAAACTACACTCAACAAACTGATCCCTTTGAAACTACTACACTCACTCATGTCCCCTTTTCCCTTTTAAAATGGAACTATACAAGTACTCCTCCAGTACTCTTCTCTCTTTTAGACAAACATTAAACAACCTCATCAGCCAGTCCACCATCACTGTACCTCCCTTTTTTAGACACTCCACATTACACCCATGCAACCCAAGTGCCTTAACTACTCTCATCATTTTAACAACTGCTTTCACCTCATTTTTCCTTATTTCTCCTTCATTTTCCTCATTCAGCACTGTCATTTTCATAGTGCATCTTACTGCAGCTACCATTGCCTCCCTATCCTCCTTCACATTAAACAACTCCCCAAAATACTCTGCCCATCTTCCTCTTACTGCCCTCTCTTCCATTATCATCTCTCCATCTGCACTTTTTACCTTTTCTTCTCTACTTTATTTACTTCCTCTTCCTCTCTTAATTTCATTCCAAAATATCTTTACTTACATGATATAAAATATTTTAACAGAGTGAATTTGCAAAATATTAGGGGCTTGAATGGAATAGGGGTGCGAATGTGTGTTGCAGCAAGCAACCCTCCCTTTTATATGTGGGTTATGTAAAGTGCCAATGGCAAGTGCCATTTTGCTGTATCTGTAAGTCTAGTCTATATCTCTATGTAGCTTCACACAATCCCTCCATTTTATTTTTGTGTGAAGAAGGTTTACAATTTATCATTTGCTATATATCAGAATCTTGCTGGAAAAAAAAGCACGATATGTGATGGTGTACTACCTCCCTGTGTCATCAATGTAGTGACCCTTGACCCTGTACTGCAAATCAATCTATTTGTGTACTCCTTCTCCATACTCCACAACATTCTTCTTCAGATCTGGAACTGGTGATTCCATTTCAGTTTACATATCCTTTCACAATCCCATATCTCACTATCTAGATTAAGATAGCTTAGTACTGATTGGATTCAACATGATTATATATAATAATTTTTATGACAGTCCCATGCAGGATTCGAACCCACTGCTTTCGGCCACCCATAGGATCACCTTCACAGACCCTTGACCCACTACATCAATTCAACTCTGTGAAGGTGATCTTACGGGTGGCCAAAAGCAGTGGGTTCGAATCGTGCATGCGACTGTCATAAAAATGATCAGATTGATGTCGCTGTTACTAGGGAATTTCTCTCATGATTATATGTATTGATGCCACAAGATAGCAAATGGGGGCAGTTATGGTCCTGTTACAACATTATATAACTATAGTAGGGATATGTGGACTAGCATTACCTAACCCAACTTATATAAGCTATGTTACACACTCATGATGCATCTTCATGACATATCATGACATAATGTAACACATCATGACACATCCCCCTTTCCCGGATAAAAAATGTTAAGCCTGTGAAGCAAGGCTTGGACATTTTGTGTCAGTACATAACAAGGTGTCAGTTACCACATTTTGTTTTCCTGGGATTTGTTGAATAAATCATATCCCTGGAGTGCAAATAGCAAAGTGGCTAATCTATCACTTTTTGTTTTCATATGTACATACATACATATACCAAAGGGTTTTTCACCCTACATGGGGGGTAGCCAAAAAGAAAAAGGCATAGAAACCACTCCCACCCATTCCATTTCCTATATATTCCACTCCCCTCCACCCTCCTCCCTCTTATCTTGGCATCTCCTGGATGACAGGTCATCCCTGCATCCTGTCCACTGCCCTGGGTCAGAAGCAGTGTCGCAAGACACAGCACATCCACAGCAAGGACGCTTCATAAATTCGGCGACCCCCCCCCCCTCTCCGTCCCCCCATGCAGAAAAGGAGAAGACGGGGAGAAATCCCTTCAGGCTGCTTCAAATTTTTTCTCATACATACTTCCTTACCCCCATCATACTTATGATATATTTCAGGTCACTAAGAATGACTACTTTTTTATCAAGAAAAACTTGAAATTTTTTCAAGGTTGATGTGAGGCTGAGGGCCCCCTTTTCAATGGTGGAATATTTCCTATAACTCTTTCATTACATGAGACATAAATGAGATGACCCTCATGACACCATCCTTTTCCTGAGCAAGCATAGCACCTATCACTACATGACTGGCATCACAAAAAATAATAAAAGGTCTTACTATAATCTGGAATTATCAAGATGGTCTGGCCTGAGAGAAGCTTTTTACATTTCTCAGTGGCTGCATCTGCACCTTCATCCCACCTAAAATGACTGTAAGAGAGTATGCAGGTTAAAGGAGGAGCTACCTCTGCAAGGTTTGGACAGTACCTTTGATAGAATCCAAGCATGCCCATGAATCTTCTAATACCTTATTTTGTCTTTAGGACCTTGTATTATATGATATCCTTCACCCTAGCTTCTAACTGATGCAATCCTGGTTGACTTGATGTCCTAGATATTCAGTGGTGCTCTTCCCAAAGGCACTTCTTTAGGTTTATGACAAATTGGGCTTGTTTCAGTCTGTCCAGTAAACCTTTCAACCTATTCATGTGATCATTCCATGTATCAGCAAACACAACTATGTCATCTGAGAATGCCTGGCAGTCTCTCGACTAACCAATTTACAAGGTGCTGAAAAGATGCTCCACTATATTTCATTCCAAACATGGTCATTTTGTATGGAAGTGCCCTTGTGGGGAAACAAAAGCAGATATCTTGGTAGCTCTGCTTGTAAAAGGGATCTGATATCCCTTCATCAAATCTATCTTTGACAAAAACTTTGCAGCAGCAACTTCCTCAATGAGATCATCTATTCTGGGGAGAGGGTAAGGGTTCTCTTTTGTGACCTCGTTCACTTTTCTGTAATCAACAGTCTCCACTCACCTCCAGGTATTGTTCCTAACACAGCTGGTGAAGCCCAAGGACTGATACTAGGCTCCACTAATCCTTGTTCCATAAGCTGCTTCACTTCTTTCTCTATAATCCTCCTCCTCTTAGGTGACAGTCTGTAATGGGTCTGCCTCACTGGCTTGGCTCCATCTTCTAAGACAACGTTGTGTGATATGGCTCGAGTAACAGTGAGGTATGAGGAAAATATCTTGGCATTCTTGCATAGGAGTGTTCATACTTCTTCACACATCTCTCCTGCTAGTGATGACAGAGATCCTCTAATGCCTCTCTTATATCTGATCTGTCTAAATCACAAAAGAAATTTAGATTCCCAATATCCAAATCAAAGTTTCCCTCAGCTTGTCCCATCTCAATAATACCAACTGCTTCCTCCTCCATTTCTCCCTGAAATTCCTTCAAGAGGTTTGTGTGCTTATTGCACACCTGATCTCCTCTTTGGATTTCTTATTATGTAGTTATCACTGCCTTTTGTTTTTTGGCTACCTCCCTTATAAGGGTGGAAAAAGCCTTTGGTATATGTATGATCACTGCCCCTTCTCTCGAGCACCTTGAATGGTCCTTCGTATTTTGGGTGCAATGAGGTAAGATGAGGAGATAATATTAAGACATAATCTCCAACATTGAATTATCTCCTAATAGTTTTCCTATCATAATAACCTTTGTAAACTTCTTTTGACCTTTCTAAGTTCTTATTTATTTATTAATTATTTTTATTTATTTATTTTATTTATTTATTTATTCATTTTTTAAGTTAGTACCTACAATCTTTGAGGAAGGGGTATTTCCATTAGAATCTTTTGACATCATCTCTTATAAGGAGGCAAGGAGCTCTCCTAGGGTTACACTGAACATCAGATGAAAAGGAGAAAATACTAGACCCTTGTGCATTGTTATTCAAGTGGCATATAATAGCAAATCTATGCCTTCATCCCAATCTCTCTCAAACTCTTTAAGATAAGTGTTCTGATCATACATTTTAGAGTTCCATGAAACCTCTCAAGACTCCATCAACTTTGTGGGTGGTATGTTGACACAACTACATGTCTTATCTTGAAGCCTTCCATGGCTCCCTTGAATATTCCACTTAAAGAGTTAGTGTCTCTGTTGCTTTGTACTTCCTTATGCATATTCATCTTACTAAAGTAAGACATTATGGTCTTACTGATTGTCCTTGCTTTTATATTCAACAGGTATTGCTTCAGCATACTCTGTGAATTGACAAATTGTTGTAAGCAGAAATGACTTCCCAGACTTAGTTTTTGGGGGAAGTCCTACACAATCAACAACTATTCTACAGAAAAGTTCCTCAATGACAGGAACTTGGCACATGAGTACCTTCATTGGAGTGTCATTAGGTTTCCTGGTCAACTGACACACACTACATTGTCTAACTATCCTTTTAACATCTCCTGACAAACATGGCCAATTAAAATGGTTGATTAGTGTTTAGTCTTGGTGACTCCAAGGTGGGCACAGGTAGCCTCATGGGCCAGCCCCACAATCTCCTTAATCTTCTATGGAACTTTAATTTGTGTAATGACATCACCTACCTTTTCTTGCACTTTATATTTTCACAGAAGTACACCATCTTCCACAATGAACTTGGTCTTACTGTACTTTCTCAAAAGTACACCATCTTCCACAGTGAACTTGGTCTTGCTGTACTCTTCTTCTGAGTCCTCCTGTTGCAGTTGGATGAGTTCCTATGTTTATGAGTTTCTCAAGGATCATTTCTTCTGCTTGGGCATCACCTTCCTGGTCTCCTCTTATATCTTCTGCTACTACCTGCTTCTCTTCCATGCTAAGTTCATCTTGTGATTCTTTCAGGGTCTTGTCTGCAACATTGCTTCAAACAGGAATTTGTTGTTGTTTCCATTTTGTTCATCTTCCTCTCATGTCTTCATGGTCTGAGATCTGGTAATGACTGCTAACGGATCCTCCAAGTCAGATTCGTCATCGTTTGTCTGTCTGGTCATGGGGTAGTTTACCATCTTTAGTCTAACCTGTACTATCTCACCTGCATCATTCCCAAGAAGGACATGTATCCCCGTCACTGTAAGTTCTGCTATTCCTACTTCAGTTCTCGTTGTCCTACCATCTATTTCAAGTAATATCTTAGCTGTAGGTGTCACTCCTCCAGCTAATCCCAAGATAAATTTACCTATTTGTCTATTTTCTAATTCTAGTATCACATTTGGCCTCACAATGGTGCAGGATGCCCGTGTCTTGCAGAGCCTTGACTGCGTATTTCCTCTCACTTCCCTCTCCTTCTATCTTGGCATCTTTCACATAAAGCAACCACTCTTGGCTTTCTCCTTTATCTTTCATCTTGTCTAACCTACCTTCACCTACATAGCAACTGCTATTGTCTTTATTCCCTGCTACTTCTCTTTTGTCTTGCTATAGTCCTTTCCATGTCTCCAGTCTTGTGTGCCCCCCATGCTTCCATTTCCCTTGGGGCAATTTCCTTCCCATGATCGTATTTACTGCAGGTATAGCATCTACTGTTGTGATCCATTTCCCTCCTAATTTTATCTACACGCATTTTCTCCTGCCTGGTCTGCTTGTTTCCCATTTCCTGCCTGTACCTTTGTCCATTTGGCCTAGCATAACAATCCTGAGTTATATATCCAAATCTACCTTAGTTAAAGCACTGGACTTGTCTTCTCCAGCTATCTCCTACTTATGGTCTCGCATATCTCTGACTCGGAATTTGTATCATGTTTCTCCTCCTAGATTCACTTGTCCTTAATATGAAATTTTCTGCAAAACTTGCTGCCTGTAACAAAGTCTCATATTTCTGTGTAGTTACATATAATGTAGTTTCATTGTTCAATAAGTTAAGGAATTGTTCAATTGCAAATACTTCTGTGGTTTTCTCAGCAGTTACTACATTTTTTGCATGTAGCCATTTGTCAAGGTTACACCTTATATTCTTGGCTAGATTCATATATCAATAACAAGTGTCCCTCCTAACCTCTGAATTCCCTTCTGAAATTTTCTGGGGGATTCTCATCTGCCTTTAGTATTTCATCCTTAATTAGATCATAATCATAAAGGCCTTCTTTGTCAAATACTGCATACACACCACTGGTACAATGATGCCTACATAAGCATCATGAGGCACGAGTGGGTACATGAGGATGCCAGCATCGGCATCTTGATTATATATACCGTATTTTACGGCTTGCAAGATGCTGCATCTTGGAAGACGCACAATATTTGAAAGAAATTTCTAAGAAAAAGTCATTCTTATACAAGAACACATTCACCATATACCCGACCACTGAACAAAAAACATAAGAAGCAAGGAGTCTGCTAGACTCTATTGTCTTAACTCTCATCATAAATTTGCTGAAGCACTCACCATCGATTCACAAATATGTAAATAAAAATAGCATAGGTAAATTTTTTAAAGGTTTTAATGGCGGGCGACGGGACGTATTGTTTACATTACGTAATCACTTATCCGATTTTCTTTGTATGACGATGACATACTAGTTGGTGGTTAGTAAATATACCACACATTTTTCATTGTCCAAGGGTGGTTTTATTTTCATAAAAATAAATTAAATTTTTCGAAAATATGCATGTAAGAATATAAAAATATATATATATATATATATATATTCACCCTCAAATCCCGAGAACTCGTCATTACTGGAAGGATTATGGTATTGGAAACACTTGTAACAGCTAAGTACTGAGTTCACATTGTACAAAAGGCTGAATTAAATAGTACTTAAGCTAACATCATAGTGTAATGACTCAACATACAAATCCAGAACGCTATCGGTCAAGTGTCCAAGCTCACTAGAGCCAGGGTGTTGCCTTACAATACAACATTCGTCTTGGAAGACGCACTAGTATTTTTCAGTTTTTTTTTTTTTTTTTTAAGGAAAAAAGTGCGTCTTGTAAGCCGTAAAATACGGTATATATATATACAGTATATATATATATATATATATATATACACAGTCACTATCCGAGTTACGACCACCCGTACTTACGACCACATCTAACAGATGCCTATTATGAGTTTACTGTACATGTCTGGCAGCACAGCGTGTAAGATAGTTGTGGCAACCGGCATCGCGTACGGCAGTTATGGCAGAGATGGAAAAGTTGCTATACACGTGGTTGGAAGATAATAGGCAAAGAAATGTGAGAGTGACGTTGCAAGCAGTGCAAAGTAAGGCTACAAGTTAATTTCAAATGTTGAAAGAACGTGCAGGTGAAGAATACGCTTCACATGAGTTCATAGTGAGTGCTGGGTGATTTCGTTGCTTTCGAGAGCATTACCAGGTTCACCACGTGTTGTCGAAAGGTGAGGCTGCTAGCAGTGATGCGCCTGCAGCTAAGGCATTTGTGGAAGAGTTTGATAAATTATGGATGAAGGATATTTACGTACTTACGACCACGTCTAGCTGATGCCTATTATGAGTTTACTAATACGAATACAGACGCTCCTCAACTTACGTTTTAGTTACTTTCCGAACATAAGTTGAAAATGAACGTAAGTTGTTACTGTACTATGCATCCGTAAATTCTATTACCGTATCTTATAAAACACCCCTAAATAATTAATTATACACATAGCATTGTAAAATAATAACATTAATTTCAAATAAATTAAATTCAAGCAACATAAATTGAGATGGTGGAGGAGGCAAGGCACGTTCAGTCTGTCTTTTGTGCCATGTAAACAATGGATGCAGCGTCATGCGTAAGTATCGTTTGAACTACGGAGAGCGCGCTAAACTAAAAAAAATCACTCCAATTTTTTTTTTTTTTTTGTCGGTTCAAACGTAAAATCGAAAAAACGTAAAACAAATGAACGTAAGTAGAGGAGCGTCTGTACACTATAATAAGTATTTTCTTTCTTTAACTTACCATATCATATTAACAACTAAGCAACTGAAAACAATACTGTATACAACTGTAGGAGAGAAGCCAAATGCAGAGTATGGGATCCAATGTATTTAACGTTTCACCCACCAGGGCTTCTTCAGAAATAACATAGTGGACAAACATCCGACCCCTCATATAACCCAAGCTTGCGGGGAGAAAAGAACACGAAACTGGTGTTTAAAAAAAAAAAAAGTAGAGACTGAACAACTTCACACCAGGCTTAATGACCCCCTTATGGGTCGATAGCCTTAAAAAAGTCCACTATGTTATTTCGGAAGAAGCCCTGCTTGGCGCAACATTAAATACATTGGATCCCATACTCTGCATTTGGCTTCTCTCCTACAGTGCTGTTGCAGTCGTTGCTGCTTTTACTCAAAGATAAATGTACTGTACCTATATCTCACACTTAGAATGGATTGAAATGTATGAGAAAAATAGATCTTAAAATTCACATATATTTAGAGTACATACAACAATTGAAGAACTAAGAAAAAATTATTTAAAGGAAACTACAATTTAAAAAAAAAACGGTAAGCAAGGTTATATTTAATGTGTGTGTGTGTGTGTATATATACAGGTATAGTATATACATACAGTACCTGCATACGTATATATACTGAAATACAGTAGTTTTAAAAAATAATTTTTTTTTTTTTTTTTTTTTATAAAAATTAAACTAAAAAGCATTGATAAATAAACAATAAACAGCTTGTATTTAATAGTATTCAATAGAAAAGGTTACTTAAAAACGCAACATTGATATGTATCCTAGAGTAGAACCCTTGTGTCGGCCATTTTGAATAGGATCCGACTTACGACTGGTTGGTC
This sequence comes from Oratosquilla oratoria, assembly GCF_046742065.1. Taxonomy (NCBI): domain Eukaryota; kingdom Metazoa; phylum Arthropoda; class Malacostraca; order Stomatopoda; family Squillidae; genus Oratosquilla; species Oratosquilla oratoria. The sequence continues at coordinate 50,183,248 of NC_134777.1, read as the reverse complement.
AGAACCTATCTAGGTCGTAAATCGGATAGTGGCTGTATACATATATATACTGTATATATATTTCTTCTTCTTTTCTTTTCTCCTCTTATACATGAGTTATGAGTGGACGGGTGGTGAGATAAACACAGGGAACTGTTTTGGGATTTATTCTGACGTACATGAAGAACATGTACTCTGAAGAAGTCCTGGTAAGGACAAAACGTCAGAATAAATCCCTAAATGGTTCCCTGTGTTTATCTCACCACCTGTCCACTCTTCTGTCTTACATATTTCAACATGAGTTATCCTTGGATTCTGTGAATGGGTTTGATCACATTTTGTGTGTTTATTATTACTCAGAGTAAAAGAGAGTGAGTAATACAGCAGTGAATTTATACTCTATAATGTGAGTAATGTGATGAATTGTACATATGGCAGCCAATGCTGCATGTCAGAATTTGACTTGTACTGAAGTGGTTAAGGCTTTTGGGGTTGGTTAGGTTTTATCATTGCTAACCAAAGGTCTCGTTTCCATCCCATTTGTCTCGCAGTGCCTTTGAATGTTGAAAAGAACAGTTCTGGTTCCCATTCATCAAAAGTGGGGGCAACCTGTTTAGCTTTTATAACTACATCCTCTATACTTCTCTCCCTACTCGTCCAAGTTAATCGTTGCTCTTGCCATTGTAGGAGTCTCTTCTTTTCCAAGCACAACTTGGATAATCAAAATAGCCATTGTGCATCAGGCTGGGCTTCAACTTTATTTGTTTCTCTATGAAACCCTGTCTCTCATCCAAGATCAAGTTTGCTATGTCATCCCTTCATCTCTACTTTTCTCACCTATCCTACTTTCATTCCTATCTTCCTCCATGTAATTTATTTCTCTTACCCATGAAAAGCCCTTGAAGTCATAATTACGGTCAAATATGATTTAAAGTGTTGGAGGTGTTTTTTCTTCTCCTCCTCCTCCTCCTCCTCCATGCCTATTGTATGTAAAACAAATCTGGCAGATACTCTTCTTTTTTATGATTAATCCCAGTTTGAATTCAGGAGGTAGGAACTAGTTTGAATTCAGTAGGTAGGATCTAGTATTCTATTTTTTTTATTGTATCTCCCTTTTTTCCCACACCAGTTATTTCATCCAGGAAAGAAGAAAAATAATCCCAGTTAGGCCCCCATTATGTCACAATTTGATCAGTTCTATCGATCCAATTGCCAGTGTGCTCAATATCTTTTGTGTCTTGTCCAACATATGGTTAAGTTGAGAATTTGGGGTGGTAACGTGGTTGGTAGTTGAGCGGCGTTTGGAGGCTTAAGATAAACACAGCGGAGCAGCGTAGCTCTCTCTCTGTGGTCTTCTTCTTTATTTTGTGACAGGAATTGTTTATATACATGGCTCATGGCTATGTTGCCGACGAGATATTATTTATTTACAAGATGCTGTTTTAGCAAATATTAGAGATCAGGATAGGTTTTAATTACTTTACAATTTGCATATACATATATACAATGTACTACAGTTGTCCGAGGTTTGGACAGGATGGACATATCCCGTAGGAAAAGGGATTTTAATATTAATGGCAATATCGCTTGGGTTTTCTGAGGTGTGATACCGGCGTCCAGGTGCTGGTTGTAAGGTTGACGCCCTGGTCCGAACAATAGAGACTTGACCATAGATGACCGTGGGATGACCCTTCCGTGACAAGTGAGATCAGAGTACCACTTGACTCCTATATGCACCGAGATGCATATGTGCAGTGCTCATAGTATGTGTAGAGGCGGTAGATGAAGATCTAGGAGATTTTGGTGGTAGATTACGTCTTCTAGGAGGTCTAGACGTTCAACACGTTAATCAGGAGATTTTCTATCTTACACTTGATATGAAATAAAGGCGAAGTGCAAAATATAACTTACTTTACTTACATATATACATATACCAACAACTTTTTCCCCCATACAAGGAAGGTAGTCAAAGGCATAAATCCACTCTAAACCATTTCATCCCCACATACTCCACTCCCATTCTGCATATGTAATTAAAAGTTCCTATTTCTTTCAGGACTTGTTATGTCCAAGATGTAACTGTGGGTTTATTGAGGAGCTGGAGGGAGGCCGTGATTCAGATAGTGACACTTCAAGTGACATGGATGCAGAATCAGATGATGTGTGGGGACTTCTATCTCAAGATGCCTCAGCAGCAGCCTCTTCATCCTCCACCTCAAATTCTGGTCCTAGGACACGGCAACGTCACAGACACACCATCAACCCAAGAACAATGAGAAGGCGGTGAGAAAATTTGGTCTGTTTGATTCATTTGGACGTGTGTGATAAGTTATTTTTGCCAAATTTGTATCAAGTTTGATATGTGCATTGCATGTATTTCTTTTGTAAAGGTTAATTTTTAGCCTACATTTGTTAGTGATGCCATATATAGATTTTATTTTAGTTTGTGCAAGATGAATGCTTAGTGACATGCTTCTCCTTTGAAACTTTTTGACACGTCTAAAACACACATACACACACACACACACACACACACACACACACACACACACAAATATCCTCTAACAACCATTATCAAATATGAAAATGAGCTATACAACAGTGGGACTTGTTATCCAGCCCCCATTCCACTTGTCTTCTCTTCATCACTTTACACTTCTATTCTCCCCCCCCCCAATTTTCATGCATCCATTTCTCCTTTCCTTTCAACCCATCTCTTTTCTTCTTCATAATGCTAACCCATACCTTTTCATTGCCCCAATTTCCTCACACTTCCAAAAATTCCCATTTCTTCCCCATTTGTGGATACTAATTGCACAAGTCTTTGTAGGTGAAAGTATGAAAAATTTATTATGTTTATTGTGATGTAAGGCAAACCCAGAGGTTACTATGTACTACCAATACACAAAAACATGTGGTATGAGTATTGTCAATACTGACTGGTATTATTTTGTGGTAGAACCCTAAACCTAATGGAAGAATATTGGGATGGTCTGGGCATGTGGAAAGAATGAGTGGAGAAAGATTAGCAAAAAGAGTATGGAAGGCAGAGGTGGATGAAGTGAGCACGAGGGGAAGGCTGAGAATAAGATGGATAGAGTAAAGGAGGCCTTGAACAAAAGGGGAATTTCTGTTGAACAGGGAAGTGAGAAGGCAAAGGATAGGTGTGAGTAGTGGTTGTGAATAGACTACATGGGCCGAAGGGACTTGTCCTTGTCTTCCCCCACATTGACATGAGGAAACGAAGAGGGATGTTCACTAAGGAAATGAAGCAGCTGACCTTTCTGTAGATGTGCTGTGTCTTGCTGCAATGCTTATGACCCAGGCAGTGGGTGGGAGACAGGGATGCCCCTTCATCCACAAGTAGCAAGGATGAAAGGGAAACAAGTAAGTGTGGGATGGATGGGGGTGGATGCATGCCTAGGCTGGCTACCTCCTTTATAAGGAAGAAGAAGCTTTTGGATTAGATACATAGAACCTTCAACACCACCAGCAGAACATAAGGAAAAAAGATAATAATGAGTAAAAACACTATTGGCATACTACTCAACCATTTACAGCTGCCTCCCTTCTGTGCCACACAGTACATCCACTCAAAGACACATTCACACTATGATCAAACAAGCTGTCAAAAATCAAGCCAAACTATACTCCACTGACATCCCAAAGACATAAGCCCCTATGAAAAAAAAAAACGTACATCAGGTAAGGACAACAATGGCATGCCTACATTTGAGAGACAATCCAGCATTGAAACAGTACCAACACAAAATAGGCCTGGCATCAGATTCAAGATGTCCTAGATATGACCATCACACAAAAGACACAGAATACTGCATACTGTAGAGCCACACACTAACAGTCCTTAGAGAACAACACAATATACCTTCCCTTAGTGACATATGGACCCACCCGGAGGCTGTAGCTGGTTATCAGAAGGCCACAGGTATGCTACAAAAGAGCTCAGCTGCAACAGACTGACTGGCTGAATGTACCATATAACTTGAATAAGCTTGAATTGTGTCTGTACTCCTTGTTTGTGCATGATGACATGTTTACTTGACATGCTTCTTGGGTTTACTTTTTTCTTCAGGTTCTGGTTATGGTAGTATACTTTAACATGAAATAGTTCATCTAAAGTATCTTTTACTATGGAGAACAGTAACCAGTAAGCTAAGAGGTTGGCACTATTTGAATTCAAACTGTTGTAAATCTTTATAGTGTAGATATCCTCTTCAAATAGAAGGAATTTTCAAGTGGCTGGATATCTTTTGGAGCTTTGCCTGATATTTGGGTCTATTTGTGATGGTTAATTGTAACCTGGAAGCTAAGAGGTATAGCAATATTTGCATTCACACTTAGACTGTTGTCATTTGTATCCTCAAGTGGAAGGAATATTTAAATGGCTGGATCTCATTTGGAGCTTTTCCAGATACTTAGGTCTATTTGGAGTGTGATTAATGATCTTTATGTTGGCTTTTCCATATCCTAACCTATTCTCTTTTTGCCAGGGTTAGTGGTGACAGACAAACAGTTTTGGCACCCCTGCTGCATGACCTCATCATGCAGATGACCTCCGGGGTATTAGAAGCAAGTGTTGGGGGAGCTGACCTTGGGGGTGGTGGATTGCCAACCAGCTTTGAATTCCCTGGTGTCCCTGTTGTAGTAGCATCTAACCTGGCTTCCAATCCAGGAGATTATGCATGGGGCAGGGGTGGACTGGATGCAATTATCACACAGCTCATGAACCAGCTCGATGGAACAGGACCGCCACCATTACCGCAGGACAAGATAGCACAGATACCTACAGTAAAAATAACACAAGAACAAGTTGGTAAGGAGCCCAAGTTGATTGTAATTTTCTTGTAGATTTTGAGCTTGCATGATGGTAGTTGGAGGAGGAGCTTACTGCTTGATGGTACCTTTTAAATTTAATCTTTATCTCTCACATTTACCCACATTCTTCCACCCCCAACTACTTGGAGGGAAAGTGAAGCAAGTATTGCTTCAGATTTCATGCCCTTTGACAGCACTATTTTCCTAGAAAATTTGCAAGAACAGGTATCTGCAAGTGGTGGTCCTGCAGAACAGGTGTAGAGACTTGTCTTCCAGCCACCAGTCTTCAAAACTTGTCAGTGCCTTCATCCACATTAGCAAAGCAACCCTGAGAAGCTGACATTTTGTCTCCGGACAGGGCAGAAGACTTTTTTACCATTTTCAACTGCACAGTAAAGTCTTGGTATAAAAGTAATTAGGGAGAGGTGTTGGCAAAATGGAGAGTTTCATGTGCTAGATACTTGCATGACAATAATTTTTACCTTGTTTCACACAGGCATAAGTTAAAGTTGGGTACAAGGTTATGTCTATTGAGCAAAGGGAGAGGGCAAATGAGTGGAGAATGGTTGTCAATTTATGAAAAATGTATGTGACCTAAGGGTTTTTTTTCAGTGCCCTGTAATTGGGACTGGTACCTGAAACTCGAGGCATTGGTTATCATTATTATTGCTCTGTAATTTATTGAGAATGAGTGAAGAATGAGTGGAAATGAATGGAAAGAATGAGTGAAGAAAGACTAGTAAAAGAGGTATGGAAGGCAGATGTGGAGGGAGTGAACATGAGGGGACGTCCTAGGATGAGGTGGATGGATGGGGTGAAGGGGGCTTTGGGGAAGAGGGGAATGTCTGTTGAGGAAGGAAGGGAGAGGACGGAAGACAGAGGTGAGTGGAGAATGGTTGTATATGGATGACGTTGTGACTGCATGAGGAGGAATGGGCGGGGGGGTGGGGTAGTATGTGTGAGTAAGTTTTGACGCAGCCCGAAGGGATTTCTCCCCGTCCTCGCCTTGTATGCAGGGGGGGACGGAGAGGGGGGGTCGCCGATTAAATGAAGCGGCCTTGCTGTGGATGTACTGTGTCTTGCGACACTGCTTCTGACCCAGGGCGGTGGGCAGGGTGCAGGGATGACCCGTCATCCAGGAGGTGCTCAGATGAGAGGGAGGGTGGGAGGGGTGTGGAGTGTATGTAGGGATGAAATGGGTGGGAGTGTTTTTATGCCTTTCCCTTTTTGGCTACCTCCCTTGGAAGGGGGAAAAAGCCTTGGTATATGTATGTATGTAATTTCTTGAGAGGATAAGGAAGAAGATTAATTTCTTTTGCAGAAGACTGCAGCCTCCAGGAAACTAACAACAGCCTATTGGCAGGACTGTAATTCATTTAGAGAAGAGATATTTTGTTGTCATGTGATGAGTAGGGTGAATTTTGCCATGTAGTAAAGTAGTGAGGAGAAACCAGCTTTGTTGTTGGGCCCTGCTGTGGAGGTGCTTTGTCTTCTTGTTTTTTCTTTTGTCCCAAGCAGTGGGAAAGGAACTGGGATGACCCTTCATCCCTGAGGAGCTAAGATGGAATAGGCAACACATGGGTGTGGGATAGGTGAAGGGTGGGTTGCCTTGGCTAACTCATGCTTTTATAAGGTGAAAAGGCCTTTTGATATATGGATGTGCCCACACAATCCCAGTATTCCTTCATTAACCTTACCTGCCAGCTCCCCACCCTCGTTTTGCTTTTCCACATTTCTCTCATAACAACCACCATTCTTCTTAAACACTTGATCTCGAACATATTTTGGGTCCTTAAGGATGTCGGTACACATTAAAATAATCAAGCCAGACTTTCTCAGTCTCTCCATGTCTCTCTCTCTCCCTCCCTCCCCCCCTCCCCTTCTCTCCCCCCTCCCCTTCTTTCCCCCCCCCTCCCCTTCTCTCCCCCCCCTCCCCTTCTCTTCCCCCCTCCCCTTCTCTCTCTCTCTCTCTTTCTCTCTTTCACTCACACTTTGTTGGTGGTGCTAATGAGATGCAATGGGAAGAGCATTTTTTTTTTTGTTCTGGGTTACCTGTTTCCCTGTTACAGGTGGCCCTAAATACTTGAAACTCTCACTACTACCTCCAGCCTCTTTCTATTTAGAGTCCCCTCCAGTTTACTACCCCCCCCCCTGGTACATCTCATCCTTATTTTTGTCTACATTTGTTTTCAGCTTTCTCCTCTCATTTTCCCTCCCAAACTTTGTCACTAACTGCCTCAGTCCCTCATCCAAATCAGCTATAAGGGCATCATCTGCAAGCCACAACTAGTTCATCTCCCATTTCCTCCCAATCACACTAGCTTCAAACCCCATGTACCATCCCACATTTACATATCAAAGAATGATAGTGACATATACAATCCTGGTGCAGCCCTATTTTCATGTAAACCTATTCCTTCTCTCTATTGCCTACCCTAACATAAGCTGTATTACCTGCATAAAAAATTTAAATAATCCAAAACAGACTTCACCCTATCCCATACATACTCAACAAATCCCTCAATGAGTAGAGACTTGAATTTTTAACATTGATGAATGATGAGTGACTCTGTAGGGGCACACCATGAGAGTCCTTGTAGTGACAGCCATTTACTATAATATACATACATACATATACCAAGGCTTTTTCCCCCTTACAAGGGAGGTAGCCAAAAAGGGAAAGGCATAAAAACACTCCCACCCATTTCATCCCTACATACACTCCACACCCCTCCCACCCTCCCTCTCATCTGAGCACCTCCTGGATGACGGGTCATCCCTGCACCCTGCCCACCGCCCTGGGTCAGAAGCAGTGTCGCAAGACACAGCACATCCACAGCAAGGCCGCTTCATTTAATCGGCGACCCCCCCTCTCCGTCCCCCCTTGCATTTAAGGAGAGGACGGGGAGAAATCCCTTCGGGCTGCGTCAAAATTTACTCACACATACTACCCCACCCCCCGCCCATTCCTCCTCATGCAATCACAACATCATCCATATACAACCATTCTCCACTCACCTCTGTCTTCCGTCCTCTCCCTTCCTTCCTCAACAGACATTCCCCTCTTCCCCAAAGCCCCCTTCACCCCATCCATCCACCTCATCCTAGGACGTCCCCTCATGTTCACTCCCTCCACATCTGCCTTCCATACCTCTTTTACTAGTCTTTCTTCACTCATTCTTTCCATGTGTCCAAACCATCCTAATATTCTTTCATCAACCCTATCTCCCAAATCCTTTTTCACCCCTGTTCTCCTCCTCACCTCCTCATTTCTCACTCTATCCAGCCTAGTAACCCCCACCATACTTCTCAGACACCTCATCTCAAACACATTCAAACTCCTTCTCTCTTCTTCTCTTATGTTCCACGTTTCTGCCCCATACAGTGCTGTTGGCACAATCACTCCTTCATACAGTCTCCTCTTCGCATCCATTCCCAAATGTCTATTCCTCATTACACTCTTTAATCCACCAAGGCATTTACTCGCTTCTCTCAATCTACATTCTACTTCCACCTTCACTCCACCTTTTCCTGCTACACTTGCACCCAAGTATCTAAAACTATCCACTTCCTCCAGTCGCTCTCCCTTAATGTTCACTTCCAGTCTACTGCCACTTTCACCCCTTGTACATCTCATCACCTTACTTTTACCTACATTTATCTTTAGCTTTCTTCTATCACATACTCTCCCAAACTCTGCCACCAACTTCCTCAATCCCTCCTCTGACCCTGCCACAAGCGCAGTGTCGTCCGCAAACAACAGCTGGCTCACCTCCCACTTTTCTCCATTTTCTTTAACCATCTCCAATCCCTGACCCACTACCCTAGCATTCACCTCTCGCACCACCCCATCCATGTATAAGTTGAACAGCCAGGGCGACATAACGCATCCTTGACGAAGTCCCACCTTTACTTCAAACCACTCACTCTCTCCATTTCCAATCCTGACACAAGCTCTACTACTCTCATAAAAACTCTTGACAGCTCCCAGAAGCTTTCCTCCTATCCCATATATCTGCATAACCTCCCACAGTGCCTTTCTGTCTACCCTATCATAAGCCTTTTCCAGATCCATAAAAGCCCAAAAAACATCCTTCCCCTTTCCTATAGCTTTCTCACATATCTGTCTTACCACAAAGATCTGATCTACACAACCTCTACCTGTCCTAAATCCACACTGTTCCTCACCAATTACTCCTTCTGTTCCTCTCCTAATCCTCTCAATTAAGATCCTCCCATAAGCCTTCCCTACTACACTTAACAGGCTAATCCCTCTGAAACTACTACATTCACACTTGTCCCCTTTTCCCTTGTAAAGAGGAACTATACAGGCACTTCTCCAGTCCTCCGGTACTCTACCCTCTCTCCAGCAAACATTAAATAACCTCACCAACCAGTCCACCATCACTGAACCTCCCTTTTTCAGACATTCTGCATGGCATCCATCCAGACCAGGTGCCTTACCTGCTTTCATCATCTTTACAACTGCCTTCACCTCATCCTTCCTTATTTCTCCTCCATTCTCCTCACTCATCACTCTCATTTTCTTCGCATTTCCCACTGCAGCTATCTTTCCTTCCCTATCCTCCTTCACATTTAGCAACTCCCTAAAATATTCTGCCCATCTTCCCCTTACTGCCATCTCTTCCATTATCATCTCTCCATCTGTACCTTTTACCTTTTCTTCTCTACTTGATTCGCCTCCTCTTCCTCTCTTTATTTCTTTACATCTTTTTATTACTTTCAAAATTTTCTGTCATACTCCTACCCCATTTCACATCTGCTCTCCTCTTTGCCTCCTTTACCTTTTGCTTTACTTCTCTTTTCTTTTCTTTGTACGTCTCATATGACTCCCCCGTCCTCTTTTGTAACCAATCTGTGAATGCTCGCTTCTTCTCTTCTACAAACTTCTTTGTTTCCTCATCCCACCATTCACTACCCTTTCTTCTATTTCCCCCTGTCCTTCTTGTTCCACACACCATCCTTGCACACTTTAAGACTCCCTCCTTGAACCATCCCCATTCCTCCTCCACACCCATCTCTGCTCCATCCTTTACTCCCTCCCACTCCTCCTTCAGCTTCTTTTCGTACTCCTTCTCCTTTTCCTTTTCATTCAAGGAGTTCACTCTAAGAACCTCCCTACCTTTTGTCCCTTTCCTCTTTCTCCATCTATCCTCCACTCTCAGCTTACCTTCCACCAAAAAATTATCTGATATTCCCCCACCCTCTCCCCTTAGCACATGTACATCCTTAACTCTTCCTATCATAATCCTATTTACCACTACATAATCCATTAGCGCTCTATCTACCACCCTTCCCTCCACCACCCTCTCCCATGTGTACTTATGCTTGACTTTCTTCCGAAACACTGTATTTGCTATCATCAACTCTCTTTCTAGACACATTTCCACCATCAACTCTCCACTACGATTCTTTCCTGGAACTCCACACTTCCCAACCACTCCATCGATTGGACCATTTCCTACCCTAGCATTAAGGTCTCCCAGTACTATTACATTGACATTTCTTCCTAAACCCTCTATGCACTCATTTAAATCTATCCAAAAGGCCTCCCTTTCTTCCACGCTCTTCTCACTGCCAGGCCCATATGCACTTACAAAGACCCACATCTCCTTTCCCAGTTTCACCTTCATCCACATTATCCTTGAGGAAACCTCCTTCCACTCCACTACCTGTTTACCTATCTCCTCACTTACTAGAATAGCCACCCCTTCCCTCCCTCGCCCTCTCTTCACTCCTGATAACCTCCCACTTACACTCCCAAACTTACACTCACCCTTCCCTTTCAACTTAGTTTCACTCAAAGCCAACACATCCATCTTTCTTCTCACAAACATACTACCTATCTCTTCCCTTTTACTCTCATCTGTACCACATCCACGCACATTAAAAGACCCAAACCTTAGGGTGCTGGCCCGAGGCCCTCCAGCACCCCTTATGCCTTCACTTTTCTCTTTAGGATGTGTGCCCCGTGGGGCTACAGGGAGAAGGATGCCTAGTCCCTCTCCCCGTCCCTTTTTTTCTCGCCTCTTACGATCCAAGTGGGAAACTTGGTGGCAGTATTCTTTTCCCCCACCACAGACTTTCTCAGTCTCTCCATGTCTCTCTCTCTCCCTCCCTCCCCCCTCCCCTTCTCTCCCCCCCTCCCCTATAATAGACCCAAAATAAAAGAAAAATAATGGTGTAGTTATAAAATATATTCAGATTAATGAGTAATGGAATAGGTGTTATTTTATTCAAAAGTCTACATATCTAGCTATCTGTATACAAAGGGATTTTTCCCCTCACAAGGGAGGTAGCCAAATCAAAAGGCACGTTAACGGGTCATCCCTGTATTCCACCCACTGCCCTGGGTTAGAATCAGTGCAGCAAGACACAACACCTCCAAAGCAAGGCTGCTTCATGTAATTGGTGACTGCCCCCCTCTCCACCCCCTCATGCAGAAAAAGAGATGGGGAGAAATCCCTTCAGGCTGTATCAAAGTATCATTCATAAATAACCACTCCCTTGCATCACAGTATCATCTATACATAGCCATTCTCCATTCATCCCTATTTCCTGCCTTCCCCCATCCTTGCTCAACAGACAGTCCCCTCTTGTTCTACACCCTTTCAAAAGTAATACAGCATTTTTATTCTTGGCTACTAACAAGGGAAAAGGGGACAAATGTGAGTGTAGTACTTTCATAGGGATCAGTATGTTTAGTGTAGTTGGCAAGGCATATGGGTTTTGATTGAGAGGTTAGGAGAGGAACAGGGAATAATTGGTGACGAACAGTGTGGGTTTACGAAAGGTAGGGGTTGCATGGATCAGACAGGGTAGACAGGCGGATGACCCATCATCCAGAAGGAGCCAAGAAAAAAGGGAGGGAGTGGAGTATGTGGGGGATGAAATGGATGGGAGTAGACTTATGCTTTTGAATTTGGCTGCCTCCCTTGTAAGGGGAAAAAAGTCCTTGGTATATGTATGTAGTAGAACCTGTGTTAGGATTGGAAATGGAGAGAGTGAGTGGTTTGGGGTAAAAGTGGGACTGCAACAGGGATGTGTCATGTCAGCATGGCATTATGTCAAGGGTTAAATCTGTGGTAATGACCAAGTAGCCATATCCATGGGCTATAAAAGGCACCTAATTTTTTTTATTTATTGACAAAACTGGCAACCCTGGCAACAATATTTTGTAGGTAACTTGGGGTATAAAATCTGCCTTTAGGATGTAATTTAGATGATTCCGATGTATGAAACGAAGTATGAGGAGGTGAAGTTGTACTTCGACAGTTAGGCAGGTGCAATTTAGTACATATTCAGATATATAGAACTGGCAAATTCACACTGCCAATTTTCATAATAAATGCATAATACAAAATGTGGCCGGGCAATAATGGTGTGATGGATGCTTACTAAAGCATTTACCAAAACAATAAGAAACACCACAATCACCTATCCTCCACGAAATTATTTAGATGATTTGATATGGTTTAACGTCACTCCAAAAAATCCACAAAAACTATTTATAAACACATTTTCTGAAAGTATCAGACTATTATGGGAGACTGCATTAAATTGAAATTCTAACTATACTTCCCCCAAAAAAATACGACAGACATTCTTGTTCAACCTGCGTGAGGAGTGGGAAAAAAGTCTCCTGATTTTCTACCAAACTTTCGAATACATATCTTGAGAAAATCGACCAAGTTTCTCCACATCTGTACCATTACATAACACAAGCACAGCCAAATAAATGTAACCAAAAACACATCAGCACTGTGCTACTAAAGTGTCAACAATATAACACTTGCACCACATAAGGCATCCATACAAAAATGTGTACAGTCAGACATCTCACAACATGAGTGTCAGGTTCCTTAGCCCATTGTGCGGGATGAAATCTGTGTTGGGCGAATAATGGGTCTTGTGGGGAAAAATAAGATAGGTTCCCAGACCCCCCTCCAGACACTGGTGCACAACACAATCTGGCGGGCTATTCAAATTGTGCTAACGTGAAACATGGTCACATTTAGCAAATGCTGGGATATTTTACCTATTTGTGTAAATGGGAATTTTGTGCACAGTGAAGTCATGTTTGGCAAGGTATGATAGTACACATTCGGATCACAAAACAAGCACTGAGGTTGACCCTCAAACTCCCTACTTCATGAAACTCCTCCAGACATCAGTCTTGCCCCCCCCCCCAAATCGTAACACATTAGAGCCACAATTTCATGTCTATGTTCAGGTCATTATCCAGATTTAAAATAGTATCGGCACAGAATGACCTGGCTACAAAAGCAAGATGTCATAGATGTAGTCATCATACAGAAGATTTTGAACATCATACCTTACATTGCCCCACTTTAGTATTACATACATATACTAAGGCTTTTTTCCCCCTTACAAGGGAGGTAGCCAAAGAGAAAAAGGCTTAAAACCACTCCCACCCATTCCATCCATAAATACACTCCACCCTCCCTCTTATCTTAGCACCTCCTGGATGATGGGTCATCCCTGCACTTTAGTATTACCCTGACAATACTTCAGGGCTGAGGGATTTATGGATCTCATGCAAGAGAGATCACAAAAGTAAGGTTTTACAGGTGCAGGCCACATACAAAAGATTTTGGAATATTAGATTCTACAATGCTCCATTGTAGCATTACCCTAAAACCCCTGTCACATAGGGATTCCGCATGAAAACCGAATGCTTACTGCACAAATATTTTGTATTCGTGAATTGTATGCGAAGCAATAGTAAAGTGATCGTTTTTCGGTCGGGGGGTTCGTGGAGCGTGCGGCCGAGGAATTTTGGACGGTTAAAAAATTTAGCACGACCAAATGTTTGCGTATCTGACACGTACCATGCGGTAATCATACGGAGAATTGAAGGAGAGCATACGGAATTGGTTGGGAAGTGTTCATTTTAATCGTGGAGTTGACTGAGAAATCGGTAATTTTACAATCGTTTCCCGACTACCGCCGACTATTCGACGAACGTTTAACTTCCGTATCACTTTTGTAAACTGTTTGTTTCATGTCTACGCCGTTCATTCCGCATTTGATTTCCGTATTTGACGCATAAATATCACACAATCCCGTTAAGAACACTACTAAATCACGAACAATACACTACCGCTTCATGTTTATCATCGGGGAGCATACGTGCTTTGGTAGTTTAATTCGTGAAATGTTCGGGCAATTGGGCCAAATTTGACGTGGTCGGGAATATACCGGAAGTGTTATTGGAACAGTAGTGATGCATACGGAAACTGTTAGTTAAACATACGCTATTTATTCGTTAAAGCTCCCTGACTAAAACAAAATTTCACCCCATTTCTGCCCAATCTCTCCACAATCAAGCCATTTTTGTGCGGTAAGCATTTGGTTTTCATGCTGAATCCCTGTGTGACATGGTCTTAACAACAACACTTCTAGACCAAGGGATCTATGGGTCCCTTGCAAGAGAGATCTGGGACAGTGGATTGCCTAATTCATTCCTCAGGGTTCTGTTCTTGGGCCATTAATGTATGTACTATGTATCATTTACGTTTACTATAGATGTCTGTTACCAAATAATCACTCCTATGAATATTCAAGGAGACAAATAAACTTAAGTAATGGCCTCAAAAGGGGCTGATGAAATATAATCCAAAGAATCCTATATCTGTAACAATTTTGGGGGTACCAGAACCACATATCATTGTTCTAAGAGTTTGAAATATCTACTCGTATAAGGATGATGATGATCCTATTGTACTACTGCTGTCTCCATGAACCTGTTCTTAACCACCTCTATGGATTTTTTGTTCTCCCTGTGGTGGGGAAGCAAAATGTTCCCACCATGAAAACGTGTGTTGTAGCAAGCAATTAAATGGGATGGAGTGGGGACTAGGAATTCCCCCACTCAAATTTTCTCCAGCAAAAAAAGTAAATACATAAGAGGGTCTGGGAGGACTGCAACCAGAACTATTGTAATTGGGCCATTAAATGTATGTGAATGTGGCACAGGCAACAGTAAAAGGGAAGAAAGTTTGTTTATGAGAAGAAAGATATACATTTGAGCATTGAGTGAATAAATTGAAAGGGAAGGATGAATTGGGAGTTCAGTAACATGATGAATAAGGTGTCAAGTAAAATGCAAAAGTAATTTGACTCCCACCCACCCATAGAAAGGAGAGAGAGGGCTTGTGGTGTTCATGTTTTTAATTTACATTTTTAATATGTGTGGTCTCTTGGAATGTAATCTTTACATAAATTAAGAGGTATCTTTATGAATATATTTCATATTTATTTCCTTATCACAAAATTTTTTGTGTTAACTGTCACCTTTGACATTATCAAGTTTTATCCATAAAACTAAGGTCACCATTAATAGAATTAATTTCTTCCAGACAAAAGTGTCCAGTGTTCAGTGTGTATGGAAGACTTCAAGTTAGATGAACCAGTGAGGAAACTGCGTTGTGAACATTGTTACCACCGAAACTGTATCATTCCTTGGTTAGAGCTGGTAAGTTTGTCTTTCTATGTAAAACCCCCTGACAAGGAGGGTGGCTAAGTTCAATAGAAGCCTCCATCCTAGTACTATAGGGTTGAAGATTTATTTATATGTATATATATATATATCTATATATACATATACCAAGGGCTTTTTCCCCCTTACAAAGGAGGTAGCCAAGTCAAAATCCAAAGAGCCACTCCCACCCACCACCCTTTCTTCCCTCTCACCTTCGCTCCTCATGGATGACAGGTCATCCCTGTATCCTGCCCACTGCCCTGGGTTAGAAGTAGTGTAGCAAGACAGCACATCCATAGCAAGGCCGCTTCACTTAATCAGTGACCCACCCCCCCCTCCATCCTCTCATGCAGAAAAAGAGAAAACTGGGAGAAATCCCTTTGCGAGGCATCAAAATATCATTAATACATTACCACTCCCTACTCCCATCCCATCCTATCCTTGCATTGCAGTATCATCTATACACAGCCAATCTCTGCTCGCCCATATCTCCTGCCTTCTCCCTTCCTTGCTCAATGCCCCTTTCACTCCATCCATCCATCCTCACATTGTCCCCTCAAGTTCATTCCATCCACTTCTGCCTTCCACACCTCTTTTACTAAAAAATTTTTCTTTCATTCTTCCCATGCGTCCAAACCATCCCAATATTCTGTCATCAGCCCTATCTGCTATCTCTTTTTCCACCCCAGCTCACATCCTTACCTCCTTGTTTCTCATTCTATCCAACATTGTAACCCCTACCATACTTCTCAGACATTTCATCTCGGACACATTTTTCCTCGCTGCCTCTCACAAATTCCATGTTTATACCCCATACAGTGCTGTCAGTGCAATCACCCCATCATAGTCTCCTTTGCATCTATTCCCAAATGTCTGTTTCTCATGACACTTTAATCTCCCAAGGTCTTTACTTGCTTCTCTTAGTCTACAATTTACTTCTACCACTACCTTTCTTGCCACATGCAACCTCAAATACCTAAAGCTATCCATTTCCTCCAGCCTCAATCCTTTAACCACTTCACTCTGGACTTAAATCTCGCGGGCAGCAGCCAATGCCAGCCGCACAACGTGTCGTAATAATACTCGCATCATAAAATATAGTCACCGCTTATATCGATCGTTCTCTCTTTCACCCGCGAATTTTGAAAACCACAGAGAATGGGATTCAGGGCACATTTGGGAGAATGTAAAAACACGGGCGACTACAATAAATATAATCAAGACGCCGATATGGCAGCGTCGCGAATCCACTTGCTCCACATGACGCCTACGTAGGCGGCACCGTATGGACTTCCAAATCACTGCTGCTCACTCCCCTTGTACAACTCATCACTTTTTTACCCACATTTACCTTCAAGATTCTCCCATTGCATGCCCTCCCAAACTCAATCACTAACTCCATTAATCCCTCCTCAGACCCTTCCACAGGTGCAGTGTTGTCAGCAAACAACAACTGGCTCACCTCCCACTTTTCTCCATTTTCTTTAACAATTGCCAGTCTCCTGTCCATTACCCTTGTATTTACCTCCCACACCAATCCATCCATGTACACATTAAACAACCATGACAACATGACACATCCCTGTTGTAGTCCCACATTTATCTCGGACCACACAGTGCCTCCATTTCCAATTCAAACATAGGCTCTACTGCATACATATATCAAAGACTTTTTTTCCCCCTTATAAGGGAGGTAGGCAATAAAACACAAAGGCATAAAAATCACTCCCATCCATTCCATCCCTATCACACTCCACTCCCCTCCACCCTCTTCCCTTCCTCTTATCTTGGCACCTGGATGACGGGTCATCCCTACATCTCGCCCACTGCCCTGCCTCCATGGTTGTATATGGAGGCTGTACTACTATTGTAAAAACTTCACTTATTTCTCCTCCATTTTCCTCACTGAGAAGGAAAAGGAGAAGTATAAGAAGCTGAGAGAGGAGTGGGAGGGAGTGGAGGAGGAATAGGGATGGTTCAAAGAGGGAGTCACAAAGTGTTCAAAGATGGTGTGTGGAACAAGAAGGATGGGAGGAAATAGAAGGAAGGGTAGTGAGTGGTGGGATGAAACAAAAAAGGTTGTAGAAGAGAAGAAGCGAGCTTTCACAGCTTGGTTATAAAATAGGACAAGGAAGTTATATGAGAGGTACAAAGAAAAGAGAAGTAAAGCACAAGGTAAAGGAGGCAAAGAGGAGAGCAGATGTGAAGTGGAGTAAGAGTATGACAGAAATTATTGAAAGTAATAAAAAGATGTTTTGGAAAGAAATTAACCCCTTCCATACGGTGCCGCACACGTAGGCGTCATGGGGAGCGAGTGTATTCGCGAGGCTGCCATATCGGCGTCTTGATTATATTTATTGTAGTCGCCCCTCCATAATGACATTCTTTCTAATTCTTTTGTAATCGCATTTTCTATGGTTATCAAAATTCACGGGTGAAGAGAGAACGATCGATATAAGCGGTGACTATATTTTATGATGCGAGTATTATTACGACACGTCGTACGGCTGGCATTGGCTGCTGCCACCGAGATCTAAGTCCATGACGCCTACGTGTGCGGCACCGTATGGAAGGGGTTAAGAGAGGAAGAGGAGGCGTATTAAGAAGTGAAGAAAAAGTAAAAGGTGCAGATGGAGCGATGATAATAGAAGAGAAAGCAATAAGAGGAAGATTGGTAGAGTATTTTATGGAGTTGCTAAATATGAAGGAGGATAGGGAGGGAAAGATAGCTGCAGTGGGAAGTACTAAGAAAATTACCATGATGAGTGAGGAAAATGGAGGGGAAATAAGGAAGGATGAAGTGAAGGCAGTTGTTAAGATGATGAGAGCAGGTAAAGCACCTGGTCTGGATGGATGCCATGCAGAATGTTTTTAAAAAGGAGGTACAGTGATGGTGGACTGGTTGGTGAGGTTATTTAATGTTTGTTTGAGAGAGGGTAGAGTGCCGGAGGACTGCCTGTATAGTTCCACTCTACAAGGGAAAAGAAGATAAGTGTGAGTGTAGTAGTTTCAGCAGAATTAGTTTGTGTGGTTGGGAAGGCTTGTGGGAAGATCTTGATTGAGAGGAATGGAGGGAGTAATTGGTGAGGAACAGTGTGGATTTAGGACAGGTAGAGGTTGCGTAGACCAGATTTTTGTGGTAAGACAGATATGTGAGAAAGCTATAGGAAAAGGTAAGGATGTTTTTTGGGCTTTTATAGATCTGGAAAAGGCTTATGACAGGGTAGACAAGAAGGCACTGTGGAAGGTTTTGCAGATTTACTTTTTTTCTCGGAGTGTCTATCAAACAATGGCATTTGGGGATTTTTCACTATACTTATGTCCAGTCCTTGCTTCATAGGTTCATTTGTTATTCTTTCCTCTTTTTCTTTCTCCATTTTGCTATCCACTTCCTCCAGTCTTTCTCCCTTAACCCCTTCCATACGGTGCCGCACACGTAGGCGTCATGGACTTAGATCTCAGTGGCAGCAGCCAATGCCAGCCGTACGACGTGTCGTAATAATACTCGCATCATAAAATATAGTCACCGCTTATATCGATCGTTCTCTCTTTCACCCGCGAATTTTGAATACCACAGAGAATGGGATTCAGGGCACATTTGAGAGAATGTAAAAACACAGGGGCGACTACAATAAATATAATCAAGACGCCGATATGGCAGCCTCGCGAATACACTCGCTCCCCATGACGTCTACGTGTGCGGCACCGTATGGAAGGGGTTAATACTCTCTTCCAATTTGCTGCCATCCTCTCCCTTGTACATTTCTTCACCTTAGGTTTACCCACATTTTTCTTCAACTTCTTTCACAGACCTTCCCAAACTCTGTCACTAACTTTTGTAATCCCTCCTCTGATCCTGCTACAAGCACAGTGTTGTCAGCAAACAACAACTGGCTTATTTCCCATTTTTCTCCAATTTCTCAAACCATCTCCAGTCTCCAACCCATTACCCTTGCTTTTACCCCTCACACCACCCCATCCATGTAAAGATTTAACAGCCATGGTGACATGACACATCCCTGGCAGTCCCACCTTTACCTCCATTTCTACTTCTAACACAGGCTCTACTGCTATCAATAAAACTCTTGACTGCTTTTAACAGCTTTCCTCCTATCCCATATATCTTTAATACCTCCCTCAGTGCCTTCCTGTCTACCCTGTCATAAGCCATTTCCAAATCCATAAAGGCCCAAAAAACATCCTTACATTTTCCTAAAGCTCACATATCTGTCTTAATTCATCAATCTGATCCACACAACCTCTACCTGTCCCAAACCCCCCACTGTTCCTCACCAATTACTCCCTCTCTTCCTCTCCCAATCCTCTCAATCAAAACCCTCCCAAAAGCCTTTCCAACTACACTCAATAAACTGATCCCTCTGAAACTACTACACACCTTGTAAAGGAGAACTATACAGGCACTCCTCCAGTCCTCCAACACTCTACTCTATTAGACAAACATTAAACAACCTCACCAGCCAGGCCACCATCACTGTGCCTCCCTGTTTTAGGCACTCCACATGACACCCATCTAACCCATGTGCCTTGCCTGCTCTCATCATAACTGGTTTCACCTCATCTTTCCTTGTTTCTCTTCCATTTTCCTCATTCATCTCTGTCATTTTCGTAGCATTTCCCACAGCAACTACCTTTCTCTACCTATTCTCCACATTTAGCAACTCCCTAAAATACTCCACCCATCTTCCTCTTACTACTGTCGCTTCCATTGTCATCTGCATGTTTTTCCTTTTCTTCTACTTGATTCACCTCCTCTTCCTCTTGTAATTTCCTTCCAAAACATGTTTTATAACTTTCAGAATTTTGTCACATTCTTACCCCATTTCACATCTGCTCTCCTCTGCCTACTTTATATTGTGCTTTACTTTTCTTTTCTTTGTACCTCTCATGTGATTCTCTCATCCTATTTTGTAGCCAATCTGTGAATGCTCGTTTCTTCTCTTGTACAACCTTACTTGCTTCATCATCCCACCACTCACTACCTTTCCTCCTATTTCCTCCCTTCCTCCTTGTTCCACACACCATCTTTGTACACCATGTGATTCCCTCCTTGAAACATTCCCACTCGTCCTCCACCCCTAGTTCTGTTATATCCTTCAATCCCTCCCACTCATCTCTCAATGTCTTGTACTCCTTCTCCATCTATCCTCCACTCTCAACTTACCTTCCACAAAAAAATTATCTTATATTCCCCCACTCTATCACCTAAGAACATGTACATCCAAAACTCTTCCTACTCTTCTCCAGACACAAGCTCCAGAGGAAAAAAAGACTTTAACATCTGGGTGGGAGAGGGTACATACCTTTTGAGATGGCTACTTCCATACTTGCACTCAGGACACCATCCAGCATTAAAACAGCACCAACCTAGAATAGGCCTGGCCACAGGTATTGCTCCAGATGCAGTCACCATACAGAGGACACTGAACATCTCGCACTGCAGTGCCCCACATTAAAAATCCCTAGAGAACAACACAATATATCTTCCCAGAGTGACATGTGGACCTGGCTGAAGTCTGATGTCAGTTACATGAAAGACACACATCTTTAAGAGAGACCAAGGAAGTGGATCAAGTGGTTGACATTCATAACATCAAGATGTGATAAACCAGCTTCCTAACAGGAAGACAGTAGAGAGTAACCCAAAGTAATCATACCTCAGGAACAAAAAATTATACAATGGAGTCCTTCAATGTGCAGTATTTTAACCGTTAGTGTTTACTCTCTTCATGAGTGATATCCCAATTCCAGAACCAGAACTAAACACCAGTGTTCTCTCGTATACAATGCCCTGACAATGATAACCCAGCAAATTAGCAGCAAAGAACACCCAAGCCTACTTGAATGAACTAGAACAGTGGCTAAATATTAACAAATGTCATACTGCTTACCTCAGCTTAGTAGTGCCCACAATGTGCCCTAGTTTTTGCTCTTGATTTAGGAAGATTTAGAATTTGAAAACTGATAAGTCTTTTTTAAATTATATTCTTTGATTTACAATTGTGCTGCATTGCCTGACTTAAGTGTTGTGGTGAGGGACAGGGATGACCAATCTTAATGTGCTGAAGTGAAAGGGCAAATAGGTTCAGATGGGTTTGAGGTAGATTTATGTTTTGACATGGCCACCCCCTCTTCTTATAAGTGGGAAAAAGTCTCCTGATATATGTATATATATATTTATGTACAATTTCCATGCATTTGTTATGTTTCTTGCAAGGTGTTATGTAAACATGGGGGTGGGGGGACAATTGGCTTATTTATTGTGAGTTATGCGTACATGGAGTGCTAGGTGCTCACAGTATGACAGATGGGTGACTAGGCCCGGGACAGATGTTGCTCACTACACAGAGCGAGATGATGCCACACCTAGTACAAGTGTATGAATGAGGTCTTGTCAGTCATAACAAAGAGTCATTGTACTGGAAGCATTACTGCTGGTTGGGACACAGCACAACACTACAGGGCCCTGCTATCCTATGCTAGAGCACTTTGGATGTACATGTTCTAAGGGGAGAGAGTGGGGAAATATCAGATAATTTTTTGGTAGAAGGTAAGTTGAGAATGGAGAATAAATGGAAAAGGACAGAAGGTAGGACGTGCTTAGAGCAAAATGCTTAAATAAGAAAGAAAAGATGGAGTACAAGAAAAAGCTGAAAGAAGAGTGGGAGGGAGTGAAGATTAGAACTAGGACTGGAGGAGGAAGGGTGATGTTTCAAGGAAGGAATCACAAGGTATGTAAAGATGGTCTGAGGAAAAAGAAGGAAGGGTAGTGAGTGGTGGGATGATGAAGCAAAGAATATTGTAGAAGAGAAGAAATGAGTATTCATAGATTGTTTACAAAATAGGACAAGATAATGATGAGAGATACAAAGAAAAGAAAAGGAAAGCATAAGATAAGGGAGGCAAAGAGGAGAGCAAATGTGAAATGGGGAAAGAGTATGACAGACATTTTTGAAAGTAATAAAAAGATGTTTTGGAAGGAAATTAAGAGAGGAAGAGGAGGCAAATCAAGTAGAGAAGAAAAGGTAAAAGGTGCAAATGGAGAAATGATAATGGAAGAAACAGCATTAAGAGGAAGATGGGCATAGTATTTTAGGGAGTTGCTAGATGTGAAGGAGGATAGGGAGGGAAAGATAGTTGCAGTGGGAAGTGCTAAGAAAATGACAGTGATGAATGAGGAAAATGGAGTAGAAATAAGGAAAGATGAGGTGAAAGCAGTTATTAAGATTATGAGAGCAGGTAAGGCACCTGGTTTAGATGGTTGTCATGTGTAGTGTCTAAAAAAAGGAGGTACAGTGATGGTGAGAAAGCTTTAGGAAAAGGTAAGGATGTTTTTGGGGAATTTATGGATTTGGAAAAGGCTTATAATAGGGTAGACAGGAGGGCATTGTGGAATGTATTGCAGATATATGGGATAGGAAGAAAGCTATTAAGAGCAGTCGAATTTTTATGAGAGTATTAGATCCTGTGTTAGAAATGGAGAGAGTGAGTAGTTTGAGGTAAACATGGGACTTCGCCAGGGATGTTATGTCGCCTTGGCTGTTCAATTTATACATGGTTGGGGGTGGTGTGAGAGGTAAACACAAGGGTAATGGGTTGGGGATAGGAGATGGTCAAAGAAAATGGAGAAAAGTGAGGATTTGAGCCAGTTGTTGTTTGTTGACGATGTCCAGTGGGTTTGTGGCAGGATCAGAGATGGGGATTAAGGAAGTTAGTGACAATTTGGGAAGGTGTGCAAAAGAAGGAAGCTGAAGATGAATGTGGGTAGATGTAAGGTGATGAGATCTACAAGGGGAGAATGTGGCAGCAAATCGGAAACAAGTATTAAGGGAGAGAAACTGGAGGAAATGGATAGCTCTAGATACTCTTGTGCAAATGTGGGAGGAAAGGGAGGAGTGGAGGTGGAGATAGAATGTAGATTGAGAAAAGCAAGTAAATACCTTGGGGGATTAAAAAGTGTAATGAGAAATAGACATTTGGGAATGAATGCTTTATTGCTTCTGACCCAGGGCAGTGGGTGAGATGCAGGGATGACCCATCATCCAGGAGGAGCCAAGATAAAAGGGAGGGAAGTGGGTGAATGGGAGTGGAGTATATGAGGATGGAATGGGTGGGAATAGATTTTATGCTTTGTATTTTGGGTACCTCCCTTGTAAGGTGGAAAAAGCTGTTGTTATATGTATGGTATCCCACAAGTTCAGGAATATCACACATACACATGTTAAGTTGCTTTCAGTGGGATTTAGGGAAGAACCAAATCTGTGACAAGGTTTTAACTACTCTTCTGATCAATTGAGAAAAAAAATATTTTTATATTCATAGATAATTATGTTATTTGGTGGTGATGACCAAATGAACTGGAAGAACCAGGAAGGACAGTTTATGCACAAATATTTTTTCACCTCACCCTTATATGGTTACATTTCAGGTGGAAGGAAATTGTTTGTATTGATATCCTGGCATATATGTTTACCATCTTTGAATTGATTTCAACCTAGCATGGTACCTGTCCAGTATGCCGGACGACTCTGCAAGACAACGATAGCAGCTGTAGTGGGGCGACAGGAAACAGTGGAGCAAGGTGAGCAGGCAAGTAACCCCACCTGTGCAATGGACACTTGCAGCTTCCTTTCCCAATTATGTCATGGTATGGCTTTTTGTGTGTGTACAACCCAGAATTTTATGTAATTAGCAAAAATGTCTGCCACTATCGATGTTGATGAAGTATGGCACATATACAAAGGAAGTTGAATACTTTTCATTTACTGCATTGATTGAAAAGCATGTTTATACACAGTTACCAGCAAAGTAAGGTGATTAGGTAAGGAAGAGAAACATGACCCCATTCACTCCCACTACACTCATCCTATTTATTCATTCATGTCGAAATCTTATGAAGTTTGCGTCTTATTTCTCCAGCAGTTACAAGTTCCTCTCCTAATCCTCTCTATCAAAACACCTCCTATAAGCCTTCCCAACTACACTCAAACATATCCCCGTCTTCTCCTTTTCTGCATGAAGGGACGGAAAGGGGGGTCGCTGATTTAATGAAGTGGCCTTGCTGTGGATGTGCGTCTTGCAACACTGCTAATGACCCAGGGCAGTGGACAAGATGCTGGGATGACCAGTCATCCAGGAGGTGCCAAGATAAGAGGGAGGGTAGAGGGTGGATGGGAGTGGAGTGTATTAGGGATGGAAATGGGTGGGAATGGTTTTTATGCCTTTGTTTTTTGGCTACCTCCCTTGTAAGGGGGAAAAAGCCTTTGGCATATGTATGAGATGTACAAGGGAAGAGGATGACAGCAAATTGGAAGTGAGAATTAACATACAGAGGCTGGATGAAATGGGATTTAAATACTTGGGGCACATGTGGTGGGAAAGGGAGTGGAGGTGGAGGTAGAATATAGATTGAGAGAAGCAAGTAAATGTGTTGGGGGATTAAAAGTGTAACGAGAAATAGACATTTGGGAATGGGTGCTAAGAGATTGTATGAAGGTGTGATTGTGCCGACAGCACTGTATTGGGCAGAAACAGGGAACATAAGAGAGGAAAAGATTAAATGTGTTTGGGATGAAATGGCTGAAAAGTATGGTAGGAGTTACTAGCTGGATAGAATGAGAAATGAGGAGGTGAGGAGGAAAGCATGGGTGGAAAGGGAGTTGGGAAATAGGGTTGATGAAAGAGTATTTGGGTGGTTGGACACATGGAAAGAATGAATGATGAAAGAATAAAAAGTGTGGAAGGCAGAGGTGGATGGAGTGAACTGGAAGGGACGACCAAGGATGAGATGGATGGATGGAGTAAAAGGGACATTGAGATAGAGGGGAATGTCTGTTGAGGAAGGAAGGGAAAAGATAAAAGATAGGGGTGAGTGGAGAATAATTGTATATGGGTGATGCTGTGATGCATGGAAGGAAGTGGGTTGGGGGCTAAGAAGTAATTATGTGTGAACGACATTTTGATGCATCCCGAAGGGATTTCTCCCCCATCTCTTTTACGACATGAGGGAACGAAGAGGGGGGTCACCAGTTAGATGAAACAGCCTTGCAGTGGATGTGCTGTGTCTTGTTACATTGCTTCTGACACAAGGCAATGGGTGAGATGCAGGGATGACCTGTCATCCAAGAGGAGCCAAGAAAAGAGGGAGGGAGAGGTGGTGAATGGGAGTGGAGAGGGTGGGGATGAAATGGGTGAGAGTGGAATCATGCCTTTTGACTGTTGCTACCTCCATTGTAAGGGGAAGGAAAACCCTTGGTATATGTGTGTATGTATTACATGGTATGGCTTTGAGCAAAAAGGGAATGTGTGTTAAGCAAGGAAGGAAGAAGGCAGGAGATGGAGTGAGTGGCGAGTGACTGTGTATAGAGCAGCGATTCCCAAACTATGGGTCGCGAAGTGTTAAAGAATGGGTCGCGAGACCTTGTTCGGAAAAAAATAATTTCAATCAAAAGCTTCCCTACACTTGTGTTTTCAATAAAAGAAGACTTTCGAAATTGCTTTTTGATGCTTGGGTCGCCACATCTTCACCAGATCTGGATTTGGGTCGCAGCCAAAAAAAGTTTGGGAACCACTGGTATAGAGGCTACTTTCATGCAAAGAAGGGAGTGGAGGGTGAGTGTTTTTATGGGAATTGTATTTTGATACAACCCAAAGGGATTTCTCTCCATATTCTCTATTTTCCATGTAAAGGGTGGAGAGGGAGTAGTCGTTGATTAAGTGAAGTGACCTTGCTGTGGATGTATTGTCTTCCTGCATTCCTTCTAGCCCAGGGCATTGGGCAGACAGGGATGACCCTTCATCCACAAATAATTAAGGTGAGAGTGAGGAAAGTGTGGTGCATGGGTAGGAGTGGGTGTGTGCCTTAAAATCTAACTCTTCCTGTATAAAGGGGGAAAACCCCTTGGTGTGTGTGTGTATTCATACATACATACATATACCAAGGCTTTTTCCCCCTTTCAAGGGAGGTAGCCAAAAAGGGAAAGGCACAAAAACACCCCCACCCATTTCATCCCCAAATACACTCCACACCCCTCCCACCCTCCCTCTCATCTGAGCACCTCCTGGATGACGGGTCATCCCTGCACCTTGCCCACCGCCCTGGGTCAGAAGCAGTGCCGCATGACACAGCACATCCACAGCAAGGCCGCTTCATTTAATCGGCGACACCCCCTCTCCGTCCCCCATTGCATATAAGGAGAGGACGGGGAGAAATCCCTTCGGGCTGCGTCAAAATTTGCTCACACATACTACCTCACCCCCCCCGCCCCGCCCATTCCTCCTCATGCAATCACAACATCATCCATATACAACCATTCTCCACTCACCTCTTGTCTTCCGTCCTCTCCCTTCCTTCCTCAACAGACATTCCCCTCTTCCCCAAAGCCCCCTTCACCCCATCCATCCACCTCATCCTAGGACGTCCCCTCATGTTCACTCCCTCCACATCTGCCTTCCATACCTCTTTTACTAGTCTTTCTTCACTCATTCTTTCCATGTGTCCAAACCATCCCAATATTCTTTCATCAACCCTATCTCCCAGCTCCTTTTTCACCCCTGTTCTCCTCCTCACCTCCTCATTTCTCACTCTATCTAGCCTAGTAACCCCCACCATACTTCTCAGACACCTCATCTCAAACACATTCAAACTCCTTCTCTCTTCTTCTCTCTTCTTCTCTCTTCTTCTCTCTTGTTCTCTCTTGTTCTCTCTTGTTCTCTCTTGTTCCACGTGTGTATTCACCTAGCTGTATTATACAGGAAGGGGGCTATGCCTATGGTGACCCATCTTTGTATCTTTCAGCATTTTTTTTTTTTTTTTTTAGTATTTGCACACACTGTTTCTTTATCTAAATTATTCCAGGTATCAGCACTCTATGTGTGATTTTTTTTTTTTCTTCTTCCAGATCTCTTCTATAGTTATCCTTTTTTAGTTTCTTTTCGTGTCCTCTTGATTTTCCATGGTCCCATTTTAGTAAATCATTCCTATCTAGGATTTACATTCCCTTCATGATTCTATAAATAGTCAGCAGATCTCCTCTTTCTCTTCTTTGCTCCAGAGTTGGTAATTCCAATTTGGACAATCTTTGTTCGTATGTTAATTTGGAGAGAGTTGGTTCCAACTTTGTCGTTGCTCTTTGTATTCTTTCTAATTTCTTTATGTTCTTTTTAGTACTGGGTGTCCATAGTATTGCTGTGTACTCCAGATTTGGTATTATTAGTGTAACTGATATTTTTTAAATTATTTCCTCATCCAAGTAGTCAAATGCCACTATCATTGACCTTAATAGGTTGAAGGTTTCTCCAACTATTTTATTGATGTTTGTCCGGTGTCATGTCTTTGCTGATTATTACTCAAAGGTCTCTTTCCAAGTTCACTTTTTTAACTTCTTCACCAATTTTATAATTTCTTGATATTATATTTTTACTTTTTCCAAACTCCATTATACTGCACTTCTTGATATAGAAGTTCACTTCCCACTTTTGAGTCCATTTCCAGATTTTGTCCAGGTCTAACTGTAATGATTCACAATCCTCTTCTGTTCCTTCTTTTTAGTATTGTGTCATCTGCGAAGAAATTCATATAACACTACTCCTTCATCCATGTCATTTATATATATATGGCAAACATGATTGAAGCCAGTACTGATCCTTGCGGGATACCACTTATCATTTCTTCTCAATTCGAGTATTTTTCCCTAATTACTACCCTCATTTTTCTCCCAGTCAGGAAGTCTATCCATTCCAATAATTTTCCTCTTATGCCACCAATTTATTCTATTTTTCTTATTAGTTTCTTGTGTGGTACTTTATCAAATGCCTTTTGTAGGTCCAGAAAGGCAGTTTGCCCATCCATCCCTCTCTTATATTATTTCTATTAGTCTTGAATAGAAGCAGATCAGGTTTGTTGTACATGATCTTCCTAGTCTAAATCCAAATTGATTTTGATTCAGTGTAGTTTTTTACTCCAGATGTATAACCTATCTACTTTTGATAACTTTTTCACAATTTTGCTGCTGTGCTTGTTAGGGAGACCGGTCTGTAGTTGGTTGGATTTTCCTTGTTTCCTCCTTTATATATTGGTACAATATTTGCATTTTTCCAGTCCTGTGGTAACTTTCCTTCTTTGAGTGAGTATTTAATTATATATTTTATCCGTTAACTCCTCTATGCATTCTTTCAGTGTCCAATTTGCAATTCCATCCGGACCACGTGATTTTCTGACATCAAGGTTTTTTTATTTGGTCGCTGATTGCCTTCTGTGTTATGGTTATTTCCTTCATTGGGGGGGGATTTCTCCCTATTCCCTCACAGTTGGGTGAGTTCTCAATTGTGAATACTGATTTGAAATGATTGCTCATAATTTCTGCTGTTTCTAGTTCCTCTGTATATTCTTAATTTCCCTGGCGCAGCTTTTCTATTTCTTGTATATTTTCTAGTTTACCATTTATATACCTGTAAAATAGTTTAGGTTGTTCTTTGTATTTTTCTATTATTTCCCTTTCATAGTTTTTCTTTTCATCTGTGCGTATTTTTACATAATCAATTTTTTTTGTTGTACCAGCATTTTATGTATACTCTTTCTTGATTTTGTTGTGGTACATGTTTGTTCACTCCCTCATTATAAATTTCTTTTAGTATATTCCATTTCTCCTCCATCCTTGTTTCTTCATTTAGGAATTTTTCCCAGTTTGCACTATGAAAGAATTTTTGAAGTTTCTCAAAATTTGTTTTGTTGTACGTTAGTCTTCTTTTTCTATGTTTCTCATTTCTTCATAAGTCCATTTGCTCTTCTGTATGAAGAATGATTGTGCTGACAGCACTGTATGGGGCAGAAACATGGAACATAAGAGAGGAAGAGAGAAAGAAATTGTGTTTGAGATGAGGTGTCTGAGAAGTATGATAGGGGTTACTAGGCTGGATAGAGTGAGAAATGAGGAGGTGAGGAGTAGGATAGGGGTGGAAAGGGTGTTGGGAGATAGGGTGGATGAAAGAGTATTGGGATGGTTTGGACATAAGGAAAGAATGAGTGAAGAAAGACTAGTAAAAGAGGTGTGGAAGGAGTGAACATAAGGGGGCGACCTAGGATGAGATGGATGGATGGGGTAAAA
Source organism: Oratosquilla oratoria (assembly GCF_046742065.1). NCBI lineage: Eukaryota > Metazoa > Arthropoda > Malacostraca > Stomatopoda > Squillidae > Oratosquilla > Oratosquilla oratoria. Next base: position 50,153,785 of record NC_134777.1, on the reverse strand, counting down.
GGGGCTTAGGGAAAGAGGGGAATGTCTGTTGAGGAAGGACGGGAGAAGACAGAAGACGGGTGAATGGAGAAGGGTTGTATATGGATGATGATGTTATACATGAGGTGGAATGGGTGAGGGAGTATGTGTGAGAAAAAAGTTGATGCAGCCCCAAGGGATTTCTCCCCATCTTCTCCTTTTCTGCATGAGGGGAGGTCACTGATTTAATGAAGTGGCCTTGCTGTGGATGTGCTGTCTTGCAGCACTGCTGCTGACCCAGGGCAGTGGACAAGATGTAGGGATGACCCATCATCCAGGAGGTGCCAAGATAAGAGGGAGGGAGGAGGGTGGATGGGAGTGGAGTGTGATAGGGATGGAATGGGTGGGAGTGGTTTTTATGCCTTTGTTTTGTGGCAACCTCCCTTACGAGGTCTGTTAGAAAAGTATCAGACTTTATTTATTTATTTATTTATTTTTTTCAAAAACCTGATGGATTTGAATCAAGCGCACTTGCATGAGCCGACCTTGAACCTTTGTGCACATGCATAAAATTTTTCCTGCCTGTCAATAGTGTCAGTTGCTGGCAGGCAACATTTGTGTGAGGTAATGTGTAGTGCTCTTGGCAGTTTTTCATTGCAAGGAAAATGACGACTGGGATTTGTTTTCCTGGTCATACCCGTACACCCAGGACTTGTCACCAGTGATTATGGTATTCATGAAGGTGAAGATTTGGCCATGAAGAGAGTGGTGGCGAAATTCGTGCCAAATCTGCTGACAGCAGAGCAAAGGCAACTTTGTATTGAAGCCTCACAGGACATGCTGGACTCCAAATCCCAGTCATTTTCCTTCCAATGAAAAACCACCGTGAGCACTACACATTACCTCACACAAAAGCTGCTTGCCAGCAACTGACGCTATTGACAGTTAGGAAAAAATTCATGCATGAGCAAGAAGGTTCAAGGTCGGCTCATGCAAGCACACTTGATTCAAATTCATCAGGTTTTTGCAACAAAAATATATATATATATATATATTTTTCTGACAGACCTCATATAAGAGGGGAAAAGGCTTTTGGTATAAGTATGTATATATAGATTGTATTAACAAATACTGAATGGTCCCCAGTATGCAAATATTCATATTATCAACCACATTAACTTGTTTATATTGTACTTTTTGCAAACATGATGAAGACTTTCATTCCTCTACAGTAATCTCAGCTTTTATTGTCATCTTCAGTATCATGATCCTGCCATACATATTAATTAGGATGCTCTGAGTTCTTATACATCTTACTTAAATTTTAGCTGAATTAAGGTGATGTACATTGTAGTCTTCTTGAATAGTTTTAAAGACTTAAAATTTCTATAGAAATGTGCAGTATTAGTATTAGAAGACTATTGTCAACCACAAATAAACTTAGAACAATTCATGAGTTTGTTTAACAGTGTAGAATGTTTAATTTTTGTTTTAAACATCTTTAAGTAGGTTTTTAAAACTAGGAAAAATAGTTGAATTTATTTTGCTGATTGATAATTTACATGGGAGTGGGTATGTGCCTATTGACTTAGCTACCTCACATATAAAGGGGAAAAGCCCTTAGTATATATAGTATGGATTTCATAATGTAATGGGAATTTGATTATGGTGCTAGTTTTGAGTTTGCATCACAGTAATTTCATGTGCTTTCAGTAGAACCTGTAATACTAGTTCATTTCAATGATGGTTGTTAATTAAAGAAATGCATATTTGTCATACGTGGATTACGTCATGTCATTGGATGTCTGGGTTAAAAATTTTAATATGACTGACTAAAGTGTCCTAAATTTGCAATACAAGATGGATCATCTTCACTAAAAGACATGGGGGCATTTCAGGTAAATGTTTCTGTAGGACACCAGTATCTATAAAACTTATTCTGAAATGTTTGTAGGTGTAGTAGAGGTGTTACTACCACATTCCATTTCTCTTATTTCTTCACTTAACACTCATTCTCAATCTTCATTCCAGAAGATGGTGATCAGACATTCTATAAATTCAATTAATTGTTGCCTTGCATTTCACAATATGGAAAACCCACTGCCCATGGTGGCTGGCAACCTTCCATAGATCTCGGAGACATTCGACTATTGTCTGCGTTGTATAAGCGTAGGATGGTTTCCATGTCACTGGCTGAAAGGTAGTGGAGAGGAGCAATGACTAATGGTCAGCTATGCATGTGTGAAAAAGTGTAAGAAATACAGTTAAAGTTGACAGAGATCTTAAGCCCAGTCCAGAGACTGAATGTCAGCATAGGGCTGGACCTCCTGGAAGTGACCAGGTTGATGAATTTTAATAATAGGCAGCTTTGATGTCCATCTTGCAGGAAAACTACATGCAGGTTCTCTTCATTGATCCCTGGTATTCTATTGCTGTCGCCAAACATATTTATACCAATAACTCTCCTATGTAGTAGAGGTGTTCCTACTACATGATGTGTGAAGTCTTCCATGAGAAATGGAACAGAGAAAGTCAGATTCTCTTTAGACTTCACACATCATGTGGTAGTAACACCTCTACTACATTTGGTCACTCCAGGGTCACCAAATGTAGTAGGGGTGTTACTACCACATGATGTGTGAAGTCTCAAGAGAATCTGACTTTCTCTGATCCATTTCTCATGGAAGGCTTCACACATCTTGTGGTAGTAACACCTCTCGGGGTCACCAAATGTAGTAGAGGTGTTCCTACTACATGATGTGTGAAGTCTAAAGAGGATCTAACTTTCTCTGATCCATTTCTCATGGAAGACTTCACACATCATGTAGTAGGAACACCTCTTACTACATAGAGTTATTGGTATATTTATATTTGGCAACAGCAATAGAATACCAGGGATCAATGATGAGAACCTGCATGTAGTTTTCCTGCAAGATGGACAGCAAAGCTGCCTATTATTAAAATTCATCAACCTGGTCATTTTCAGGAGGTCCAGCCCTATGCTGACATTCAGTCTCTGGACTGGGCTTAAGATCTCTATCAGCTTTAGCTGTATTTCTTACACTTTTTCACACATGCATAGCTGGCCATTAGTCATTGTTCCTCTCCCCTACCTTTCAGCCAGTGGCATGGAAACCATCCTACGCTTATACAATGCAGACAATAGTTGAATGTCTCCGAGATCTATGGAAGGTTGCCAGCCACCATGGGCTGTGGGTTTTACATATTGTGAAATGTAAGGCAACAATTAATTGAATTTATAGAATGTCTGATCACCATCTTCTGGAAAGAAGATTGAGAATGAGTGTTAAGTGGAGAAATAAGAGAAATGGAAGTAGGCAGAGAGGAGAGAAAAAGAATATAACCTGGAAAATCTAGGTTATGTGTGGAATGCAATGTTGTTGGAGGACAAAAAATAAATTTATTTCAAGCCCACATAACAGACCTGACAGCAAATGTTAACAAGAAAACAAACCAAGTTAAATCCATCATAAGCACCAATTCTACAAACCATTTTAAAGCAATTCATAAGAACCACCCTCAACTACACCTCCACACAATGCTCCTAACAATGAGCAAGATGAACATAAACTACTTAACTAACCCTACAGAATGGAGCACTGAGAGTAAAATCTGGATGCACCAAAACTCCCCTGATTGGAAATTGCATACAGAAACCAAAATACTCACCATAGAAAACCACAAAAAAAAATTACAAGAACACAGTGCCATGTCAAAACCTTTAACACCACACACACTTCACACTATATTTCTCAAGCATCAGAAACAGAATAGGAAAAAAATAGAAACATATTTTGTCTATATATCAAAGGCCTTTTTCCCCCATATAAGGGAGGTAGCCAAGTCGTACATACCCTTTCACACCCATTTCACTCCTATCCACCACACTTTCCCACTCTCATCTTAGCTCCTTGGGAATGATGGGCTATCCCTGTATCCCACCCACTGCCTTGGGTCAGAAGCAATGCTGTAAGACAGTACATCCATAGCAAGGCTACTTCACTTAGTGAAATCCCCCTCATGCAGAAAAATAGCAGACGGAGAAATCCCTTCAGGCTGCATCAGTATCATTCACACATAACTACACCCAAACCCTCCCCCACCCCTTCCTTGAATCACAGTATCATCTATACACAGCCATTCTCCACTCACACGTATCTCCTGACTTCTCCCTTCCTTGCTCAATAGACATTCCCCATTTGCTCAAAGCCCCTTTCACCCCATCCATCCAGCTCCTCTTCGGTCATCCCCCACAAGTTCACTCCTTCCACTTCTGCCTTCTACATATCTTTTACTAATTTACTTCACTCATGAAGCAGCCTTAATATATGCGCTTGTGGCAGGGTCAGAGGAGGGATTGAGGAAGCTGGTGGCAGAGTTTGGGAGAGTATGTGATAGAAGAAAGCTAAAGATAAATGTGGGTAAAAGTAAGGTGATGAGATGTACAAGGGGTGAAAGTGGCAGTAGACTGGAAGTGAACATTAAGGGAGAGCGACTGGAGGAAGTGGATAGTTTTAGATACTTGGGTGCAAGTGTAGCAGGAAAAGGTGGAGGTAGAATGTAGATTGAGAGAAGCGAGTAAATGCCTTGGTGGTTTAAAGAGTGTAATGAGGAATAGACATTTGGGAATGGATGCGAAGAGGAGACTGTATGAAGGAGTGATTGTGCCAACAGCACTGTATGGGGCAGAAACGTGGAACATAAGAGAAGAAGAGAGAAGGAGTTTGAATGTGTTTGAGATGAGGTGTCTGAGAAGTATGGTGGGGGTTACTAGGCTAGATAGAGTGAGAAATGAGGAGGTGAGGAGGAGAACAGGTGTGAAAAAGGATTTGGGAGATAGGGTTGATGAAAGAATATTAGGATGGTTTGGACACATGGAAAGAATGAGTGAAGAAAGACTAGTAAAAGAGGTATGGAAGGCAGATGTGGAGGGAGTGAACATGAGGGGACGTCCTAGGATGAGGTGGATGGATGGGGTGAAGGGGGCTTTGGGGAAGAGGGGAATGTCTGTTGAGGAAGGAAGGGAGAGGACGGAAGACAGAGGTGAGTGGAGAATGGTTGTATATGGATGATGTTGTGACTGCATGAGGAGGAATGGGCGGGGAGTGGGGGGTGGGGTAGTATGTGTGAGTAAATTTTGACGCAGCCCGAAGGGATTTCTCCCCGTCCTCGCCTTATATGCAAAGGGGGACGGAGAGGGGGGGTCGCCGATTAAATGAAGCGGCCTCGCTGTGGATGTACTGTGTCTTGCGACACTGCTTCTGACCCAGGGCGGTGGGCAGGGTGCAGGGATGACCCGTCATCCAGGAGGTGCTCAGATGAGAGGAAGGGTTGGAGGGGTGTGGAGTGTATTTAGGGATGAAATGGGTGGGAGTGTTTTTATGCCTTTCCCTTTGTGGCTACCTCCCTTGGAAGGGGGAAAAAGCCTTGGTATATGTATGTATGTATGAAGCAGCCTTGCTGTGGGTGTGCTGTGTCTTGCTGCATTTCTTCTGACCCAGGGCAATGGGTGAGATGCAGCGATGACCCATCATCCAGGAGGAGCCAAGAAAAGAGGGAAAGATGGGTGGAGAATGGGAGTGGAGTGGATGAGGGTGAAATGGGTGGGAGTGGAATTATGCCTTTTTGATTTTGGCTACCACCTTTGTAAGGGAGAAAAAGTCCTTGGTATGTGTATGTACCTCTCTCATTTGTTCCATATGTCCAAACCATCCAATATTCTTTCATCATACCTTATTTCAAAGACATTTAATCTCAAACACATTTAAACTTTCCTATCTGCCTCACACAAGTTCAAAGTCTCCACTCCATACTATGCTGTTGGCACAATCAATTCATATAAACTCTTTGCATCCGTTACCAGATGCCTATTTCTTATGACACTTTTTAAAAGCCCAAAACATTTACTTTCTTCTCAATCTACAATTTACCTCTGCACCTCCCACACCTGCCAATTGTGACCCCAAATACCTAAAACTATCCAATTTATCCAACCTTTATCCTTTAAGACTTGCCTTCAACTTGCTGCCATCCTCTCCCTTTGTACATCTCGTCACCTTACTTTTACTCTCATTTATCATAAACTTTCTCTAATCACATACCTTCCCAAACCTCATCACTAACTGCCTTACTCCCATCTGACCCTGCCACAAACACAGTCATCAACAAACAACAACTGACTCACCTCCCACTTTTCTTAATTTTCTTTAACCATCCAGTCCCCTGCCCATTACCCTTGCATTTACATCCAGCACCACCCCATGCATATAACCTCTGAACAGCCATGGCAACAAGACACATCCCTGACACAGCCATACCTTTACTTCAAACCACTCACTATTTCCACTTCTGATGGAAACATACCAAACATAAAAAAGCAAACTCCCACCTGTATCACATAGCACATCCACACAAAAACACACAGGTCATGGAAATAAATTAAGGATGACCACATGTCCAAAGGATGTGAAGAAAAAGTTTTCCATATACATACATACATATACCAAAGGCTTTTTCCCCCTTACAAGGGAAGTAGCCAAAAAAACAAAGGCATAAAAACCATTCCCACCCATTCCATCCCACATACATTTCACTCCCCTCCACCCTCTACCCTCCCTCTTATCTTGGCACCTCCTGGATGATGGTCATCCCTGTATCTCGTCCACTGCCCTGGGTTAGAAGCAGTGTCGCAAGACGCAGCACATCCACAGCAAGGCCGCTTCATTAAATCGGCAACCATTACTCTCCGTCCCCTCATGCAGAATAGAAGACGGGGAGAAATCCCTTCAGACTGCGTCAGTTTTCTCTCCCTGTCTGGGGTATTGCTGCATGTTTTTATGGCAAAGTTCCATGCAGTTGATATTTTAGGGTCTATATGGGGCTCCCCTACAGAACAGCCACACATCATTTTGTCTGTGATGGAGGAGGATTCTGCTCACATAGAAATGATGAAACTTTTATTATACTGCGACTGTCCCGCCATTATGCTGCCCCCCAACCCCTTGTTACTATCCTGTACCATTTCTCTGAATTTCATTTCCTTGTTTTGCCTATCCTGTGGTGGGGGGGGAAAAATGCTGCCACCAAGTATTCCCACTTGGATTGTAAGAGTGGAGAAAGAAGGGACATGGATTGGGACCAGGCATCCTTCTCCCTGTAGCCCCACAGGGGACATTCCTAAAAAAAAATTAAGGTAAACATATATATACCAAAGGCTTTTTCCCCCCATATAAGGGAGGTAGTCAGAAAACAAAGGCATAAAAACCACTCCAACCCATTCCATCCCTAACATACTCCACACCCCTCTACCCTCTTCCCTCTTATCTTGGCACCTGGATGATGAGTCATCCCTGCATCTCACCCACTGCCCTGGGTCAGAAGCAGTGTTGCAAGACACAACACATCCACAGCAAGGCTGCTTCATTAAATTGGCAACCCCCCCTCTCTGTCTCCTCATGCTGAAAAGGAGATAGGGAGAAATCCCTTTAGGCTGCACCTACTCACCCTCCATCCCCCACTGCACCTCCTTTTTTAAGACCTTCTGCATGACATCCATCCAACCCAGGTGCCTTACCTGCTTTTATCATCTTAACAATTGCCTTCACTTCATCTTTCCTTATTTCTCCTCCATTTCCCTCACTCATCATGGTCATTTTCTTAGTGCATCCCACTGCAACTACCTTATCCTCCTTCACATTTAGCAACTCCCAAAAATACTCTGCCCATCTTCCTCTTACTGCCTTCTCTTCCATTATCATCTCTCCATCTGCTCCTTTTGCCTTTTCTTCTCTACTTGATTGACCTCCTCTTCCTCTCTTAATTTCTTTCCGAAACATTCTTTATATTACTTTCAAATTTTTTGTCATACTCGTACCCCATTTCACATCTGCTCTCCTCTTTGTCTCATTTATCTTATGCTTTACTTCTCTTTTCTTTGTACCTCTCATATGATTCCCTCGTCTTATTTTGTAGTAAATCTGTGAATTCTTGCTTCTCTTCTATAACCTTCTCTGCTTCCTCATCCCACCACTCGCTACCCTTCCTTCTATATCCTCCTATCCTCCTTGTTCCATACATCATCTTTGCACTCCTTATGACTCCCTCCTTGAACCATCCCCATTCCTGGTTCTACTCTATCCTTCACTCCCTCCCATTCCTCTCTCAGCTTCTTGTACTCCTTTTCTTTCTCATTTAAGCAGTTCACTCTAAGCACCTCCCTACCTTTTGTCCTTTTCCTCTTTCTCCATCTATCCTCCACTCAGAACTTACCCTCCACCAAAAAATGATCTGATATTCCCCCACTCTCTCCCCTTAGAACATGTACAATCTTAACTCTTTCTACTATAATCCTGGTTACCACTATATAGTCCATTAATGCCCTATCTACTACTTTCATCCATCACCCTCTCCCATGTGTACTTATGCTTGACTTTCTTCCTAAATACTGTATTTGCTATCATCAATTCTCTTTCTAGACACATCTCCACCATCAACTCTCCACAACAATTTTTTTCCCGGAACTCCACACTTCCCAACCACTGCCTCTGTTGGTTCATTTCCTACCCTAGCATTAAGTTCTCCCAATACCACTACATTGACATTTCTCCTTAATCCCTCTATGCACTCATTTAAATCCATCCAAGAAGCCTCCTATTCCTTTACTCTTCTCACTACCAGGCCCATGTGCACTTACAAAAACCCACATCTCCCATCCCAGTTTCACTTTCATCCACATGAACCTTGAAGAAACTTCCTTCCACTCCACTACATGCTTACCTATCTCTTCACTTACTAGTATAGCCACCCCTTTTCTCCCTTGTCCTCTCTTCACTCCTGAGAACCTCCCAGCTACACTCCCAAACTTGCACTTGCCCCCCCTCATCTCAACTTAGTTTCACTCAAAGCCAACATATCCATCTTTCTTCTTTTAAACATACTGCCTATCTCTTCCCTTTTACTCTCATCTGTACCACATCTACACACATTAAAAGACCCAAACATTAGGGTACTGGTTGGAAATTCCTAGACCCTTTTATGCCTTTACGTTTTTTAGGAATGTCACCTTTAGGGCCAAAGGGAGAAAAGGTGCTTGGTCCTAATCCTCATCCCGTTTTTGCCGCCTCTTACAACTCAAGTGGAAATACTTACATACATATACCAAAGGCTTTTTCCCCCCTACATGGGGGGTAGCCAAAAAGAAAAAGGCATAGAAATCACTCCCACCCATTTTATTTCCCATATATTCCACTCTTCTCCACCCTCCTCCCTCCCTCCCATCTTGGCACCTCCTGGAAATGGGTCATCCCTGCATCCTGTCCACTGCCCTGGGTCAGAAGCAGTGTCGCAAGACACAGCACATCCACAGCAAGGCCGCTTCATAAATTCGGCAGAAAAGGAGAAGACGGGGAGACATCCCTTTAGGCTGCGTCAAATTTTTTTCTTACATACTTCCTCACCCCCATCCCCCACCCACTCCCCCTCATGCATCACAGCCTCATCTATACACAACCCTTCTCCATTCACCCCTATCTTCTGTCCTCTCCCGTCCTTCCTCCACAGACATTGCTCTCTTTTGTAAAGCCCCTTTCACCACATCCATCCATCTCATCCTAGGATGCCCCCTCATATTCACTCCTTCCACCTCCGCCTTCCACACTTCTTTTACTAATCTTTCTTCACTCATTCTTTCCATGTGTCCAAACCATCCTAATACTCTTTCATCAACCTTATCTCCCAGCTCCCTTTCCACCCCTGTTCTCCTCCTCACCTCCTCATTTCTCACTCTATCTAGCCTAGTAACCCCTATCATACTTCTCAGACATTTCATCTCAAACACATTCAAACTCCTTCTCTCTTCCTCTCTCTTGTTCCATGTTTCTACCCCGTACATTGCTGTTGGCACAATCACTCCTTCATATAACCTCCTCTTAGCATCCATTCCCAGATGGTGGCAGTATTCTTTCCCCCCACCACAGTGGAATATGTGGAATAGCTTAGAAGGTGATATAGCCCATGCTCAAACAATGCATGATTTCAAATCTAATATAATAATTGAAAATGAAAGGTATAGATTAAGTTGGAACTGTACATGAATTTGAGTCTAGGTATATTATAAAATTAGAGAAAAGGAGACAGAACCCAATGAACTTTGCTCCTTTCCTGTATACTACAATTAGGTAAATACATACACAATCACATCACTAAACAGGCCTTTCAAGATAGCTCACCAAACTCAATACTTGACCAGCACCTCCAGAGATAAAACTCTACCACACCTGGTAAGAACCATACCAGCATCCTTGCCTTCAGTACACTCTCCAACATTGAAACATTACCAACACAGAATAGGCCTGGCCACAGATTCAAATTGACCCAGATGCAGCCACCACACATAGGGCACAGAACACATCATACTAACACACTAACAATCAGTAGACAACAATACTAATTTAGAGTAGTAAAGATTAAGGAGAGTTTGGGTGGTAAAGAAAAAATGTGAAGATGATTTAGTAATTAATTTAATCAAATGTTGCAACCAATATTAACTTTGGAGAACTATCCGCCTAAACACAATGCATCTCCCTGAGTGACTTGTGGACCCAACCAAAACCCATTGCTTGTTATCTGAAGGTTGGATCTTCTACAAGAGAAACAAGGGTTAATGAATTGTGTGTGGTGTATACATACCTTCACACTCTTACGTTCAAATTTTCTTAAAAATATTCTATTTCTCTCTCTCTCTCCTTTTTTCTTTTTATTTTTTTCTTTTCTTTCTTTCCATTAAACAAAGTCCAATTTGCTCCAAAGTATTGTGTTTGTAAACTTGCATCTTCCTTGTGTGTATATTTCCATCTTATTTCTGTCTCTCCCACATCCAGCATAAATTCAAGAACCACATGATGGGCACTGGTAATTTGATGATCAAATCACCTTAGGTTCACTCCCACCCACTCCACTCCCTTTCACCACATCTCCCTTCCTCCCTTCCTCCCTCTTTTCTTGGCTCCTCCTGGATGACAGGTCATCCCTGCATCTCGACCATCGTCCTAGGTCAGAAGGAATGGGGCAAGACATGGCACATCCACAGCAAGGCTGCTTTATTTAATCAGCGACCCCCCCCCCCCTCTCCATCCCCTTGTTCAGAAATAGAGAAGATGGGGAGAAATCGCTTCTGGCTGTGTCAAAATATCATACATAACCACTCCCTAATCCCCATCCCCCACTCCCTTCCATACATTACAGCATCATCCATACACAACCAGTCTCCACTCACCCCATACCCACTTGTAATTCTTATATTCATTACTTTGGTCATTCCTTCTATTTCCACTTTATCCACCTTAATTTTTCATTTCACTGTTATCACATCACCTCTCATTTTTCCTCTTCTGTCTATTCCTTGTATGTTATACTTTCCCTCACCTACCTGACAATTAATATTTCAATTGAGCCTGATGTAGAACTGTTTCTATGTCACTGGCTGAAAGTATTAAGAAGGAGGAGGCCTGTTACCGGTCCCAGTTCCCCATGTGTGAATGAATGCAAGAAATGTAGAAGTTGATAAAGATCTTTGGCCTATTCTGAAGACTGTCAACCCCTTAGAGCAGCACCTGTTGATGGAGATGAAGGAGTTGGCAAGTTTTGAAAGTGGACAGCAAAGCTGTCCATCTTTCAGAACTACTGCATATAGATACCCATTGTGCCAAGGTGTAATGGTCTAGTGGGCAGACATGATACCCCAGAACCAGGTTCAAGGCCTGACCCTCGTACAGGAGTATGGGTAAACTGTATAAAGAAACTAATAGCTGTCTTTCATTGAAAAGTGAATCTATAGCAAATAACAAAGAAGTGAATCTAGGAATATGTGGCTCCCTATTGAATGCTGTAGATAGTTTATATTTGTTGCATGTGTTCCTGTCCTGCACATTAAAGGGTCTTGCTTTATGTCAGCTTTTTATCTACAATATTATACATGCTTTTTTTATATTCATGGACCAATTACACACTGTTTTAGTGTTCTCCTGTGAAGGTCTTAGATTTGATGCATTGTAGTTATGCTTTACCTTCAATAGGGAAGGCCAGGACTTCTTCCTGGCTTTTCTTCCTGAAAGAAGATCAGCTGAAGTCTCACCAGCTCAATGCAGTGCCTCCCAAGTTCAAGTCACATTATAGAAGTTGATGCTTACAAGGCAGCATCTGAGACTATATTCAATCACTCCTGTAATTATGTAATAATAATTTGATTCTTCCCATTAATGTATTCTGGCTATGGTGAGTGATGTTAGGGGCAGGAGATGGTTATCTCTGGAAACTTGGAGACACAATCCAGGATTAACTTTTTCATGCCTGCTATAAATCTCGTTTCTAGGTCTGACAGCCCTCTATCCCATTTTCTATCAAGAAGTAGGAGGCAAGATCTTGAAATGGGATTTAAAATCAGGTTGAAAGGAAATGGACCACTACCTCACCACTTTCAAGTGGTATACCAAGAGTGAAGAAGTGACTGAGACTGATAGTATTCAGTCTTTCCCCACAAATTAACAACAATATATTCAGTCTTTCCCCACAAATTAACAACAATTATTCTTTCAAATAACAACCATAAGTCCTCTGGCAAGTACAAGATGGTGGGGTGAGATTGTGATCTCTTGTAGGACTTGTGGTTGCCATGTGCTAGGATGGGGAGTAGCACAGCTCAGCAGCAACCTACACCACTGAGCAGCCCAATTTTGAATCCTCTCTTTTTACCCCACATGGGAAGAGGTTAGAAAAGGTGCTCCAAATATAGCCTTCCCAAATCCCAACTTGGCTGGGAAGCCATCCTCAGCATGGTTCCTCTGTTGCCCTCCTCCCGTCTGGCAATACTTCTCTGTTGAGACACACACATCCCAAACTCAAAAACAGTCTACAAAGGTAATGCCAGAGCAAGTGCCCACCATCTCCACAGATAGTAATAATCACTGTTGTCAGCATTGTCAACTGACCAAAGTACCACAATCGATAGCCACAAATATGATCCCACAAAGAGGTTTTCCATTCTCAAGCCTATACAGTTGTACTATCCTTCACTTTGATCCATACCAAGACAAAATGGACCCTGAATTAATTACCCAAGTTTTTTTTTTTTGTCCTGAAGCCTGGCAACAATGAATTAATATCAAAGAAATGCCCAATAAGAATAAATAATGAATTTGAAGGCAAATATGGAACTCCCAGTGATATGTAGCTCCAGGGAGTAGAATCAAGAGCTCAATATGACAAAATCAGTCTAAACAGCTATGGCAGACACCTAAATTTCAACATCCCTACATAGAACATTTAACACCAGTGTAGGTGTAGTCCACATCATACCGTGTGGTGGATGTGACAGGAAATACATCGGTGAAACTAGCAGAGGCTTAGACACCAGATTAAAAGAACACCGAGCAGATGTAAGACACCACAGGGTTGGCAGTGCAATAGTAAACCATGTCGATGAAAGAGGCCATCTACCGAAATGGAACCAGGCAAACATTCTCATGGATAACATCACACGACAAGAAAGAAAGGCGACGGAGTCCGTTTTTATCAACATCCATGATAACCTCAATAAGAGGACTGGGGATTTAATATGGGCTAAAGCAGCAGCACGCTTTGTCGTCATGAACAATAAACACAGAGCCCCTGATCCAGATGGACATTTCAGCCATGCGAATACCAACAGGCAGATAATTGGTCCACCCACTGCGATAGCTCGTCACACCGACAGATGAGATCGAGTGGGGGACCAACCTGACACTTTGCCACGTTCCTTTTTATGCCATATATAGTGACCAACTTGAATTCAAACTATATTCCTGTGAAGAAGCCACTCAGGCGAAACTAGTCAGGAATAAAAGTATTTCCCTCAGCCCGTGTTCCCTTTACCTCCCATCCACTTTACAAAGGAAAAGGGGACAAGTGTGAATGTAGTAGTTTCAGAGGGATTAGCTTGTTAAGTGTAGTTGGGAAGGCTTATGGGAGGATCTTGATAGAGAGGATTAGGAGAGGAAAAGGGAGTAATTGGTGAGGAACAGTGTGGATTTAGGACGGGTAGAGGTTGTGTAGATCAGATTTTTGTGGTAAGAGAGATATGTGAGAAAGCTATATGATACGGGAAGGATGTTTTTTGGGCCTTTATGGACCTGGAAAAGGCTTACGACAGGGTAGACAGAAAGGCACTGTGGGAGGTTTTGGAGATATACGGAATAGGAGGAAAGCTTCTAGAAGCTGTCAAGAGTTTTTATGAGAGTAGTAGAGCTTGTGTCAGGATTAGAAATGGAGAGAGTGAGTGGTTCGGGGTAAAGGTGGGACTTGGTCAAGGATGCGTTATGTCACCCTGGCTGTTCAACTTATACATGGATGGGGTAGTGGGAGAGGTAAATGCAAGGGTAGCGAGTCAAGGATTGGAGATGGTTAAAGAAAATGGAGAAAAGTGGGAGGTGAGCCAGCTGTTGTTTGCGGACAACACTGCGCTTGTGGCAGGATCGGAGGAGGGATTGCGGAAGTTGGTGACAGAGTTTGGGAGAGCGCGTGATAGAAGAAAGCTGAAGATAAACGTGGGTAAAAGTAAGGTGATGAGATGTACAAGGGGTGAAAGTGTCAGTAGTCTGGAAGTGAGCATTAACCCCTTCCATACGGTGCCGCACACGTAGGCGTCATGGGGAGCGAGTGTATTCGCGAGGCTGCCATATCGGCGTCTTGATTATATTTATTGTAGTCGCCCCTGTGTTTTTACATTCTCTCAAATGTGCCCTGAATCCCATTCTCTGTGGTATTCAAAATTCGCGGGTGAAAGAGAGAACGATCGATATAAGCGGTGACTATATTTTATGATGCGAGTATTATTACGACACGTCGTACGGCTGGCATTGGCTGCTGCCACTGAGATCTAAGTCCATGACGCCTACGTGTGCGGCACCGTATGGAAGGGGTTAAGGGAGAGCAACTGGAGGAAGTGGATAGTTTTAGATATTTGGGTGCAAATGTGGCAGGAAAAGGTGGAGTGAAGGTGGAGGTAGAATGTAGATTGAGAGAAGCGAGTAAATGCCTTGGTGGATTAAAAAGTGTAATGAGGAATAGACATTTGGGAATGGATATGAAGGAGTGATTGTGCCAACAGCATTGTATGGGGCAGAAACATGGAACATAGGAAAGAGTAAGAGAGAAGGAGTTTGAATGTGTTTGAGATGAGGTGTCTGAGAAGTATGATGGGAGTTACTAGGCTAGATAGAGTGAGAAATGAGGAGGTGAGGAGGAGAACAGGGGTGGAAAGGGAGTTGTGAGATAGGGTTGATGAAAGAGTATTAGGATGGTTTGGACACATGGAAAGAATGAGTGAAGAAAGACTAGTAATAGAGGTATGGAAGGTAGATGTGGAGGGAGTAAACTTTTAGGGACATCCTAGGATGAGGTGGATGGATGGAGTGAAGGGGGCTTTGGGGAAGAGGGGAATGTCTGTGGAGGAAGGACGGGAGAGGACAGAAGACGGGTGAATGGAGAATGGTTGTATATGGATGATGATGTGAAGCATGAGGTGGAATGGGCGGGGGGATGGGGGGTGACGTAGTATGTGTGAGCAAATTTTGACGCAGCCCCGAAGGGATTTCTCCCTGTCTTCTCCTTTTTGCATGGGGGGACGGAGAGGGGGGGTCGCCGATTTAATGAAGTGGCCTTGCTGTGGATGTGCTGTGTCTTGCGACACTGCTTCTGACCCAGGGCAGTGGACAAGGTGCAGGGATGACCCGTCATCCAGGAAGTGCTAAGATGAGAGGGAGGGTGGAGGGGTTTGGAGTGTATTCAGGGATGGAATGGGTGGGGATGATTTTATGCCTTTTCCTTTTTGGCTACCTCCCTTGTAAGGGGGAAAAAGCTTTGGTATATGTATGTATATTATAATTTTATTGTATTTTATTTATTTTATTTTTTTATCATTATATATATATATATATATATATATGCATCCGACCTAGTTATGGAACAAAAGGTCTCCTGTTGGCATGCTCCACCTTTGTAATCCTTTGTTGTGATCTAGATCTCTCCTCTTGATTGCCTTGGTCTTCACTGCTGAACTCTTTGCCCTCTTTACTTCCTTGTAAATTAACAACAACCTACACTATCATCATCACCAAAACATGATGCACCCCAGTTGGCCACAGACACATGCACACACCAATTAAAAGGGAGCAAACTGGGAAGCTTTCACAAAACAGTACACAATCACAGACACAGATGATGCTGTGCACACTTTCAGTACAATCATACAAAATACAGACAAGAAATACATCCCCAGAGGCAACAAAAAAACATACAACCCCAACATCACACCAGAAATCCAAAGCCAATGTGGTACATTTAAACACAATACCCCCACAGATATCCCTCAGAACATAGCAGACCAAATACAAACACTAGACACAGGTTAACAACAAAATACATGAACAAAAATACAAATTTGGCAAGCATTTGTCAGCATAATCACAAAACAAACACCAGAAAACTGTGCAAGACCTTCAACAGCATTACACTATCCATCAGTAGCACATGCTCTCACACAGCAATAACCACAACAACAGTCAACTTCCACCAAACAGACAACAAGGAAACACACCCATAAATTATTTTGCACAGACAAGCCATTTCACCCCGCACCCTGATGACTGACTCATCATTCGATGTAAGAAAGACTTCGCCACAGACCCAGACTACACACCCTTCATAGACAACCAGATGAAGCATATAATCCTTAACCTCAAGCACTGATCTGCCTGTGGACCAAACAATATAAATAATATCCACCTAAAACACGTTGGACTGCATGGCCTACATACATACGTGAAGGATTACAAAGGAGCATGCCAACAGGAGACCTTTTGGTTCTTTACTCGGTTGGGTGTGGAAAATTATAATAATGATCAATAAACGAGTAAATAAATAAATAAAAATTATAATAATATAAATACTAAATAAGATAAATAGGCAAAGTTAAATAACAAACAGGTAAATAGTAAATGATAATAAGTTGACAATGATAAATGATACATATACCAAAGACTTCCCCCCCCCTTATAACGGTGGTAACCCCCCCCCCCCCCCAAAAAAAAAGACATAAAAACCACTCCCACCTATTCCATCCCAATCACACTCCACTCCCCTCCACTCTTTTCCCTCCTTAGCTTGGCACCTCTTGGATAATGGGTCATCCCTGCATCTTGTCCACTGCCCTGGGTTAGAAGCAGTGTCACAAGACAGAGCACATCCACAGCAAAGGCTCTTCATTAAATCGGCGACCCCTCCTCTCCATCCCCTCACGCAGAAAAGTAGATGGGGAGAAATCCCTTTGGTTCTCCTCCTCACCTCATTTCTCGCTTTAGCCAGCCTAGTAACCCCTATCATACTTCTCGGACACCTCATTTCAAACACATTCAAACTCCTCTCTCCTTCTGTTATGTTCCATGTTTCTGCTCCATACAGTGCTGTTGGCACAATCACTCCTTCATACAATCTCCTCTTAGCATCCATTCCCAAATGTCTATTTCTTATTACATTTTTTAATCCCCCAAGGCATTTACTCACTTTTCTCAGTCTACATTCTACCTCCATCTCCATTCCTCCCTTTCCTGCCACGTTAACACCCAAGTATCTAAAACTATCCACTTCCTCCAGTCTGCTGCCACTTTCACACCTTTTACATCTCATCACCTTACTTTTACCCACATTTATCTTCAACTTCCTTCTTTCACACACTTTCCCAAACTCTGTCACTAACTTCCTCAATCCCTCCTCTGATCCTGCTACAAGCATAGTGTTGTCCGCAAACAACAGCTGGCTTATCTCCCACTTCTCTCCATTTTCTTTAACCCTCTCCAATTCCTTTACTTTACTTTTTTAGAAATTTCCCCTTTTGGGGCTACAGGTAGCAGGACTCCTAATCCCATCCCCTGTCCCATTTTTTGTCTCCTTTTACGACTCGAGTGGAAAGACTTGGTGGTAGCATTCTCTTCCCCCACCACAGGGTAGGCGAAAAAAGGAAATGAATATTCAGAGAAATGGTACAGGACAGTAACAAGGGGTTGGGGGACAGCATAATGGAGGGACAGTCGTAGGATAAAAGTGTCATCATTTCTCTATGAACTGAGTTTTCCTCTGTCACAGACAAAATGATGTATGACTCTGGTCCATAGGGGTGCCCCATATAGATCCTAAAGTATCGACTGCATGCTACTTTGCCATAGTAATATGTAGCCAATACCCCAGACAAATAATAACAAACAAATAATATAGAATAAATGGCAGGCATTACAGCATCTTGCTTAGGTGTCAAAACGAATCATAAAATTTTGAACTGCACTATATTGCACTGCCTCTGCAGGAAGTTTATTCCATTCATTAACTATATGGGTGGCAAAGTTATTTCAAACCACTTCCAAATTAAATCCATTTCCTGACAGTTTGAGACCATTATTTCTTGTCAGGTTCTCATTTAGTGTGAAAATTTTTGTCACTTTTGGGATTGTCAATTCCTTTAGAATCTTAAAGACCTGTATCAAGTCACCTCTGATTTTTTTTTTTTTTTTTTTTTTTTTTTTTTTTTTTTTTTTTTAGGGAAAACAGATTCATACATTTTAGTCTTATTTTCATATGATTTATTTTTTATATTTGGAATCCGTTTTGTGGCTCGCTGTTGTACTTTTTCCAATCTCTCAGTGTCTTCAATGAGATTTGATGACCATACAGAAACACAATAACTGATATCTGGAAGCATGGGAAAATTATCACCATCTCCAAACCCAACAAAGACCAAGCAGTTCAAGCATCACACCACCCAATCACGCTACTCTGCACCCCCTTCAAAGTCGTAAAATGCCTCATGCTTCTACTCATTACACCACATACCCCCTTTGCTTAATCACAACACTCTTTTAGACCACAACACTTCACAAACACTTCTGATAAACCTCTTGCAAAGAGTATTTGAGGGCAACAGTTCAGATAAGCCTCCACACAAAACACCTCTCATAACACTAGACATCGGTAAAGCTTTCGATGCCACCCTGTCACAGTCACACAAACAGAATTTATAACAGACATATACAATAATACCAAAAGATGGCTGGCCAATTATCTGCTAGGTAGAAATGCCTGTGTGTTATATAATGACCAATCATTGCACACCAGAAACTTAAAAAAACAGAGTACCACAGGGCTCATTTCTATCCCCACACTCTTTAATTTATACATACACAATATACTCACACCCAACACCTCAGAAATACAAATATCTTCATATGCAGATTACATGATAATTAAAAGCACACACTGTAACTCAGACAAAGCTGTGGAAATACTACAAACATACCTGAATACACTCAATACCTGGTTCATTACAAACAAGACTCAAAATAGCCCCAACCAAATTTATAGCCAAGCTTTTCACTGATTGGACAGTGGAACACAAATACATACCATGCCTCTATACCAACAACACCAGAGATTCTTGGCATAATGTACAATATATCCATGTCATTCAAACAGCACATTACAAACATGAGGACTAAATGCACACCTAGATTTAATGTGCTTAAATCAATTGCAGGAACAATATTTGGATAAAATAAACTAATATTACAGTATACAAACAATGCATACATTGAGTGATGAATTATGCAAGCCCTACATGGGCCTCTAATCTCACTAAGACACACCACAACACCCTTCAGACCATGCAAAACAAAGCCATAAAGATAATTTCAGGCTGCACAAATACAACACCTACACACCATTTACACCATGAAACAAAAGTCCTCAAAGTCAAGGACCTTGACATGCAAGCCACACGTACACTTGCTGCAGCCTCCACAAACACAGCACACTCACTACACTACATAGCAGAATACCCACACATGTCAAGAGATATCAAAAAAACACCCAAATACCTATATCACACACAAATAATCTCTTCTTTTTCTTCACACCCACCAAACACCAGCCTCCAGAAGCATGTCCATTATCATATCCCAGTTCCATCAACAAACTGAAAGACACATTGCTGCATGCCAGACTCCCTGATATCCATCCCTCTGAATCCTCCCTCCCCCCAAAAGGACAGAGTCCACCTTTTAAGACTGTGATATGGCCACCACCCAGCCCTTCTAAGCTACTGAAAGAAGTTGGATTGCAGACAGCTGCCCCAGGATGTAACACTTCACCCCATACTATACAATGCATTACAGAAGACTGTATTGTACACAATCATGCACACCAACAACACAAAATACATTCTGTAAAGGATTTGTGGGAAAGTGCCATTCCAACTGTGGTGTTCCTCATGGAGACGGTACTGCTTGGCCAGGCAGTTTAGGAAACGACAACAACCCACACTCATGCTGTACAATTGTATCAGATTCACCAAGCGTTTTACAACCAATCCACCATCAAGTCCTGCAACCAACATGTCCACAAAATCCATTTATGGATCACCCAGGTTTCTAACCTCTACCCCCACCCCCCACCCCATTGAAAAAAAAGGGGGGGGGTTATAATAAATTAATAATGATGCTGTAAACACCATAGAGTAACTAGAGCAATACATAAGATATAATGTATGACAGCAGCACGAAATTGTCCACAAGGATAAAAGTGCTGGTAGTCCATATCAACAATACCCTCCATGGAGGCAACTAATAGTTACTTATTGTATATTTGTAAACAAGTCTTTTGCAAAGTGATTGTGAATTATGTTAGTGCTTGACAATGGTCATTTTCTTTCATAGGTTATGGGTACGGAATGAGGATCAAAATTCAAGCATATACTATCTTCCTCCAAACAGCAGATCTTGGCTTCAGCCAGGCCCCAGCAACTCCAACAGCACTCTTTCCTCCTCACCGTCATCATCTTCGTCTTCATCATCTTCTTCCTCCTCTTCAGCTTCTTCATCTTCATCTTCTTCATCAACTTCAACCACTTCATCATCACAGAATACTGAAGTACCAAGTGACCCTCCAGTCATGTATGAGGATGAGCTAGACTGATGGCCGAAGACTTGGTCATTACCTGCATCTGTCCTGTTGGCTCATATGGCTGAAGTGGGTCCAGAGCTTCAGCTTTTTAGTGTCAGAAACGTGGCACATAGTTGTGGTTTTCAATGGAAGCATGGAATATTAATGTGTTAAAAATGGTATTGTAAATAAGTGAAGAGAGTTGCTGAATGATAACTGCCAATATATTTATGCAGATTATTATGTACCACCATGCAAATGTTCCTTTTACTTGTGAAAGACATTGATGCATCAGAATCAATAGGATGGCTTTTCCTTTTAACTCAACCACAGATAGACAATGTTTTGGGTAAAGAACTATGGGGGGGATGAAGAAATATAATATAAGAATAAAATGAAAATTACCCTACCAATATTTGCTTTCTTATCTTCTAAAGGAACTACAGCTCTTATCTATTCCTTCTTCTGTGATAGTGTAGAATCACTTTTCTTAACAGTCATCACCTGAATCAATTCCCTTCTTTGTAGTCTCTGGAAACTGTTAATTAATTTTATTTTGTTTTTTCTTTCTTTTCTTCCTTTTTGTGTACCAAAATGTGTTTCAAGTTTAGTGATTATATGGGCAGGAAACATTAATTCTGGATTGCAAGACCAATGGAAATTGAAAGCCCAGTTAGAAAGACTGATGGAAGACTCCCCTCTGTAGTAGGTGACCAATGTGTTTGAAAGGTTATTTGGTGTTGAAAAGTGGAATACATATTAAAATTAATTTGTATTATGCCATACAATGTGCTCAAGATCACTAGCATTCTCTCTCTTTCTTTCCCTCTCTCTCTCTCTCTCTCTCTCTCTCTCTCTCTCTCTCTCTTTCTTTCCCTCTCTCTCTCTCTCTCTCTCTCTCTCTCTCCCTCTCTCCATAATTTTTGGATATATTGTATACTAGATTCAGTTGTAGTCATAAAAATTTATGCATATGTACTAGTGTCAAATGTTGCATTCCTATTTTATTGTAAATCTACTGCTTTAAAAGAAGTTGGGTCCCAATAGACAGAAATTACTCTAATGTGTATTGTAATTAACCTCTTCCCCAATATTTTTTTTACATTTCGTTTTCAGATTTTTTTTTTTTTTTTTTTTTTTTTTCTTCTTCTTCTTCATCTTCTTCTTCATGGTGATTATGAAAAACAATTTTTATTTAATTTTATTCTCATTTTTGTAATTGACTTTATTTTGTTGGCAAAAAATGAGTTAACTCGTCCTCCCATAAACCATATGTTTACACCTTAGTTTCATCAGTTTTCTCATACAAGTTTATTACCAAAAGTAAAGGGGAATGAAAAACCTATTTTGTTTTTAATTTTTGTTACATTTGTGGTCCTTTGACAACTCCAGGCTTATCCAAGCTCTCCCCACCTCCCTCTTTGCTTGTGGAAAAATAGTCATTGATGAACTGGCACTGTCATCAGAGGTATTCAAGCTTCTGAGGGAAGGTTCATATTCACTATCTTCCTCAGAATTAGACATTTAGGGTATAATTTCTTTGAAAAAGCCATAAAAAAATGAGTGGTCATGTGGATGAAAACTGCACCCAACCACAGTGGCTGCTGTACCAAGTCTAGTAAGAAAGCGGCCTTAACTGCCCCAGCACTACCTTGTACGATTTGCTGAGAATACTTGTTTCACACATAGAAGGGCTTAGAAAGGCTCAGAATTGATGAGTAAATATGTCTGTAGCTGGTTTTTGAAGGTTAAGTTTTAGCCAAGTATTCTCGTCAATAACTGAAAAAGGAACATTAGGTGAAAACAAGTATACCCGTTTCTGCCGGGGAAGAGGTTAAGAATATACAACTTGGAAGTTATAAATTTGATGTATAATGGTGGCCCAGGTGTGTGGAGTTGAGTGTAAACTGAAGAGACTGAGGAAGAGTCATTACAACTGCCACTCTTAAATACATCCTAAGTTCCCTGTAAAGCTATTGTACAAATTTTTTCCATACAAATAAGGAACTTCTGTGTTATTAGAACCCATTGAAAACTAGAACACCTGTGTGCTCACTTTGATATTGTTGTGGGATTATGTCTGAATAAATACTGCAAAAGTAGATTTTCTTTTTGTCTTTAATTCAGGATTTTTATTTGCAAGTTCGTACCCAAACCTTGCTGGTTAAGCACAATCTTGTTTAAAAATAAAGCCTGACTGAGAAGTAATGGAAGTAGCTAGTACTAATTACCCTTAGGATGTTTGAATTACTATTTTTAACATTATCATACCTATTTTGTATGCCCCCTAAAATATAGGACAGAAGTACTGGTAAAGTATAGTACAAATAACTAAAATGTTGCCTCACCACCTCCAGCCGTTTCCCCCACCCTGAGACTGAATAACACACACACAATCTATCTCTTACCCTAGACTAGTTTACTATCACTGTGGACAATCTTGTGCCATTGTCATGCTTTATATTTCACATATTGATTTAGTTATGGGTTTATAATATGAAGGGGTGATTGCCAACAGCACTGTATGGGACAAAAACATGTAAAATAAGAGTTTAATGTGATTGAGATGAAATGCCTAAGTATGGTAGGGGTTACTAGGCTGGATAGATTGAGAAATGAGGAGAGTTGGGAGATAGGGATGATGAAAGAGTATTGGGATGGTTTTGACAAAGAATGAGTGAAGAAAGATTAGTAAAAGGGGTGTGGAGGGAGTGAACTTGAGGGGATGACCAAGGATGAGGTGGAGGGGATAGAAGGGGCATTGGAAAAGAGGGGAATGTCTGTTGAGGAAGGAAGGGAAAAGACAGGATAGGGGGGATTAGTGGAAAATGGATGATGCATAGAAGAGGGGAGAAGTATGTGTGAAGATGATGCTGCCAGAAGGGATGTGTCCCCGTCTTCTTTTTTTCTGCATGAAGGAATGGAGAGGGGGTTTCGCTGATGAACCAATTCAGTACAGTGATGCCTATGTAGCTGTCATGTGGCACAAGTATTTACCTAGTTGTATTTTACAGGATGAGAGCTATGCTCGTAGTGACCTGTTTTCGTATCTCTCCACATCCAGTTTATTCTTAAAATTGTGTATAGTTCTGGCATTCACTTGTGGGAACACAAGTATGCTGGCATTGGCGAGATGCAGGAATGACTCATCATCCAGGGGCCAAGATAAGAGGGAGGGATGACAGTGGAGTATGGGTGGGAGTAGATTTTATGCCTTTGTTTTTTGGTTACTTGTAAGGGGGGAAAAGCCTTTGGTATATGTATGTACATGTGTTATCCCTGGATTCTGTGAACTGGTTTGATCATGTTTTGTGTTTATTATTACTGCGACTGTCCCTCCATCATGCAGTCCCCCCACTTTTGTTACTGTCCTGTACCATTTCTCTGAATATTCATTTCCTTTCTTCGCGCAACCCTGTGGTTGGAGAAGAGAATACTGCCACCAACCTTTCCACTTGAGTCATATGAGGTGACAAAAACAGGACAGGGATAGGACTAGGCATCCTTCTCCCTGTAGCTCCAAAAGGGACATTCCTAAAAAAAGTAAAGGCATAAGAGTCTAAGAGTTTTCCAACCAGTACCCTAATGTTTGGGTCTTTTAATGTGCATGGATGTGGTACAGATGAGAGTAAAAGGGAAGAGATCAACAGTATGTTTGTGAGAAGAAAGATGGATGTATTGGCATAGAGTGAAACTAAGTTGAAAGGGAGGGGTGTAGTTGGGAGGATATCAAAAGTGAAGAGAGGACAAAGGAGAGAAGGGGTAGCTATACTAGTAAGTGAAGAGATAGGTAAGCATGTAGAGGAGTGGAAGGAGGTTTCTTCAAGGTTAATGTGGATGAAAGTGAAACTGGGAAGGAAGATGTGGATTTTTGTAAGTGCATATGGGCCTGGTAGTGAGAAGAGTGTAGAGGAGAGGGAGGCTTTTTAGATGGATTTAAATGAGGGTTTTGGGAGAAATGTCAATGTAGTTGTATTGGGAGACCTTAATGCTAAGGTAGAAAGTTAACCAATAGACAGAGAGATTGGGAAATATGGAGTTCCAGGAAAAAGTTGTAGTGGAGAATTGGTGGAGATATGTCTAGTGTTGATAGCAAATAGAGTGTTTAGGAAGAAAGTCAAGTATAAGTACACATGGGAGAGAGTGATAGAGCATTAATGGACTATATAGTGTTAATCAGGAGTATAGTAAGAAGAGTTAAGGATGTACATGTTCTAAGTGGAGATAGTGGGGGAATACCAGATCATTTTTTGGTGGAAGGTAAGTTCTGAGTGGAGGATAGATGGAGGAGGAAAAGAACAGAAGGTAGGTAGGTGCTTAAAGTGAACTGCTTAAATGAGAAAGAAAAGGAGTACAAGAAGAGGCTGAGAGAGGATTGGGAGGGAATGAAGGATAGAGTAGAACCAGGAATGAGGATGGTTCAAGGAGGGAGTCGCAAGGTGTGCAAAGATGGTGTGTGGAACAAGGAGGAAATAGAAGAAAGGGTTGTGAGTGGTGGGATGAGGAAGCAAAAAAGGTTGTAGAAGAGAAGCAAGATTTCACAGATTGGTTAAAAATAGAACGAGAAACATGAGAGGTACAAAGAAAAGAGAAGTAAAGCATAAGGTAAAGGAGGTGAAAAGGAGAGTAGATGTGAAATGGGGTAGGTGTATAACAAAATTTTGAAAGTGATAAAAAGATGTTTTGGAAAGAAATTAAGAGAGGAAGCAGAGGTGAATCAAGTAGAGAAGAAAAGGTAAAAGGTGTAGATGGAGAGAAGGCAATAAGAGAAAGATGGGCAGAATATTTTTAGTTTCTAAATGTGAAGGAGGATAGGGAAAAGTAGTTGGAATGGGAAGTGCTCAGAAAATTACAGTGACGAGTGAGGAGAAATAAGGAAAGGAGGTAAAGGCAGTTAAGGTGATGAGAGCATGTAAACCACCTGGGTTGGAATATATATCATGCAGGATGTGTAAAAAAAAAAAAATGGTACAGTGATGGTGGACTAGCTTGTGAGGTTAATATTTGTTTAAGAGAGGGTAGAGTGTCAGAGGACTGGAGGAGTGCCTGTATACAAAGGAAAAGGGGACAACTGTGAGTGTAGTAGTTTCAGAGGGATCAGTTTAAGTGTAGTTGGGAAGGCTTATGGGAGGGTCATAAATAGGAGTATAAGGAGAGGAACAGTGTGGATTTAGGACAGGTAGGGGTTGCATGGATCAGATTTTTGTGGTAAGTTATGTGAGAGTTTTAGGAAAAGGTAAAGAGATTTTTTAGGCTTTTATGGATTTGGAAAAGGCTTATGACAGGGTAGACAGTAATGCACTGTGGGAGGTATTGCAAATATATAGGATAGGAGGAAAGCTTTTAAGATTAGTCGAGTTCCTATGAGAGTAGTAGAGCTTGTGTTAGAATCAGAAGTGGAGAGTATGGTTTGAGGTAAAGGTGGGACTTCATCAGTGATGTGTTATGTTGCCCTGGCTGTTGGTGCAAGGGTAGTGTATCAGGGATAGGAAATGGTTAAAGAAAATTGAGAAAAATGGGAGATAAGCCAGTTGTTGTTTGCTGACGATACTGCTTGTAGCAGGAAAAGAGGGACTGAAGATGTTAGTTACAGAGTTTGAGAAGGTGTACGAAAGAAGAAGGTTGAAGATAAGTGTGGATAAAAGTAAGGTGATGAGATGTACAAGGGGAGAAAGTGGCAGCAGACTGGAGGTGAGTATTAAGGGAGAGAGACTGGAAGAAGTGGATAGTTTTAGATACTTTGGTGTGAATGTGGCAGGAAAGGGAGGAGTGGAGGTAGAATGTAGATTAAGAGAAGCAAGTAAATACCTTGGGGGATTAAAAAGTGTATGAGAAATAGACATTTGGGAATGGATGCTAAGATAATATTGTATGAAGGAGTGATTGTGCCAATAGCACTGTATGGGGCAGAAACATGGAACATAAGAGAGGAGAAGTTTGAATGTGAGATGAGGTGCCTGAGAAGTATGATAGGGATTACTAGGCTGGATAGAGTGAGAAACAAGGAGGTGAGGAGGAAAATAGTGGAAAGGGAGGTGCGTGACAGGGTTGATGAAAGTATTGGGATGGTTTGGACACATGAAGAGAATGAGTGAAGAAAGGTTATTAAAAGGGGTAACCAAGGATGAGATGGATGGATGGGGTGAATGGGGCATTGGGGGAAGAGGGGAATGTCTATTGAGGAAGGACGGGAGAGGACAGAAGATGGGGTGAGTGGAGAATGATTATGTATAGATGATGTTATGCATGAGGGGAAGTATATGTGAAAAATAAAATAACATAGCACAGAGGGATTTCTCCCCATCTCCATTTCTGCATGAGGGGACGGGGGTCGCCGATTTAATGAAGTGACCTTGCTGTGGATGTGCTATGTCTTGCAACAATGCTTCTGACCCTGGGCATTGGGCAAGATGCAGGGATGACCGGTCATCCAGAAAGAGCCAAGATAAGGGGGAGGGAAGTGGGTGGATGGGAGTAGAGTATGCGGGAATGGAATGGGTGGGAGTGGTTTTTATACCTTTGTTTTTTGGCAACCTCCATTGTAAGGGGGAAAAAGCTTTAGGTATATGTATGTATTATTACTCAGAGTAAAAGAGAACGAGTAATACAGTAGTGACTTTGTTTTATAGTGCAAGTAGTGCAATCCATCATTCATATGGCAGCCGATGCTGTGCATGATAAGTTGAGTTGTATTGAAGTGGAGGTGCTGTGTCTTGCTGCATTGCTTCTGACCCAGGGCAGTGGGGGAGATGCAGGGATCATTTAGGAGGAGCCAAGAAAAGAGGGAGGGAGGGGTGGTGAATGGGAGTGGAGTATGTGGGAATGAAATGGCTGGGAGTAGATTTATGCCTTTGACTTCGGCTACCTCCCATGGAAGGGGGAAAAAGCCCTTGAAATATGTATTCATAGTTTGGTTAAGAAATTTTAGGAAGTTTTGGAGAGATGATAGAGGTAATAGTATTTTGTTGCCAAAGATTTGGTGTAGGCATTTGCTGTTTGAGGAGGTAACTGATCAAGTAAGTGGCTGTTGCAAGGTGTTGTGTAAATTTAACATTCTAGTCAGTTATCTGGAGTTTACCAGTACTTCTATCTTTTAGGGTGATCTCACACCACTGTCATGCACTATCCTGTATATATATATGTATATACAGACACTCCTCTACTTACGTTCATTCATTTTACGTTTTTTCTATTTTACGTTTGAACTGACTGTAAAAAAAAAAAATTGTAAAAAAATTTTTTTTGAATGAATTTTTTAGTTTAGCGCGCTCTCCATAGTTCAAACGATACTTGCGCATGATGCTGCGTCCATTGTTTACATTGTACAAATGACAAACTGAACATGCCTTGCCTCCTCCCCCTCCTCCTCCACCATCTCAATTTATGTTGCTTGAATTTAATTTATTTGAAATTAATGTTATTATTTTACAATGTTATGTGTACAATTAATGATTTAGGGGTGTTTTATAAGATACAGTAATAGAATTTACGGATGTATAGTACAGTAACAACTTACGTTCATTTTCAACTTACGTTCGGCCGTTCGGAACGTAACTAAAACGTAAGTTGAGGAGCGTCTGTATATGTGTATATATATATATATATATATATATATATATATATATATATATATACATCAGTTTAGTTAGTCAAGGGTATTTGCAATTTGGTTAACAGTCCAGTTTTCTTTGGGAAGGTTTGTAAAAATGGTTGAGGTATTAATCATTTGTCACTCTGGATTCGGTGTAGAGTCTGTTGAGGAAGAAGGTAACAGTAAATGGTTATTTTTGGGTATTTTGTAAGTTGGGCAGTCTAGCAGTGTGTGATATTGTGATGGGAACTTTACTTTGGCAAATGGGAATTCCACTGTATAATGTAATGGATTATTTTGTGGAGAAAATTATGACTTTTGACAATTATCCCATCCCTATTAATACTTAATGCTGATGGTGTAAGTTTAATCTAGGCAACTGCCCCACTGAGTTAATTCAGGGATACTCCCATGAATTTTTACAATGTTCATGGAAGAAAAGAAAAACCTGTGATCGGCAGGGACTCTTCATACCCTGAAAAGTACAATGCCATAACAAAGCATTATGTGTCTTTGTTAATATGCTATTATTTCACCCTCTCTGTTTTGTTTGGATATTCCATTAAAACATAGTATTAGAACTTACCACGGCCTTGGGGCCACTTGGTGATTTTCTTAGTTTTTGTTCTGGTGGTGGTGATGTGTGCATTGACTTGGGGCATGGCATGGGGGATAGGTGTGGGAATGGAGGGAAGGATGAAGGTATGTGTTCAGGAGAGACTGGTTCTCTAAATGTGTCCCCTCACTGTTTTAGCACAAGCTGCATTGCATACACACTTGGGGTTATATGAGGTCTGTGATTGAGGGTAAATTTCATATCACAAATCATGAACCACTAACACTTATGGTCAGTTTGTAATAATGTCTTGGACTACGTAAAAAGGGGTCCAATGTTGCGCCAAACACCTAGTGACCTTTGACCTCATGTTGCCAAAGGTCACGGGAGATACAACTTCACCTTAACAAAAGTGAAAACACTGCACGATACATATAATAGATAATCCCCATACATGGGAATTAGAGATGGGTAATACACCAGAAACAATACTCAAGACAGAGAAGTTACCGGGTGGTAAATAAAAAGATTAATAATGAAAATGATATATCAGTAACTCATCATTCCTGGAGAGGGTAGACAACCATGCTTGGTTCTTTGGCATCAAGTCTCTTACATAATACCTTATATAGTGTTTTTGTATATATAAACAAAAATGATAGGCCACTCTATCAAAATGGAAAGAGTAAAGTTGTATAATTTGTTATACAGTACAGTTTCCATATACTAAGCATTCTAGAATACAGATTTCATACAGGCAGATATGCTTAATTCCTGTATTCCAATCTTAATCCTAATTCTACAGCCATCAATTCACTAAATTAACTTAGGTCATAACCACAGATCTCTATATTAATTTGTAATAATAGCTTATTTACTCTAAAAACTGCTTCTGTCAGGATTTATTCCTGACATCTCTGGGCAGCAAAGGAGCACATCTTGATTACAATTTTGCATTGTTAATCAGGGATGGTCTTAATCTAATTGCCTTTTGAGCTGCTTGTCTCAGGACGTACTGAGGGTGTCTCATTCTTGCCAATGGATTCTTCACCTGTTAAGGGGGTTGGCTCTTGGGAATGAATTTATAAGGAAACTAGTTTGTCTAGGGTTCTTCTAATAATCATTCCATTGCATAACACATCTACAATGCATACATTATCTTCATCTGGGTATAGCTTAACAATACATCCTAATGGGCACTCATGTTGTGGTCCAAGTCTCCACTATCACCATGTGTCCCACTTTGGGTGGTTTCATTTGCATTGATTTAAGAGGAACCATACTGTTTTCTCTCAGAGAAGTCAAGTAATTCCTTTTCCAAATTATTTCAAAATGTTTGATAATTGATGATAAACAGCTGTGTCTTGCAATTAATTCTGTATGTCCCAAGAAATTGGGGTTAGATGGATCCCACATTACCAGTGGTGGATTGGGATTTATGGTTTTTGTATGTAAAAGGTGATTAAGAGTCAAAGACTCTACAGGCCCTTCATTGAGATATGTTCATGGGCAATTGTTCAACCATGTACTTCCCGCAGAATTGTTTCCAACTCTTCCCAAGTTACTCTTTTCTTATACAAGACTTTTTTTAGGCATGACTTGGATGACCCTTGAACATGGCCACAGAGGTAGTCACTTGATAGATTTTCTTGGTGACAATTACTAGTTGATATGTAACAGAGCCCACAAGACATGGAAATTTACTCAATCTATTGATCACTAGCCGCGAAAGCATGATAACTGATGTAGAAGTTGGTAAAACTATTGCAAGTAGTGGTCACAACTTGGATTCAAATTGCCAAAAAAAATTAGAATAGATACTTGTGTATCTTTAATACCTGATTTCAGTAAAGCTCAATTCATAGGACTATGTCAGGAGCTTCAGCTTACCAATTGGGAGGCAAAATGAAGCAAAAGACCTGTTGATCAGATGCAAGAAATATTTCAAAATACACTTACTACGATGATTCATGCTTAATCCCGTTTAAGGACAGATGCCCCCTAAATCAGGCTCGCCCAAAATGGCTTGACAAAGAAACTGAAAAAAGTATTGCTAAAACAGGACAGGCTTATAAGAAATACATTTGCTTGGGTGCACCTAATGACTATCAAAGTCATGTAATAATACAGAGAAATTTTAAAAAAGACAAAAAAAAAATGAAAATGACAATATGAAATGAATATTGCTGATAAATCCAAAGAGAATCCCAGAGAATTCTACATTTACATTAGAGATAAAAAGATTATTAGGAATAACATTGACCAACTATTATCTTCTGATGGTCAACTTGAATATTCAAATGAAATAATGTGTGATATTCCAAAGTCGTGTAATAATACAGAGATTTAAAAAAAAGACAATAAAAAAAATTAAAATGACAATACAAAATAAATATTGTTGATCAATCCAAAGAGAATCCCAAAGAATTCTAGCACTGAATGGCCTACCGGCTCCGGCGCTTGGCCTTCAAGCAAAAAATTTCATAAATCAAATCAACCAAAGAATTCTACAGTTACATTAGAGATAAAAAGATTACTAGGAATCACATTGGCCAACTATTATCTGCTGACGGTCAACTTGAATGCTTCAGTGAAGGAATGTGTGTTATTCTAAACAATTATTTTAGCTCAGTGTTTGTAAACAAAACACCTCAAAGTGAACTCCAAACTGAAACCTGTGAAAAGTCTAGGGCAAACTTACAGTAAATATAACAGAAAAAATTAAAAGGTGTATAGAAAAACTCGGTTAATAAAACACCAGGACCTAATGGTTGGCATCCAAGAATCTTAAAGGAAATGAAAAATGAGATTGTTCCATTAGAAATCATTTTCAAGAAATCCATCATATCTAGAGATGTCCCAAGAGAATGGAAGCTAGCTAATATTACATATTCAAAAAAGATGACAAAAAGAAACCAAATAACTACAGGCCTATAAGCTTGACTTCAATAGTAGGAAGAATGATGGAAACTATCATCAGAGATGCTATCAAATATCATTTAGAAAGTATTCAGATGGAAACATTCTTGTGTGACTTACTCAAATTCTACAACACAGTCATCTCAAATTATGACAAACAATATAGATTTAATATATCAACATATACCAAAGGCTTTTTTCCCCCTTACAAGGGAGGTAGCCAAAAAACAAAGGCATAAAAACCATTCCCACACATTCCATCCCTGTCACACTCCACCCCCCTCCCTTCCTCTTATTTTGGCACCTGGATGACGGGTCATCCCTGCATCTTGTCCACTGCCCTGGGTCAGAAGCAGTGTTGCAAGACACAGCACATCCACAGCAAGGCTGCTTCATTTAGTTGGCAATCCCCCCCACCCTCTCCATCCCTTCATACAGAAAAGGAGAAGACAGGGAGAAATCCCTTTGGGCTGCATCAAAATTTTCTCACACATACTCCCTCTCCCCCCACCCCCTACCCATTCCACCTCATGGATCACAACAATATACAACCATTCTCCATTCACCCCTGTTTTCTGTCCTCTCCCATCCTTCCTCAACAGACATTCCCCTCTTCCCCAAAGCCCCTTTTACCCCATCCATCCATCTCATCCTAGGTCACCCCCTCATGTTCACTCTACCCTCTCTTAAACATTAATTAACCTCACCAGTCAGTCCACCATCACTGTACCTCTTTTTTTCAGTCATTCTGTATAACATCCATCCACACCAGGTGCCTTACCTACTCTCATCATCTTAACAACTGCCTTCATTTCAACCTTCCTTATTTCTCCTCCATTTTCCTCATTTTCGTAGCACTTCCCACTGCAACTACCTTTCCCTCCCTATCCTCCTTCACATTTAACAACTCCCTAAAATACTCTGCCCATCTTCCTCTTACTGTCTTCTCCTCCATTATCTTCTCTCCATCTGCACCTTTTACCTTTTCTTCTCTACTTGATTCACCTCTTCTTCCTCTCTTAATTTCTTTCCAAAACATCTTTTTATTACTTTCAAAATTTTCTGTCATACTCTTACCCCATTTCAGATCTGCTCTCCTCTTTGCCTCCTTTATCTTAAGTTTTACTTTTCTTTTCTTTGTACCTCACATATGATTTCCTCGTCCTATTTTGTAACCAATCTGTGAAAGCTCACTTCTTCTCTTCTACACCCTTTGCTTCCTCATCCCATCACTCACTACCCTTCCTTCTATTTCCTCCTGTCCTCCTTGTTCCACACACCATCTTTGCACAACTTGTGACGCCCTCCTTAAACCATCCCCATTCATCCTCCACTCCTAGTTCTACTCTATTCTTCACTCCCTCCCACTCCTCTCTCTGCTTCTTGTACTCCTTTTCTTTCTCATTTAAGCAGTTCACTTTAAGCACCTCCCTACCTTATGTCCTTTTCCTCTTTATCTATCCTCCACTCTCAACTTACCTTCCACCAAAAAATGATCTGATATACCCCACTCTCTCCCCTTAGAACATGTACATCCTTAACTCTTCCTTTTATACTCCTATCTACCATTATATAGTCTATTAACGCTCTATCTACCACCCTTCCATCCACCCCCTCTCCCATGTGTACTTATGCTTGACTCTCTTCCTAAACACTGTATTTGCTGTCATCAACTCTCTAGACATATGTGCACCACCAACTCTCCACTACGAAAATATATCTAGACTTTCAATATATCTAGACTTTGTAAAAGCTTTTGATATCGTCCCACACGAAAGACTACTAACTAAAATAGCTTCACAAGGAATAAGTAGCCAATTAAGTTGGACTAGTAATTGGTTGAACAATCGAAAACAGTTCTAAATGGCAAAACTTCTAGATGGAAAATGTTATGAGTGGAGTTCCTCAGGGTTCCATTCTTGGTTCACTTTTATTATTCATAATATATATAAGTGATATAGACCATGGACTAAAATCTATTGCCCAAATTTGCTGATGATGATGTGCGGAATGGCAAATGATCACTTAAACCAATTAGATATTCAAAAAGATTTGGATAAGCTACAGCAATGGTCTGAAAAGTGGCTAATGAAATTTAACACGAATGAATTTGGCTTTAGAAGTGGAAGATCGTGCACCACAAACCTAATCTGCTTTTACTCGAGATTAATTGAGATAATACAAGAAAGAGATGGCTGGGCAGATTGCGCCTTCTTGGATTTGCAGAAGGCAATCGACAAAGTACTGTGGGGACGCGCCACCAGTCTAGACCAGACTGACCGCGACGCATTACATTACATTTACATTTATTGATCACAAGAAATACATCTTGCCTGGGTCTCTACCCACTACTCCTAAAAGGCATACTAGTATGCCTTTTACAATTAAGGTTATGTGTACATGTATTTAAAAAGTTAGAGTCATTTCAATTGTTGAAGTGCTGCACGGTCCTGGTCGGTCCCCACGGTCCAGCCGACGTGGTTAATGTCCTCTGTGTCCGTCGCGTCCCATCCGGTTCAGCCGAAGTGGTTAGTTTCCTGCACCCGTCGCGTCCCATCCGGTCGGGCCAAGGCTTCATGCGCAGTTACCTAGGTGAAAAAAGGAAAAGGTATTAGCCCTTTGGTTTAAATTGTGGTGGTGTGTCATAACTCAATATCACAAGTGAGTACAGTTAAGAACCCAACCGTATCCTCTGGGGTTGGCACTTGAAGGAGACGTCCTAGCCGACGTGGTTGGTATCCTTTGCACCCGTCGCGTCTCATCCAGTCGTTCGAGGCATCCTGCGCAGTTACCTAGGTGAAAAAGAGAAGGCATTAGTCCTTGGCTTAAGTTGGTGATGTATCATAAGTAAAAAATCAGCAAGTGAGTACAGTCAAACCCATCCGTATCATCTGGGGGCCGGCACTTGAAGGAGGCGTCCCAGCTGATACGAGGTAGGTGTCCTTGACAGTCGACGGATGAGTCCCCCGGCCGAGGTCCTGGGGCCCGCACGCAGAAAACTAGTCGCTGGGCAGAGGATCACATAATGATTTAGCCCATTTGCCCCCTCCTCTCCACAGTGGATGCAGGCTTCCGGCCGTCCCGTCACCTCCGAGAAACATCGATATCCAAGACGGAGACGGTGAAGGGTGACTTCCTCTATCCTGGAGAGACGGACTCCAGGGGTCAGACGCTCACACGCTGTGGCAACTTGGTACCAGCGTGCTGACGGCCTCTGGGTTGCCAGGTTCCTGTGGGTTTGCAGCTCCCTCTTGGCCATCGTTCTCGTTGCAATGGCCAAGATCTCAGTTCGGCTCGGGAGGACACCGATTCCGCCTTCCATGTCTCCTGTGGCCGCTCTTCTGGCCACCCTGTCTGCCGCTTCATTCCCTTGGATGCCGATGTCTGAGCCGGGTGGGGCCGTTTAGAACTAAGAGTCGTTGACGACTGAACCTAAGGAGTGGCGGATGTTGCTAAAGTTAGGTTTAGAAAATTATAAGATGATGGGCAGTATTGAAGCCCGGAAAATGGCGACAAGGAGTACTTTAGGACAATCTGGAATCTCTTAAGGCTGCAAAATCTTGCCTAAGTGAGAAGGAAGCAGGGGCGGGGGGTTGAACTTAACCTGGCGTGGGGATTTATCGGAGGTCTGTCAGAGAGTGATGCCTAGTGAGTCCAAGTGAACGTTCGGTGTACCACATTGTACATGTAAGGGGATCCTGAACATTTGTAATACATTCCTAATCTATGCGCATAGTAAAAAAAAATTATTTACTACTCGAGTTTGTCACACAGATTAGTCAGATTGCAGATCTGCACATAATTGCAGAGCAGGATATCCGGTTCGAAGGACCAGCGGCGACCTGTGTCCCGAAATCCCTGGACAGTGGAAGGAAAATGGTTGACTGGCATGAGAATTTATCACACATTGCGAAATTGGGGAAGGGGGATAGACTGCAGTTGGGAATCGGGAGTCAGGAACTTCGGGAACAAGTCGGGACCATGCTTGCCCCTTCCACTGCAAGCACGTAGTTTCGAAAGCCTAGAGGAATGTGTTCCTCAGAAAAAGGGGGAGGGGATGACAAACGCGAGTTGTAAATCACAGGCCTAATCTGTCACTTGGTATCTATTGTATTTTAAGGAGTCTCCACAATTCAAACATAGAAACAACATAATTGGGAAATTTTCCCACAAACACAAAATTTCTTAGTAAATTTGTAATAATTTATGAATCCAAGATAATGTACATACACGTGGTTGGAGATGACCTTCCTAACTGACCCTGCGCACTCTAATACTTAAAGCTAAAATCATATCAATACTTATTGTAACACATATCCTTTCATCCCAGCAGTGTTGTACTAAGTTTGTAGCGTCCTTTAATAGGGAAACACTCAGATGTATGGGATATTGAAGATACACGATGATAGACAATCCTTTACTCATGATTGCATGTGGGCCGACCACATTGAATCATCCACGTGTGGTTGGCAATGGTCGGCGGCTGATCCTCGCGATTTCATACTTTGTCGTTCACAGAATTAACATTGGGTCGATGTCTCAAGTATTCCAAACACAAACTTCGTCACATCAATTCGTCAAAATGATTCGTAATAGTCGACAGTTGGGTCTTCGATTCAGTTTTCAGTTTGCTGTGTTCATATAGTCTCAACGAGCGCATACTCTGATGTTGTGTCTCCTTTGCAGATAGAAGGGGTACTGCCCGACGCGACGCCCGAGCCAATGTAGGTAGGGGATGATATACTGTTTTTGGCGGGCGCTTTCCTAATAGTTAATTTACGTAAAGAATGTGATGAAATGTAGGGGCAGAAGATGAGTCGATTCTTGTAGTCATGTGAAACATTTACTAGTTAGAAGGAAATAAAACATATAATCCTAACCTAATTTAAACTAGTCTATACAAGAAGTGGCAAGTGAGCAAACGGGGGTATGAAAAGCAGCGGGTTCTCCAACAAAACAATAAGGATAAGAACAACTGATACAAAAAATTGTTCAGTATAACACAAATGTAAAGGAGTAATAATGACATGGTAAATAAGTGAAGTCAATTAATAATTTGAGACGTATGAAAATAAAATGAACCTTTGAAGACTCAGCATGAGACGCTCGTGCGATGAGATGGAATGATTCCTGACTAGAATTGAGGATACTTAGACTCAAAATGGCATTATCAACCAAATAGTGTTAAACTCTCACAAAAAAGCTGTAGATAAGAGGGACTCATTAAACTTTAACTCGCTTGAAAAGGGACCAAATATACAAAGAAGTAATCACTGGATGCTATAAAACTTCCAACGCTTTCACAAAGTTAAGGAAAAAGTAATAGCCACAGGGTCGAAAAAAAAAACTAAATAGTGTTTTACAACGCCTAGATTGTGACAAATTCAACAGAATCGTGGTATTAATTATAATTAATACCACGAGAATAATTATTCTCATTGCCTCTATTAGGTTTAGAAACATTAACAACATTAGCGAGTTTTTGCTTGCTTGAAAGATTGTTTACGCACAGAAGGGGGTGATGTTTTCCATTTTGACAGTCAAGGCATACTCCAAGTACAGTAGCGCATTCATTTGTCATGTACCTTGGAGCACTTTTGACATCTATTCATTTCTTTGAGTTTATCCTTTCTGGCCGGGAGTGTGTTGTATCGTGTACAATAATAACGTTTATGATCTTGCATACAAAAGAAGCATGACCTCCAGCCTACTGTGGTTGAATAAGTTCCTATTGATGCAGCTGTGTTGTTACCTTTCGGAACGTGGTTAATACCGTCAGGACGTGTATTTATCGGTTTGGTTAGTGACACTAACCAAACCAATAAATACACGTCCTGACGCAGTAGGCTTCGTGTCCTCACGGAAGGAATAGACACGTCACGCTCTCCCGTAGGGTGTCTTCCGAGGACTCCCCCCTTCTCATATCGAATCGTTTGTCTAGCGCTTATCATGCATCAGTGTCTCTAAGTACCCCGGAGACTTTATGAAACGGGAATGTGTTCCGTGACGTACTCACCGTGATATACCCACTGTGACATAGCCACCGTGACGTACTCACAAGGTGCTTCGCGACATGGACCGAAATCAGAATCTACCAGTTCGATCGCAGTTTATAGCCGAACCCCTCCAGTGATTATTCGAATCTAAAATATTTTGTGAGTGCACGCAGCGGAAGTTAGGGGAAAGGAAACCATCGGACGCGATTCCCCTCCCCTACCACGAGCAGAGGCAACGACAAAGGCCGGGCATGGTTTCCGCCGCTTTCTGCACAACGCGTGGGTCCATGAATATCACCAGCATCCTGTTCAACCGAGGACATCCACTCATTTGAAGACATTACCAGCCAGTGCACTATTAACGGAGAGACCAAAGAAACAACTTAAGGTGTTTTGTTTTCATTAGCTAGGATTTAGAGTGCGCAGGGCTAGCCTGGTAGGATAACCTAATGCTTAGGTACCTTGCCCATTTAATTGATATTGGATTCACACGATGAATAAGTTTCATGCCACTCTTTGTGGAAATAATTTGATAATAATAAAACCAGTGTCGTATGTTCTGTTTAATTAGCCTAGGGCAGTGATTTACATGAGTTTAATCCCCTCCTTGATTACACGCACGAATTTGAAGGGAACGTGCGTGGTCCCGGCCGGCGCGGCGTCCCACTGCAGCTAACCCCACTTCGACAATTTCCCAATGTAAGAGAATTCCCATGCCCCTCAACCACCCACTCCTCTTTCCACTGTCCAGGGATTTTGGGACAACACTAAGCCAGATTAAAAACGGACTTAATGCCCTGGTAGACACGTATACAGACAAATTAGGAATAACTCCTCAGGAGGTAAGCCAAAGGAAAGCTACACTAACCAAACCGATAACTACACGTCCTGACGGTATAACCAAGTTCCGAAACGCAACAACTCAGCAGCATCAATAGAAACCTATTCAACC
This sequence comes from Oratosquilla oratoria, assembly GCF_046742065.1. Taxonomy (NCBI): domain Eukaryota; kingdom Metazoa; phylum Arthropoda; class Malacostraca; order Stomatopoda; family Squillidae; genus Oratosquilla; species Oratosquilla oratoria. Next base: position 50,114,777 of record NC_134777.1, on the reverse strand, counting down.
ACAGTAAGCTGGAGGTCATGCTTCTTTTGTATGCAACTTATGGTTGTACACAATACAACCCCCCCCCCCATCGGTCAGAAAGGATAAAATCAAGGAAATAAATATATGTCAAAAGTGCACCAAGGCACATGACTCAAATGAATGCGCTACTGACAGGGTTCCCAGTAAGGATACGAAAGTAGCATTTGGATACTTTTTTATGCTACCTGTACGATTTTACAACGCTGAGCTAAATGATACGAAATTGAATGGCGAGGCCTAAATTGGATACTTTTTGTGCATTTTTTTTTTTTATAGAAATGGATACTTTTGTATGTAATTCACCATCTTATCGGAATACTCTTCCTTTATATTCCTTTTGTATTTGTTGACGGCCTAAATGCGCCCTTCTGCCTCTGATTTGTAGTGACGTATCCACGACCTGTCACACACTGACCAAAGAAACCTGTTCTGTTCTGTTTAATTTGGGAGTGCAGCTCCCACGGGCTTTTAGTGTGAGCCCGTTGAGTCAAAGAAACCTGTTCTGTTCTGTTTTATTTGGGAAAAAATATTCCTACGGGCTTTAGGTGTGAGCCCGTTTGGAGGGTGATTTGACTTATGAGTGTGTGTGGGCCCAACTACACCCATGCATTCACAAGATGTGCATACGTATATGAAATACGTATGCACATCTCGGTGAATGCACCCTTCCTAATATTAACTGTGTGTTTAGACATAGTGGTTGTGTAGCAATTGGTGTGATAAGATTTAGAAAAGAGGGGGGGGTGATTCAATATACGGGTGTGTGTGGCTTGGCCACGCCCACTCGTACATTTACCGGATGTGCATACCTATGTTAAATATGTATGCACATCTCGGTGAATTCAACCTTCCTGACATGATGGAGTACACAAGTGCAATAATATAACATAATTAAAGGGGGGGCTGACACTCCACCAGCCGACGCAGTTCAAAATCGCTTAGGTGGTGGCATAGGTGACGCACAAGACCCTCAGATGTTGTCGGAGGCCCTCTCCTCAGAAAAGCAGTGCTTGAGGTAGTACTTGAGGGTGGCTTCGGGGTGGCTACAGTGGCGGCATCTTCTCTCTTCAGGTGCTGGGTTACTTTTAATCTACCAGAAACAACGGTCCTCCAGTCGCAGACGGAAGAGCAGACTTTCCACTTTTCTAGGTGTGGAGCGCGGAAGTACAAGGGGCTCATAATCTGTGACTGCCCTGTACCACCTCGCCCTCTCTGACACCTCTGCCTCCAGTCTGTGCTGAAGGAACCGTTGTATCTGATTCAGAGCCCTGGTGCGTAAGCGCAACTGATTTCTGCTGAGAGGGACGACAACATCGACTTCGGGTCTTTGGCGCGCCGCTTCAGCCGCGGCATCGGCTAGCTCGTTACCTGGGACACCTACGTGACTTGGCACCCAGTTGAGCGTAACACTCCTGCCTTGCTGATGCAGCTTCAGCAGAAGTGCTAGAATGGAGGTCAGAAGGCGTGCATTGTCGCTGGGCTGTGTCGATTCTAAGCTGCCTAGCAGAGACTGAATCCGTGTGGATTACCACAGGACCAGCTCGAGATATTAGAGCATACTCTAACGCTCCTTGGACCGCTATGGCCTCAGCTTGGTGAGTGGACGCATAATCAGATACTCTCCTGCCGAAGGTCAAACCATCCGACATTTAGAAAGTAACCGTTTGATAAATGATAGCCAGCATGGTTTCAGACGGAAACGTTCTTGCGTGACTAACTTATTCGAATTCTACAACACAGTTATCTCGAATTATGATAAAAGAAACAATATAGATTTAATATATCTAGACTTTGCAAAAGCTTTTAATACCGTCCCACACGAAAGACTACTTACTAAATTAGCTTTACACTGAATAAGTGGTAGCCTATTAGGTTGGACTAGTAATTGGTTGAATGGTCGAAAACAGAGTTGTTTTAAATGGAAAAACTTCTAGATGGAAAAATGTTACAAGTGGAGTTCCTCAGGGTTCCGTTCTTGGGCCACTTCTATTCATAGTATATATAAATGATATAGACCATGGACTAAAATCTACTGTTTCCAAATTTGCTGATGATACAAAACTGTGCGGAGTGGCAAATGATCACTCAAACCAATTAGATATTCAAGAAGATTTAGATCAATTACAGCAATGGTCTGAAAAGTGGTTAATGAAATTTAACACAAGTAAATGCAAGGTAATGCACATAGGTAGAAATAACAGTACGATTACAAGTTATTTGGAAATTCGTTAACAAAAGTGGATAGTGAAAAAGATCTCTGCGTAATTATCAGTAACGACCTCAAATCATCCAAGCAGTGTATTTCAGCCTCTGAGAAAGCAAATAAGATTCTAGGACTGATTGTGCGATCTTTTGATTTCAAAAGTCCATCACTCATTAACAAGCTATATAAATCGTTAGTTCGTCCACATTTGGAATATGCTGTTTCCGTATGGTCACCGAATCTCATTAAAGACATTGACAGACTGGAAAAAGTACAACGGCGAGCCACAAAACTGATTCCAAATATAAAAAATAAATCATACTAAATCGACTAAAACATATTAATCTGTTTTCCCTAAAAAAGCGTAGACTCAGAGGTGACTTGATACTGGTCTTTAAGATTCTAAAGGGAATTGACAACATCAAAAGTGACAAAATGTTTACATTGAATGAGAATCAGACAAGAAACAATGGTCTCAAACTGTCCGGAAATAGATTCAATTTGGAAGTAGGTAGAAACAACTTTGCCAACCGTGTAGTGAATGAATGGAATAAACTTCCTGCACAGGTAGTGCAATGTAGTTCAGTTCGAAGCTTTAAGAATCATTTAGATAAACACCTAAGCAAGATGCTGTAACGATTATAACTTATTTTATATTATTTGTTTTTGTTTTGTTATCATTTGTCTGTCTGATTTTCATTTATTATTAGTTATATGTCAATTTATTTTTATTTACTACTTAACTGTTTGTTTATTATTTAACTATACCTATGCATTTATATATGTATTTTATTTGTTATTTACATTATTATAGTTTTTATTTATTATTTTATTATTATTATGATTTTTTTCGCATTCGACCTAGATATGGACCAAAAGGTCTCCTGTCGACATGCTCCGCCTTTGTAATCCTTTGTAAGGCAGCCCCCGCACTACGGGGCCTGTTGGGGTCTACGGAGCCATCCGTATAATAGACCGCCATTCCAGGTTCCGACAGTGCGCGGATGCCTTGTAGGGCCTGCGCTCGTACTCTTTCCTGGTCACATAACTTCTTACTGGGAAGCTTTGCGACAACGAAGGTTGCAGGTATCGACAACCATGGTGGTGGGGGCTTGAACTCTGGTTGTGGAGAGTCCCTACCCTTCTCAGGGAGAGCGCTGGTGAGCCTGAAGGAGTCCAGAAGTCCAGCCGCCTGTGATAGCCAGGTATCAGAGTGGATATGAGTACCCACCCGTCCCAGAGCTATCACAAGGCTCTGGCTTAGCTCAGTTATCCTGGGGCTCTGGACTATCTTGGCAAGAAAGTCGACCTCCAGCCTTCTGACCCGTGACGTTAATGAAGGCAATGAAGCCTCCATCTGGAGGTTAACAATCTTGGTCCAAGGTTGAGCTCCCAGGATAATCCTTGCTGCGGCATTTTGGCAAGGCTCCAGGTCTTCAAGCTTGGCAGTCGCCACATTTATGAGAGCTGGGGCAGCGTAGTCCACCAAGCTGCGGACTGCGTGCACATAGAATGTGCGAAGGACCCGATGCGTGGCACCAAGTGCCTTCCCCGTCATTGCTCTCATAACTGTGGTTCTTGCCTTCAGTCTCTCCTTGAGATAGGGTAGTTCCTTCTGAAAGGTGAACCTCTCATCAATCCAGACCCCCAGGTACTGATACTGGTGAACCCAGTCCAGCCTAAGGTCCTGGATGGTGAGGTGCTTCCCTTCTTTCCAGAGTCTCAATGCCATGGCCTTCGATTTTGTGGGGGAGATCTTTAACCCTAACCTGCAACATTCGGTCAATTTCAAAGAAACCTAGTCTAGTCTAGTCTATAAAATTTGGGAGAGAGGCTCAACATCTCCTCGTCCAGTCTTGTAGCCGTCCCATCGAGCCTCGCCGTCATCAGCTGCCACCGCCTCTCGGACGTTAGGCTCCCCGTCCAGCTACAACTAACTAGCTCCACTAAGCTCTGGCCTTAGTCCGAGCTGCACCTATATTCCTCGTGTGACACTTCTAGTGTCGCACCTTGTGGCTAATTACAAAAGAGATTAAAAATGGCTTAGTTTCATTGTCCTGTCGTTGTTCCGAACTAAAACCACTACAGTATTATTCACATCAAATTCTCGACTCCGAGACTAATGAGCAGGTTGCCAGCTGCAAGATGCTCACTCATTTTCGCAAACTAGGTTAGTCAGCGTTGCCATTTCGTGGGATTTTCCCAAAGTTTATGAGGAGACAATAACTTGGAAGCATCAAATTAAAACGTCCAGAACTTCTGATCATTCAGGGGCCAAGCCGCCAGAGCAGGCGCGGATCCAGGAATGTTATTATTATTATTTTTTTTTTGTGAGGGGGGGGGGGCAAACCGATAACCGATACTTAAAACACGCCGATATCTTAACCACAAGAATAATGCTGTTGGCTTGGAGATTGGTCCAGAAACCTAAGTCTGTTTTGGTCGTAATTGTATGTAAAATCATATATAATTCACAAATATAATTAAAATCATGAATTCGCACTAAAAAGGGTTTATCCCCCTTGTATCCGCGCCCAAGGTAAAACGAATAATATAGTATTCGTTTTACCTTGTCCGCGCCTGCGCCAGAGCATGCACTCACGGTCAGCTTTGCTAGATACCCAGCTTTTAGTAGCTAATGCCAGAATTTTGATTAAAATGTCCAGATTTTTCAGGTTTAGCCAGAAATAATCTTTTGAAAACTCAAATCCTCAAATTTTATGATTTTTAGATTATGTTCAGTAAATGTTCACATTACTTTGTTTTAACTAATTTGATGGGGATGTGATATGGTTCGGATGAGCCAGGGAAATGAAACTCACAACACTAATGCACTCTGATTTTTAATGAACGCTAAGCTCAAGAGGGAAGGTCGTAGTCTGAAAGCGAAGGGGAACTTGAAGCTTGGAGAGGAGTGCTCTGGGAGAAACTTGGAAGGTTAACCTGTGAGCCTGCCAACTTCCTGGTTGTCCTCACTTGGGGTCACCACTGTCATGATATGGTTCGGACAAGCCAGGGAAATGAAACTTACAATAACACTAATGCACTTGGGTTTTTAATGAACACTAAGCTCGAGAGGGAAGGTCGTAGTCTGAGAGTGAAGGAGAACTTGACATCCCTGACAAGTCCCACCTTTACCTAAACCACTCACTCTATTTCTAATCCTAACACATGCTCTACTATTCTTATAAAAATTCTTGACTGCTCTTAACAGTTTCCTCCTATCCCATATATCTGCAATACCTCCTACAGTGCCTTCTTGTCTACCCTATCATAAGCCTTTTCCGGATCTATAAAAGCCCCAAAAAATCCTTACCTTTTCCTATAGCTTTCTTGCACATCTGTCTTACCACAAAAATCTGATCTATGCAACCCCTACCTGTCCTAAACCCACACTGTTCCTTACCAATTACTCCCTCTGTTCCTCCTCTAATCCTCTCAATCAAGACCCTTCCATAAGCCTTCCCAACAACACTTAACAAGCTGATCCCTCTGAAACTACTACACTCACACTTGTCCCCTTTTCCCTTGTAAAATGGAATTATAGACACTCCTCCGGCACTCTACCCTCTCTTAAACATTAAATAATCTCACCAGCCAGTCCACCATCACTGTACCTCCTTTTTTCAGACATTCTGCGTGACATCCATCCAGACCAGGTGCCTTAGCTGCTCTCATCTTAACTGCCTTCACTTCATCTTTCCTTATTCTGCCTCCATTTTCCTCACTCATCACTGTCATTTTCTTAGCACTTCCCACTGCAACTACCTTTCCCTCCCTATCCTCCTTCACATTTAGCAACTCCCAAAAATACTCTGCCCATCTTCCTCTTACTGCCTTCTTTCATTATCATGTCTCCATCTGTACCTTTTCTTCTCTACTTGATTTCCCTCCTCTTCTCTTAATTTCTTTCCAAAAATTTTTTTTATTACTTTCAAAATTTTCTGCCATACTCTTACCCCATTTCACATCTGTTCTCTCTTTGCCTCCTTTATCTTATGCTTTACTTCTCTTTTCTTTGTACCTCTCATATGACTCCCTCATCCTATTTTGTATCCAATTTGTGAAAGCTCGCTTCTTCTCTTCTACAACCTTCTTTGCCTCCTCATCCCACCACTCACTACCCTTCCATTTCCTCACGTCCTCCTTGTTCCCCACACCATCTTTGCACACCTTGCAACCCCCTCCTTGAACCATCCCCATTCCTAGATCTACTCTATCCTTCACTCCCTCTCTGCTTCTTGTACTCCTTTTCTCATTAAAGCAGTTCACTCTAAGCATTCCCTACCTTCTGTCCTTTTCTTTTCTCCATCTATCCTCCACTCTCAGCTTATCTTCCACAAAAAATTATCTGATATTCCCCCACCCTCTCCACTTAGAACATGTACATCCTTAACTCTTCCTACTATACTCCTGATTACCACTTTATAGTCCATTAATGCTGTACCACCTTTCCATCCACCACCCTCTCCCATGTGTACTTATGCTTGACTTTCTTCCTAAACACTGTATTTGCTATCATCAACTCTCTAGACACATCTCCACCATCAACTCTCCACTACAATTTTTTCCTGGAACTTCATACTTCCCAACCACTCTGTCTATTGGTTCATTTCCTACCCTAGCATTAAGGTCTCCCAATGCAACTACATTGACAGTTCTCCCTAATCCCTCTATGCACTCATTTAAATCCATCCAAAAAGTCTACCTTTCCTCTACACTATTCTACCAGGCCCATATGCATTTACAAAAACCCACATCTCCCTTCCCAGTTTCACCTTTATCCACATTAACCTTGAAGAAACCTCCTTCCACTCCACTCTATGCTTACTTATCTTTTCACTACTAGCATAGCCACCCCTTCTCTCCCTCATCTTCTCTTCATTCCTGAGAACTTCCCAAACTCACACTCACCCGTTCCTCTCAATTTAGTTTCACTCAATGCCAACACATTCATCTTTCTTCTCACAAACATACTGCCTATCTCTTCCCTTTAATTCTTGTCTGTACCACATCCACACACATTAAAAGACCCAAACCTTAGGGTACTGATTGGAAGACTCCTAGACCCTCTTATGCCCTTAATTTTTTTTTTGGAGTCTCCTTTTGGGTTACAGGGAGAAGGATGCCTAGTCCTAATCCCCATCATGTTTTTGTTGCCTGTTACGACTCAAGTGAGAAGACTTGGTGGCAGTATTCTTTCCCCCCACCACAGGGGAAAGAATTAGAGGTGAAGAGGATAATGAGGGGTGGAAATGAAGGTGGTAGATAGGGTTGATCAAGAATGTTGGGGTGGTTTGGGCACATGAAAATGAACGAGTATGAAAAGCTGAAGTGGACAGAGAACTTGGTGGGAAGACCAAGAATGAGATGGATGGACAGGTTGAAGAAAAGGGATTTTTGAAAGTAAACTAAATGTGTTGAGGAAGGGAAAGGACAAAAGATAGATGTCAGAAGAGAAGGGTTGTAAATAGACAGGGAAATGATGTGTCCTGAAGGAATTTCTTGTCTGCTCTGCATATTTCTCAAGTGGATGAGATACCATTAATGAAGTGGTGGGGGTTTGTCAGTTCTGGTTGTTGGGCCCTGCTGTGGTCTTGCTGCATTGCCTTTGCCCCAAGGTAAATGTGGCCGAGGACAGAGACAGATTAGGAAAAAAAATTCTGGATACAGATATTCTACATACATATACCAAGGCTTTTTCCTCCTTATATGGGAGGTAGCCAAAAAGGAAAAGGCATAAAAACATTCCCACCCATTCCATCCCTGAATACACTCCACACCCCCTCTCATCTTAGCACCTCCTGGATGACGGGTCATCCCTGCACCTTGTCCACTGCCCTGGGTCAGAAGCAGTGTCGCAAGACACAGCACATCCACAGCAAGGCCACTTCATTAAATCGGCGACCCCCTCTCTCCGTCCCCCCATGCATAAAGGAGAAGACGGGGAGAAATCCCTTCGGGCTGCGTCAAAATTTGCTCACACATACTACCTCACCCCCCATCCCCCCGCCCATTCCACCTCATGCATCACAACATCATCCATGTACAACCATTCTCCATTCACCCGTCTTCTGTCCTCTCCCGTCCTTCCTCAACAGACATTCCCCTCTTCCCCAAAGCCCCCCTTCATCCTAGGAAGTCCCTTCATGTTCACTCCCTCCACATCTGCCTTCCATACCTCTTTTACTAGTCTTTCTTCACTCATTCTTTCCATGTGTCCAAACCATCCTAATACTCTTTCATCAACCCTATCTCCCAACCCCCTTTCCACCCCTGTTCTCCTCCTCATTTCTCACTCTATCTAGCCTAGTAACCCCCATCATACTTCTCAGACACCTCATCTCAAACACATTCAAACTCCTTCTCTCTTCCTCTCTTATGTTCCATGTTTCTGCCCCATACAGTGCTGTTGGCACAATCACTCCTTCATATAGTCTCCTCTCAGCATCCATTCCCAAATGTCTATTCCTCATTACACTTTTTAATCCACCAAGGCATTTACTCGCTTCTCTCAATCTACATTCTACCTCCACCTTTACCTGCCACATTTGCACCCAAGTATCTAAAACTATCCACTTCCTCCAGTCGCTCTCCCTTAATGCTCACTTCCAGACTACTGCCACTTTCACCCCTTGTACATCTCATCACCTTACTTTTACCCACATTTATCTTCAGCTTTCTTCTATCACACACTCTCCCAAACTCTGTCACCAACTTCCTCAATCCCTCCTCCGATCCTGCCACAAGCACAGTGTCGTCCGCAAACAACAGCTAGCTCACCTCCCACTTTTCTCCATTTTCTTTAACCATCTCCAATCCCTGACCCACTACCCTTGCATTTACCTCTCGCACTACCCCATCCATGTACAGTATAATTTGAACAGCCATGGCGAAATAACACATCCTTGACGAAGTTCCACCTTTAGCACGAACCACTCACTCTATTTCTAATCCTGACACAAGCTCTACTATTCTCATAAAAACTCTTGACAGCTCCTAGAAGCTTTCCTCCTATCCCATATATCCGCAAAACCTCCCACAGTGCCTTTCTGTCTACCCTATCGTAAGCATTTTCCAGGTCCATAAAAGCCCAAAAAACATCCTTCCCCTTTCCTATAGCTTTCTCACACATGTCTTACCACAAAAATCTGATCTACACAACCTCTACCCATCCTAAATCCACACTGTTCCTCACCAATTACTCCCTCTGTTCCTCTCCTAATCCTCTCAATCAAGATCCACCCATAAGCCTTCCCATCTACACTTAACAAGCTAATCCCTCTGAAACTACTACATTCACACTTGTCCCCTTTTCCCTTGTAAAGTGGAACTATTCAGGCACTCCTCCAGTCCTCCGGCACTCTACCCTCTCTCCAGTAAACATTAAATAACCTCACCAGCCAGTCCACCATCACTGTACCTCCTTTTTTTAGACATTCTGCATGGCATCCATCCAGACCAGGTGCCTTACCTGCTTTCATTATCTTAACAACTGCCTTCACTTCATCCTTCCTTATTTCTCCTCCATTTTCCTCACACATCACGGACATTTTCTTAGCATTTCCCATTGCAGCTATCTTTCCCTCCCTATCCTCCTTCACATTTAGCATACATACATACATATACTAAGGCTTTTTCCCCCTTACAAGGGAGGTAGCCAAAAAGGAAAAGGCATAAAATAATTTCCACCCATTCCCTCCCTGAATACACTCCACACCCCTCTTATCTTAGCACCTCCTGGATGACGGGTCATCCCTGCACCTTGTAAACTGCCCTGGGTCAGAAGCAGTGTCGCAAGACACAGCACATCCACAGCAAGGCCGCTTCATTAAATTGACGACCACCCATGTAGAAAAGGAGTTGGGGAGAAATCCCTTCGGACTACATCAAATTTTGCTCACACATACTACCTCACCCCCCATCCCACCTCATGCATCACATCATCCATATACAACCATTCTCCATTTACCCCAGTCTTCTGTCCTCTTCCGTCCTTCCTCAACAGACATTCCCCTCTTCCCCAAAGCCCCCTTCACCCCATCCATCCAAGGACGTCCCCTCATGTTCATTCCCTCCACATCTGTCTTCCATACCTCTTTTACTAGTCTTTCTTCACTCATTCTTTCCATGTGTCCAAACCATCCTAATACTCTTTCATCAACCCTATCTCCCATTCCACCCCCGTTCTTCTCCTCACCTCCTCATTTCTCACTCTATCTAGCCTAGTAACCCCCATCATACTTCTCAGACACCTCATCTCAAACACATTCAAACTCCTTCTCTCTTATGTTCCATGTTTCTGTCCCATACAGTGCTGTTGCCACAATCACTCCTTCATACAGTCTCCTCTTAGCATCCATTCCCAAATGTCTATTCCTCATTACACTTTTTAATCCACCAAGGCATTTACTCGCTTCTCTCAATCTACATTCTACCACCACCTTTTCCTGCCACATTTGCACCCAAGTATCTAAAACTATCCACTTCCTCCAGTCGCTCTCCCTTAATGCTCACTTCCAGTTTACTGCCACTTTCACCCCTTGTGCATCTCATCACCTACTTTTACCCACATTTATCTTTAGCTTTCTTCTATCACATACTCTCCCAAACTCTGTCACCAACTTCCTCAATCCCTCCTCCGATCCTGCCACAAGCGCAGTGTTGTCAGCAAACAACAGCTGGCTCACCTCCCACTTTTCTCCATTTTCTTTAACCATCTCCAATCTCATAGGCACGAGTTAGAATCCCGATGGAGCAGTGTTCACGTTTAGCAACTCTCTAAAATATTCTGCCCATCTTCCCCTTACTGCCTTCTCTTCCATTATCATCTTTCCATCTGCACCTTTTACCTTTTCTTCTCTACTTGATTTGCCTCCTCTTCCTCTCTTAATTTCTTTCCAAAACATTTTTGTTACTTTCAAAATTTTGTCATACTCTTACCCCATTTCACATCTGCTCTCCTCTTTGCCTCCTTTACCTTTACTTTTCTTTGTACCTCTCATACGACTCCCTCGTCCTATTTTGTAACCAATCTGTGAAAACTCACTTCTTCTCTTCTACAACCTTCTTTGTTTCCTCATCCCACCATTCATTACCCTTCCATTTCCTCCTGTCCTTCTCGTTCCACACACCATCTTTGCACACCTTGTGACTCCCTCCTTGAACCATCCCCATTGCTCCACCACACCTAGCTCTACTCTCTCCTTCACCTTTTCATTTAGAGTTCACTCTAAGCACCTCCCTACCCCTTGTTCCTTTCCTCTTCCTCCACTCTCAACTTATCTCCCACCAAAAAATGATCTGATATTCCCCCACCCTCTCCCCTTAGCATATGTACATCCTTAACTCTTCCTATCATAATCCTATTTACCACTACATAATCCATTAACGCTCTATCTACCACCCTCTCCCATGTGTACTTATGCTTGACTTTCTTCCAAAACACTGTATTTGCTATCATCAACTCTCTTTCTAGACACATTTCCACCATCAACTCTCCACAACGCTTCTTTCCTGGAACTCCACATTTCCCAACCACTCCATCAATTGGATCATTTCCTACCCTAGCATTAAGGTGTCCCAGTACTATTACATTGATATTTCTCCCTAAATCCTCTATGCACTCATTTAAATCTATCCAAAAAGCCTCCCTTTCCTCTACGCTGTTCTCAGTGCCAGGCCCATATGCACTTACAAAAACCTATGTCTGCTTTCCCAGTTTCACCTTCATCCACATCCTTGAGGAAACCTCCTTCCACTCCACTACACGTTTACCTATCTCTTCACTTACTAGTATAGCCACCCCTTCCCTCCCTCGCCCTCTCTTCACTCCTGATAACCTCCCACTTACACTCCCAAACTTACACTCGCCCTTCCCTTTCAGCTTGATTTCACTCAAAGCCAACACATCCATCTTTCTTCTCACAAACATACTACCTATCTCTTCCCTTTTACTTCATTGTTTATAAATGAAAGAGAAACAAGCTGCTGAAATTCTTTAATTCAGTTTTTCTCATAAATATGAAAAAGTTGTGGTTCTTTATTAACTATTACAAATGTAAACATACAAGGGAAGCATTTGATCACACACTACATTCCAATATTATCTACAACACCAGAACCATCACTTGTGTTGAAGAAAAAGAAGTTGTTGTGTGGTTGGTCTTTCTGTGATACCGCTTTAATGATTTCCTGGGCAAGAACTCCTCCCACAATAGCACACACTGGGCTGAGCTGACCAAACACTAGACTGAAAGAAAATATTATATAAATGTATATTATTACCCATACTCTGGTATCAATGCTATATATTATTACCCATACTCTGGTGTCAATGCTCTCCACTGTTACTACTCTACCCTATGATTTTTAAACAAATTACTTCTAACAGTGTTAAATAAAACCTACTTTTCCTTTAAGAACAACAATTATGAGCTTCATTACCTTGCAAATTGATTGCCGACTTTCTCACGTGGAACAGACAATCTATCCATGAGTGCATTCTTAATTGTCAGCAGTTCAGCAATGTCTGTCTCTCTCTGACTGGCATCTGGCTTTCTCCCATGAAGACTTTGGAACTCAAATATAGCTATCAATAAAATAAACAAATTAGAAAAAACAATAGTGCAAACACACATCCTTGTCCCTCCCATTCTAGCACCTCATGGATGGGTCATTCCCTGCCCTACTTTGGAGACAATGCAGCAAGACATGCTTCTCTTAAGTTCATTCCATCCACTTCCACTTTCCACACTACATTAGGCTTTCTTCGTTCTTTATATTTGCCCAAAACATCTCAGCATTCTTTCATCAACCCTCTCTACCAGCTAGCTTTCCATCCCCATTATCTACCTCACTTCCACATTTCTGACTTAATTCAAACATATTTAGGTTCCTGTTGAAGGTACAACCCCCCTTGTACAATCTTCCCTTTGAATTCATCCCCTCATACTTATTTTTCATAATACTTCATTCCCTGCCAAGTTGGTCCTGCTTGTAAAGTGGCCTTGTTCTGAATGTAGTGTCCTGCTGCACTGCTTTTGACCTGGGCAATGGGCAGGAGACAGGGATGACCCTTCATCCACAAGGAGCCAAGATGAGAGGAAAGCAAGGGTGGTGGATGGGAGTGAAATGGGTGGGTGTGGATTCTGTGGAGTGTGTGCCTTTGATTTGGCTACCTCTCTTATAAGGGGGAAGAATACAGATATAAATACAGATTGGTGTATCTAAAAGCACTATAAGGGTTACTGTACTTTGTAATCCATAACAAAATAATTTTACTAAATAAACAGCAATAACTTACTTAACATCATGAAATAAGATTCTGTGGTTCTCCTGAGTCTGGAAGCATATTTATTAGATGTCCAGTCTACCTGCAGGGCTTGTGACATAGGTACAAATGACTCTGTCCTTCTCACCATCTTTGTTTCCTCTACTATGTGTTTTTGACCTGAAGCATCCTCTGTCTCACTCTTTTCTTTCACTTCTCTGCATAAAAAATAAATAAATAAATAAAATAAATATATAAAATAAATAAATAAATACATTTCCATGGTATCAATTATACAAAACTCAGCAATAAAAACCATTTGTACCCTACATAAAAAGTAAGACAATAATGGCATCCAAGTTTGGGGTGGAGGCACAAGGTTGATACATAGGTCCATGGAGAGAAAATAATTAACTAATACATGCTACTTTCACTTACACTGAACTGAAACCAGCCCCAACACAAAGCCACACACAAGAGGTACTTGGAGAGCAAAGAGGAAATTTTCTGAAGCAGGGGGTTGTATGACATAGAAGTGGAGGTACAAGAGGTACAAAAAGTACTAGAGGCACTGGATGGGAAGAAAGCCAAAGGGCCTGATAGGATCTTGAGTTGAATATTCAAGAAATGTTAGGAACTATGGTCAAAATTCAAAACATTTTGCATGTTATTTTGTTGCTTCAAATGAAAATATTGCAGCCCCATAGTGGATAGTAATGGCTCCAAGCCCTCCCATATATCTCCCTAGAAAGAAACTCCAACTGTTGTCTGTATTAGTGTTGAACTGTTTCCATGTCACCAGCAGAAAGTGGTAGGGGAAGGGGAGCAGTTGCTGGTTGTAATTCTTCATGTGTGAAAAAAATGTATGGAATATAGTTGAAGTTGACAGAGATCTTGGGCCCAGTCCAGTGGCTGAGTGTCAGCCCCTCAGGGTTGCACCTCCTGAAAGTAATGAGAACTGTTGGGTAGGCTTTGCTGGCCATTTGACAGGACCACCACATGCATGTATCTGTCATTGTTCTCCTATTTGTGTTTACTAAGAAAAGGAAAAGTGTTACATGGCTGGAAACTGGTTAATATTGTGTAAAGACAGACAGAAAAATCAGACAGTAGCAACTGAAATAATTCCAGATCTTGCTGATAAATCATATAAAGAGTGCTTGAACATTGTGAGGTTGCCACCATTAGAGGTAAGAAAGAGAAGTGATCTAGTAGTAGTGTTTAGAGCCATGAAAGGTTTGGATATTAGTGTTGGAACAGAGAAAAACCAGAGACCATGAGTTGGTCTTTTACAAAAATTCACTTCATTTCCAACTTGGACTGTATCTCAACTTTGGTTACCCTTCACTAATAATTTTTCCATCTTTCTCCCTTTTCAACAACTAACTCTCCATCCCCATTCCCCAACTTTAGTTAATAAAACTATGTACACCAGCCTTTCTTTTCCTCCTCCTCCTCCCCTGCCTCCCGAGCCATAACAAATAAAGAATTGCTCTAAATGGCAAAGGCCACTCTCACACAGATATGTCCTTTAATTTTCTTACAGATCCTTTTCACAAAAACTGATCTTTCAGAAGTTGGTGGTATGACTTAGTTGATCCCAATTCAAACACCGTCCATCTTATTACATGGAGTTGTAAAGTATGATTAAAACAATGAATGATAGTATTCATGAACAGACTTGGGTATAGATGGAATTAGGATTAAAACAAGCCAACCTGAAGTTATTCTAGTCATGATATGAACAAGAAGGAAATGGATATATACAGAGAATGCATAAACTGGTAGTGGAGAGTGTGAGAGAAAGGAGTAGACCTCTGAAAATATGGGTGGATAGGATGAACAAATCCATAGTACATCATTGTCAGAATGTCAAACATGCAAAATATGCATGGGCAACAGATTAAGAAAAAATACACAAGGGTAACAACCTGTTCCATATGAGAGGTGCAATAAGGGTAAATTGGCAATATTGCTAAGGAAGAAATGAGGTGATATTTTTATATGACTTAACCCCTTCCATACGGTGCCGCACACGGAGGCGTCATGGGGAGCGAGTGTATTCGCGAGGCTGCCATATCGGCGTCTTGATTATATTTATTGTAGTCGCCCCTCCATAATGACATTCTTTCTAATTCTTTTGTAATCGCATTTTCTATGGTTATCAAAATTCACGGGTGAAGAGAGAACGATCGATATAAGCGGTGACTATATTTTATGATGCGAGTATTATTACGACACGTCGTACGGCTGGCATTGGCTGCTGCCACCGAGATCTAAGTCCATGACGCCTACGTGTGCGGCACCGTATGGAAGGGGTTAAGGGAAGGCACAGGGACAAGTGTGATGAGAGTGAAAGGAGTGAATATTTTCTTTGTCCATGCCTAGTCAACCAGTTTTGTGGGTAATGGATAAGGTTGGATAATGAGTTGTGTGAAAAGACAAATACATCTGAACACTAAAAGGTGATACTTACTCCACATATTCGTGATCACCTAGGTCAGCAAACATGAATCCAAACATGCCCAGGACGTCACCCATATAAAACAGAATATTATGTTGCCGACAAATGTTGTTGATGCGCATAGCCTCCTCTCCTGTGCAGTTGGTGATACAAACAACATCAAAATCTCTAAAGTATTCATCCGTTTTGGTTTCAAGTTGGTCTGGGTCAGCATGAACTTCCACCATTGGGTTCAAGTCTTGAGCCCTTTCTTGTGAAGCTTCTGCTATCTGCAAAATAAAAATGGACTTGTTTATTCATCTATTTACTCGTTTTATTTTTTTTTTTCTGTGATACTGTGATGAATGGAGAGGAGTGGGTGGGGGCTGGGGGATGGGTAAGGAGTGGTTGTGTGTGAATGATATTTTGACACAGCACGAAGGGATTTCACCCGTTTCTGCATGAGGGGGGGGGGAGAGAGAGAGAGAGAGAGAGAGAGAGAGAGAGAGAGAGAGAGAGAGAGAGAGAGAGAGAGAGAGAGAGAGAGAGAGAGAGAGAGAGAGAGAGAGAGAGAGAGAGAGAGAGAGAGAGAGAGAGAGAGGAGAGAGAGAGAGAGAGAGAGAGAGAGAGAGAGAGAGAGAGAGAGAGAGAGAGAGAGAGAGAGAGAGAGAGAGAGAGAGAGAGAGAGAGAGAGAGAGAGAGAGAGAGAGAGAGAGAGAGAGAGAGAGAGAGAGAGAGAGAGAGAGAGAGAGAGAGAGAGAGAGAGAGAGAGAGAGAGAGAGAGAGAGAGAGAGAGAGAGAGAGAGAGAGAGAGAGAGAGAGAGAGAGAGAGAGAGAGAGAGAGAGAGAGAGAGAGAGAGAGAGAGAGAGAGAGAGAGAGAGAGAGAGAGAGAGAGAGAGAGAGAGAGAGAGAGAGAGAGAGAGAGAGAGGGGGGGGGGGGTTGATTGGTTGCCAATTAGATGAAGTGTCCTTGCTGTGAATGTACTGTCTTGCTGCATTGCTTCTGGCCCAGGGTGATGGATGAGATATAGGGATGACCCATCATCCATGAGGGACTAAGTATTTGTGGGGATGAAATGGGTGGGAATGGAATTATCCCTTTTGACTTTGGCTACCTCCCTGGTAAAGGAGAATGAGCCCTTGGTATATGTATGTATTTATTTTTTCACTGACATGCTGATAATTGCAATGCAAGGTGGGTAAGTGTGAGAGAAGCATCATTACCACCTCTTTCCTCACAATCATCCCTTTTCTCCTTGTAACCATATGAAAATCACATATACAGTACCTTCTTTCTCAGCAATACTGTCAGTTCATCTCTAATCAACCTTCTCATGGAAGATCACCACCTTAATCCTACATGTTTTCTCCTCACAATTTCTTAGATTTACTTATTCCATCCATCCACTCTCACCACCATTTTTCAAATTTTTTATGAATAACCTTCCTACCAAAAATTCAGAACACAACATTAAAACTCTCATACATGTTGATGACCTAACCATCAAATCCCATTACTATCCATCTATATACCAAAGGCATCTTCCCCGTTACAAGGAATGTAGTCAGCCAAGGTATGCACTCACCCTAACCCATACAACTCCCAACTATTATCCAGTTGCTTCCCCCTATCTCAATTCCTCATGAAATAAAAGTAATCCTTGTCTTCTGCACAATGCCTGGATCAGAAGCAATGAAACAAGACACAGCACATCTACAATAGGGCCCATCTCTATTTGCAAGATGACCATACCTCACTTCCTCTACAACCTCTCTGCCCATCAGAAATATTATTGGTGCTCTTGATACATACATATACCAAGGGGTTTTTTCCCCTTACAAGGGAGGTAGCCAAAGTCAACTGCATAAATCCATTCCACTCCTATCCACTACCCCTCCCTCCCTTTTTTCTTGGCCCCTGGATGATGGGTCATCCCTGCATCTCGCCCAATGCCCTGGATCACAGACAATGCAGCAAGAAACAGCACGTCCACAGCAAGGCCACTTTAAGTTTGTACCACAATTTTGAATGTGCCCACTTTTCAACCCCATAGACTTCCCTGATGCACAAGGAGACTTGCTTGCACTTTGCAACAAGTTCAGACATACTATTGCCACTCCAGGTGAACCCCTTGGAGTTACTAATCTCATTCAGCATCATATACCCCTTTATGAGCACTCTAAACCACGTTACATTCCCACATACAGAAGGCCACACAGTAAATGACATAATTATGCAAGATATCATTGAACTATCAGTCAGTGAATGGAATTTCCCTCTCTTTGTTGTCCCTAAACACGATGGTTTCTTCTGCCCAGTAGTAGACTTCAGGGAATTAAATAAGCTCAGAATACCAGATAGATGCCCCATTCCTGTATTACAGGACCTAATGCTCTTCATCAGTGAAAACAATGTAATGTTCACGACCTTAGACCTTATGACAGGATATTTCCAGATTCCCCTTGCTCCAGAGTCTAGGCCTCTGACAGCCTTTAGTACCCCTACCAGTCATTATCACCTTCAAACCCAATGTAGACTACAAACAAATCTACATTATGTATACTTTTTATCATACCATGAAATACAATATAATTATTCTTGTCCCATAATGAGGGGCAGGGTAACCAGGGAAGAAGGTACTCAAAGAAGTGTACAGTTATAATACTCTGCCCACAAACTTATCTCTAAGCATTTGTAAAAGAATGGGAGGCCCCAGGAGCCACAAAAAATTAGCCATTTTCAATTATAATTTTGGTGATTTTGAGTATGCTGTGGAACCAAGGGCATACACATGTTTTCAACTCCCCCCTCCCCCAACACACTTGTTTGTCCAAGCTTTTGGGTATTTCAGACACAAGCCCCCCTCAAATTAGCCTGATTTAGAGAGGATTTAATACAATTAAAAACTTATGGGTGTACTAACATTTTGTGTAAGACAATCCTCTGGGACAAGGAAATTTGCAATCAAATCAAGCTTTGTCACAGGTCGATGGTCAAGAAGTGTGAGGGACTTGACACCTGCAAGAACCAGATTCTTTGCGACTTCTGCACCCAAGCCACAGGCACCAGCAACCAAGACTCGGGATGATCTCAACCTGAAATATCAAGACATACATTATGATGGAGAAGGGTGAAAGGGGAGCAGTGTCTAAAGTAAAAGGGTACATTAAAAAAACATATACTAAGTAAAACAATGTAAAATTAATCAATCCATTGTCCGGTTCTCATTTGCAGGAAACATGCAGTCCAGAAGATGATGGCCACATCCACTAATCCAGCTCAAAGTCCCTCAGTGAAGAGATTTTGTACTGCAGTGAAGTATGATGTGCTGTGCCTTTTGTGGTGGTTACATCTGTGGTCAGTCATTTTGCAGAGGCTAAGACATAACTTCTCTTTGGTCAAATTACATGAAAATCACACATTTTAAAGAAAATTGTCAAAATAATTCAACTATATGCAATCTATTACATTAATAACACAATAGTAAGAAACTTAATAGAGTGTAGTTTGATCCATACCACCAGTGATCATACATGGCGGGCTGGACGAATCGTAGCTGTGGTTGGTAATTTTGCAGAGGATAAAAACGTAACTTCTCTTTGATCATATTACATGGAAATCACACATTTTAAAGAAAATAAGTCAAATAATGCAACCATATGCTAATTTTTTATATAACATTGTGCATTTCCGCAAAAACCGTCCTTGTTCGGGTTTGGTCGGCTATCAACGAGTCAGACGGTAATTTTGCAGAGGATAAAAACGTAACTTCTTTTTAATCAAATTACATGAAAATCACACATTTTAAGGAAAATATGTCAAGTGATGCAACCATATGCTAATGTTTTATATAAAATCGTGCATTTCAGCAAAAACCGTCCTTGTTCGGGTTTGGCTGGCTATTAGTGAGTCGGACGGTATTCGTAGCTGTGGTTGGTAATTTTGCAGAGGATAAAAACGTAACTTCTCTTTGATCAAATTACATGGAAATCACACTTTTT
Organism: Oratosquilla oratoria; assembly: GCF_046742065.1. Classification (NCBI taxonomy): domain Eukaryota; kingdom Metazoa; phylum Arthropoda; class Malacostraca; order Stomatopoda; family Squillidae; genus Oratosquilla; species Oratosquilla oratoria. The sequence goes on along the minus strand of NC_134777.1, from coordinate 50,094,835 downwards.
AAAGAAAATTGGTCAAATAATGCAACCATATGCTAATTTATATAAAAAATTGTGCATTTGAGCAAAAACCGTCCTTGTTCGGGTTTTGTAGGTATTTAGTGAGTCGGACAGTATGCATAGCTGTGGTGGGTAATTTTGCAGAGGCTAGAAATGGGACTTCTCTTAGATCAAATTACATGTAAATCACACATTTTAAAAAAAATATGTCAAATAATGCAACTATATATAGAATTGTCACATTGTGCATTTGAGCAAAAACCATCCTTGCCTTGTTTGGGTTTTGTCAGTAACTAATTAGTGAGACCCCCCATACCACACGGCCCGACTTCACGGGGAGCTGCATCAAACTCCATCATTGAACAGTTTCAATACCTGACGTACGAGCAGAGGTGTGGAAGCGGTGGGTCCCCAGACTGGCCATGGTGAGGTCACCTAGAACTTCAACAAAGTAAACAAGGAACTTGTCAAGGTATGCCGGGCTATCTTACACGTTACTCTCTACTGGAAGGTACAAAGATCTACCTCTTCTGAGCATCAAGGCCCCAGAGACGAATCTGACGGTCATAAAGAGCTGCTTCATCCTCCGTAATTGTCTCCGATTTTTTTCCAATCATCTTCGTTTGATAATACTCAGTACGCTTCCGATCGAATTATTTGCTCGTAAACAGAAGACACAGAATTATGCTTCAGAGGGATCTGAAGTTTACATTTTTAGACCTCAAACAAATAAAACATTTTTGTTTTTGTCAAACCTCATTAGTTCCATAAAATTCTAATAGGTATATGCATATGGTAACTGAAAGCGTTTCTGAATTACAATTCCAAATACACCGAATGTAATTGCCTAGAAGGGATCATAAGTTTATATTTTTATTTAATTACTCTAATTACCATTTGATATGATTTAAAGTGATTCTAATTATTGAATATAAATTTACATCAAAAGTACATGCTAACATTTCATCGTGAGGCGATCCATAGTCGTATACGTTAAAAGACAAAAATACTTATACTTAGCACAATGTATATCAACTAGATTTTATTACTAAATAAGAATATTTACATGAAAAATTTCCAGTATTTCTAACATAGGTTTATAACTTGGTCATGAAAATTACGCTAGACAAATAGCGCTTGAAGTTTCAATAAATTAGCAACTGTTATACTTGTCAGCTGCGAAGTGAGCGACAATAATCTAACGTTGTTTTTAGTTTGTCTTAATGGACCCAAGTTTGGGCAGTATAACACAAAACTGAGTGTAGGTAAGGCATACAATCTTCAATATTCATCACATGCAAAGTCGTGATATTGAAAATGGGAGTTTTCAATTTGTTGATGTGACATTCTAGTTACATTTTTTACGCCTACGGAAGATGTTTATGTTAGTGTTGTCCCATTTTGGTTCTAATGGTATGACCTCCAAGGTCATCATCAAGAGATAAAAATCAACACAACTAGAAATACATAAGATATGGTGACAGGCTTTTAGTTTAAATGTCTTTTTAGAAGGATGGCAGCCTCATTAAATATGGTTGCGAATTAATGGGACTCCCTTGATCCTGTGGAAGTCCTAATGACCTAGTCCAGAGCACTCAACCTTGACGATTCAGATTTGCATAAGGTAGGGGCGTTTCATCAATACTTATGCGTAAGTAAAGGATATCCAGTGTAGGATTGCATGTCGATATGAACTTCTGAAGGAAATTTTGCTTATTATCTGCATCTACAAAGCATTTCTAGTTATGTCCTTGACCTTGTTGCATTACATCAAATAATAATTGTAATATTGGTATTTTTTTTAAAGTGCACACCTACATGGTATACCATTGGAAAATTAAATATTAGTTTTGTAAATTATAATACATCAATGCAAGGATCTTTTCTTGGCAGAAATATATCAGAAAAGTTTGTAAAACCTATACAGAAATGAATGAAGTCACTTCGACTCCTTTAGATACCATCATTGTTTCAATAGATTCAGAAGTTGGAGATGACAACCCTGATGACCTCTAGAATTACAGTTACTGCATTACTAAATGCAGGTTAGGTAGGTAGGTTGGGTTAGGTTAGATGAATTTATCATACTTTAACTTACTTGAATTTACTTTGAAATGTATAGAAGACCTCTTCACAGCCACAGTGATCCGCCACTGTTACCATAGGGTACGCGTACCAATGGAGACGCACTTGCCCTATGTAGACGCATTTGACACAAAAAACTTCTACCTGCCAATGGTGAATAGATAGGAGCATAATTATAGGCTCAAAAAATCACTTAACTATCCCCTCATAATGTGACATAGTCTTACCTTCCTAATCCAAATAGGTATGTGACTGCAGGAGATGAAAAGAATCTTTCATAAACAGTACTTTTTTTTTCCATCTCCTGCAGTCACATACCTATTTGGATTAGGAAGGTAAGACTGTGTCACATTATGAGGGGATAGTTTAGTGATTTTTGAGCCTATAATTATGCTCCTATCTATTCACCATCCGCAGGTAGAATTTTTTTTTGTGTCAAATGTGTCTGCACAGGGCAAGTGCGTCTCCATTGGTACGTGTACCCTACCATGTGTCCAATTTCTTTAAGGTCACCTGGTCTGGTATGGTGTTTGTCGACTGGCATCCAGCAGTGTAGCCTGGTACAGGTGGTTTGTCTGGTACTGATGATAGGAATTTATCCAGTCCAGCCTTCAGTCTGTCCACTGTACAGCCGGTGATATCTCTTATATCCCTCAGGAGGGCATTAAAGATCTTTGGACCCTCATGGCTCAGGCTATTTACTAGTAGGGTCTTGATCCTTTCCGGAGCTCTGGTTGGTATTGTTTTTCTTGTTATTTTCCTCCCTGCACATTCAGTGCTGTAAGGCTGCAGTGAATGGGGTGCTGGGTAAGGTACCTTTCCTTCAATTATTTTCCATATATAGATTGCACGATACCGTTCTCTTCTTCGTTGTTGAGAGTAGAGCCCCAACTTTTTGAGATGTCCCCAGTAGCTTAAATCCCTCATTCCTCTGATTTGCCTGGTGTAAGAGCATTGGACAGCCTCTAATTGCTGAATTTCCCCTCTTTTGTGGGGGGACCACACCTGGCTACAGTAGTCTAAGAGTGTATCATGGTGTTCCAAAGGGTCAACATTATTATGGGTTCTCTGGTATAGAAGGTTCTGAGTACCCAGCCTGCCATCCCTCTTGCTTTTCTCACAGTTTCAGCTATGTGGTGGTGAAAGGTGCAGTCTTCTCCCAGATGTACCCCCAGGCATTTAGCGGTCTGTAGTGCGCTAATTTCATGGCCTCCTTCTGTGAGTAGGTTTGTTTCAGATTTTATTTCTTGATGTTGGCCATGTCGCAGTATTTCAAACTTTTCTTCATTGAAGACCATGTTATTTCTTGAGGCCCAGGCATATACAGTATCTAGATCTCTCTGGAGGTTAGGTACATCTTCAGTACTGGTGATTGGTAGGCTCAAACTGGTGTCATCAGCAAATGAGGAGAGGCTAGAGCTATTTAATCCCTCATTTATGTCTCCCATGTAGATCAGGAATAGGAGTGGGCCCAATACAGAGCCTTGGGGTACACCTCTGATTACCTGTGCTTTTTGTGATTGGGACTCTTCTACCGAGACTGTCTGTAGGCGTCCTGTGAGAAATGCATGGATCCACACGCCCAGATTCCCTGTGATGCTGAGGTCCCTGAGTTTGTGTAACAGTATTCCATGGTCCACTTTATCAAAGGCCTTTCCAAAATCAAGGAACACTACATCTACGTTCTTCCCCTCAGCAAGATTGTATAGGACCCAATCATGATGAGCTAGAAGCTTTGATAAGTAGGATATTCCTTTTCTGAAGCTGTGCTGGTTGTCATTGAATAGTTGGGTGTCCTCCATGTACTTCACTATATTGTTGCAAACACTCTTTTCAAAGATCTTGATCAGGTGTGATGTTAGAGCAACTGGTCTATAGTTTTTAGGGATGCATCTGTCTCCGCCCTTGTATATTGGGGACACAGTGGCAGTTTTGAGGAGCTCCGGGATTATTCCTGTGTCTAGGGACTTTCTCCATAGTCTAAGCAGTGGTTTTGCCAGGGTGTTTGTACAGTTTAGGAGTAGCATGGTTAGTACTCTATCTCATCCAGCAGCTGCATTTGGTCTCAGTTCTTTTATTGCTGACTGTATGTCTTCAGCTGTGATGTCCGAGTTGGTGATTTGCAGCTGTTTAGGATTCTCCGCAAAAAATTCTCCTGGGTTTTGTACAATTTTATGCTGACATGGGGAGCTAAAGACACTGTTATAGTGTTGCAATAACAGGTCACAGGGTGCTGCAGGGTCCTTTTCTATCATCCCTGTGGCATTTTTTAGTGGCCCAATTTGTGTCTTTGTTTTGGAGTATCTTTTGCAGTAGCTGAAAAAGTATTTGGGGTTATACTTAATCTTATTTACTGCCTGGTTTTCCTCTTGTACTCTTTGGTCCCTGTGTAATTGCAATATATTTTCTTCAATTTTTCTTATTTTTTCTAAATTGCTGTTTTGCTTGTGATATTATGTGTTTTAGAGAGCTGTTTGTTGAGTTTCATTCTCTTTCTCATTAATATTTGCCTATCTCAGGGTATATTGGCGTGGCTATTTTTCTGGGCTTTTCTTTTTGGGATATATAGGTGGCATAGCTCTAATAGCTTATCAAATAGGATTTGGAGCATAGTGTTAGGGTCCTCATCCTCCATAATTTGATCCCATTTAATGACATTAATGTGTTAATTTCAACCCACTCTATATTTTCGTTGAAGAAGTTATATTCAGCAAAGAGCAATGTATCTGAGCTGTTATTTTCTGATATTCCAGTCATATTTTTCTTGTACGCTAAGTTTATTTTTATTAATTTGTGGTCAGAGAGTATGGTTTCTTCCGTACTGTAAGCAGTCACTGAGTCGTGGTTGTTTGTGAAATACAGGTCCAGGATGTTATTCCCTCTTGTGGGTGTTGTTATTTGTTGAGTGAGGAGGGTTCTCTCAGCCATTTCTAGTAGGGCTCTTGCTTGAATTTGATCCTCAAGTGTGCTTCCTGAGATGCGACTGTCTGGCCACTGGATATTTGGAAAATTGAAATACCTGCACAATATAATGTCTGGGGTGGGAGCTGGGTAATCTTCCAATGTCTTTGATACCTTGTCCATAGCTAATTTGAACTTTTGTGAGGGGCACCTAGGTGGTCAGTAGCAGTTTATGATTATTAAGTCTAGGTGGTAGATATGGATACCTATTAGCTCTATGTGACTGTCTGAGATAGGATTTGTTTTGTACCTGGGGTAAGGTCATTTCTTATGTAGAGCATAGCTCCTCCATGACTTCTACCATCTCTGTCTGCCCTGAAGGGGGTGTAATTTTCTATATTAATTTCAGCATTTTTAACCTCTTGGTGTAGGTGGGTTTCTGTGAGGGCAATAAACATGGGGTTCTCTAGGGCTGCTAGTTCTTGTAGGAATGGTATCTTTGTTTGGTTTATTTTTGGGTAGAGGCCCTGTATATTGCCCATGATGATGCTTTCTAGTGATTGGTCACTGCTGTGTGCCATGGATATTGCTGACCCATCTGGGTGGGTATCACTTGTTGTGGCCAGCCTGTCTTGTTTGTGTCCCTCATGATGCTCGAAAGGAGCATTCCTTGGGCGGACATGGTTTTGGTCAAAACCTCCATGCTGGACTGCATGCCTTTCATTTAATTCTAAAAAATTGAGTCCCTGCAGAGGTTCTGGGATATTTAGATTTTGTGGCTGTTGTGTGTTGGGATTTACCCTGGTCAGCTCTTGTGCTTCCTTTGTCTTTGGTGTCTGTGCCTGTGGTGTCTGTTTGTTGTCAATTGATTTGTTGTTTCTCTGTGTGCCCTTGATGTGAAGAAATCGACAAGCGTCATTGAGGTATTCACGTCTAGCCAATGAGTTTTTGCAGAACCCTGGGTGGAATTTATTGCAGTTATCCCCTTTCTTGCATCCACACTTGCCTGTGGTTCCATGTTCCATAAGTCTGCTGCAGGCTCTAGGGTGTCTATAATCACAGCCTTTACCTATTAAGCCATGTCTGCACATTCCTTTTTTGTAATGGTAGCATACTGGTCTGCTATTTTGTTGGCTAGTGTCGCTTGCAACTTGGGGTTGGCTTTGGCTTTGGGTGGCTAGTGGTTGTTCTATTTGTGTTAGGTTTATTTGCTTTAGTGGTTGAGTGATTTGTGTGTTGAGTTTCTCCATACTTTAATTTCTTTGGCCTCTGAAGCAGCTATGTTTGTTTGTTTATAGCTTTTAGCAACCTCTTCTTTTATTGATTTCTGCCAAGAATAACATGTATTACATTGACATATGTTATTAAGTTAACATGTACCGACAGCACTATATGGGGCAGAAACATGGAACATAAGAGAGGAAGAGTTTGAATATAATTGAGATGAGGTGCCTGAGAAATATGATAGGGGTTACCAGGCTGGATAGAGTGAGAAATGAGGAGGTGATGAGGAGAATGGGGGTGGAAAGGGGGTTGGGAGATAGGGTTGATGAAAGAGTATTGGGATGGTTTGGACATATGGGAAGAATGAGTGAAGAAAGATTAGTAAAAGAGGTGTGGAAGTAGTGAACATGAGAGGACAGCCTAGGATGAGATGGATGGATGGGGTAAAAGGGGCATTGAGAAAGAGGAGAATGCCTGTTGAGGAAGGACGGGAAATGACAGAAGATAGGGGCGAATGGAGAATGGTTGTGTATGGATGATGCTGTGATGCATGAGGGGGAGTGGGTGAGGGAGCATGTATGAGAAATGAATTGACGCAGCTTGAAGAGATTTCTCCCCATCTTCTCCTTTTCTGCATGAGGGGACAGAGAGGGGGGATTGCTGATTTAATGAAGCGGCATTGCTGTCTTGCAACGCTGCTTCTGACCCAGGGCAGTGGACAGGATGCAGGGATGACCCTTTATCCAGGAGGTGCCAAGATAAAAGGGAAGGAAGGGGGTAGAGGGGAGTGGAGTGTGTAGGGGATGGAATGGGTGGGAGTGGTTTCTATGTCTCTGTCTTTTGGCTACCTCTTGTGTAATGGGGAAAAAGCCTTTGGTATATGTATGTATAAATTGATGTATTATAATTTACAAAGTTAACATTTAATTTTCTATTGCTATATTGTGTAGGTGTACTCATCTAAAATTTTACTGTAGTATTACTTGAGTATTACCAGAAATCTGGTAAGAATGCATTTAAGTAATAACCATTATTGACTGTGTAGTGTACTTATTTTCATGAAAAGATAAATATGGTCAATTTTTAGAAGTGCACACCTACACAATATAGTAATAGAATATTAGATATTTTTGTAGATTATAATATATACATCATAATATACATTTTTCTTGGTGGAAATCAATAAAAAAAATTGCTAAAAGCTATACATAAATAAATGTAGCTGCTTCGACTCCTTAAGATGCCGTCTTTGTTTTGGTAGATGTGGAGGTTGAAGAAATTAAAGTATGATAAATTCGTCTATTTTAACCTAACCTAACCTGCATTTTGTAATGTGGTACCTGTAATTCTAGAGATCTGTGTTACCACAAAAATCAGATCCATGCAACCCTTACCTTTCCTAAACTCACACTGTTCCTCACCAATTACTCCCTCTGTACTCTTCTAATCCTCTCAAATCCCTCCCATAACCCTTCCCAACTACACTCAACAAACTAGTCCCTCTAAAAACATTCACATTTGTCCCCTTTCCCATGTAAAGCAGAACTATACAGGCATTCTTCCAGTCCTCCAGCACTCTACCCTCTCATAGACCCACATTAAACCTCACTAGCAAGTCCATCATCACTGTACCTCCCTTCTTCAGACACTCCACATGAGACCCTTCTAACCCAGGTGCCTTACCAGCTCTCATAATTTTCAAAACAATTATAAATAAAAAAAAAAAAATGAAAATAACAATTCACGAAGTAGGGTTAGGCTGTTGTTTGACCCATTGAATATGTGGAACACGCCAATCCTGGAATGTGGTTGTCCTGTCCAGAAATTATTTGCTCCCCCACATCTCCCATGCTAAATACAACAAACTAAATTACCAACAAACTGGTCAATTTTTGGCAGAGCCCCAAGCCTCCCCCCCCCCCCTGAAGAATGTTAGAAATCAGTGTTTTGCAGTGTGATTCATACAAACCTGTCCTTTATTTCTACTGCAGGTCACTTGGGTTGGCATGAAAATGTATTAATTTTGGTAGTAATAACACCATTATTGGTGATATAATTTATTTTGCCATATTTAGAGCAAATTGTTCTCAACATATAACTAATTTATTAAATAGTACTTGACACTCTCCTTCCTCTTTTCTCCATCTTCATCGTATACGTTGATATTCAAGGGAAGCACACATACATTACATATACTTTACATGCATTATAAAACCAAAGAAAATTTAATTTATATCACAAACTCCATACAATGTAGTGTAATTGATTGGGTGAGTTGAGCTAGAATAGGAAAATTATGAGGCAGTTAGGTGGACCTATGCCAAAATAACACTAAATAACACTGAATTCCCTATGTTCAATTTAAGGTAATTAAGCATCTGGTGACATAACAGATTGTTGTTAGTCTATTATCCTGTTTATGATACTGCAGAAGGTGAGATTTTTGTGCATCTGAATGTAACATGTGTAGGAAGGGATGGGAAAAGGTTGCTCATACATGGTGTAGAGTTGTGACAAATTCTCTGCCATATCCTCCCATAGTAGTTCAACATATATTGTCGAGGGGGAATGAAGAGTGGTATGAGAAATATATATCTAGGGACAAACACAAAGAGAAGACTATATGAAGGGGTGATGTTCTTAAATTATGTATGGAACAGACTCGGAATTTAAGGGAGGTAGGAAAGAAGTATGGTAGGGGTTACTAGGCTGGATCAAGTGAGAAATGGGGAGGTGAGGAGGAGAGTGTGGGTAGAAAAGGAGTTGGGAGATAGGGTCGATAAAAGAGTATTGGGATGCTTTGGACACATGGAAAGAATGAGTGAAGAAAGATAAATAAAAGAAGTGTGGAAGGCAGAGGTGGAATGAGTGAACATGAGGGGACATCTGAGGTTGAGATGGATGGATGGGGTAAAAGGGGTGTTGAGCAAGAGTGGTTTGTCTGATGAGGAAGGAAGGGAGAAGCCAGAAGATAGGAGTGAGTAGAGAATGGTTGTGTATGGACAATACTGTGATGCATGGAAGGGACTGGGTTGGTGATGGGGGTGTGAATGAGTGGTTATATGTGAATGATATTTTGATGTAGCCCAAAGGGATTTCTCCCAGTCTTCTCTTTTTCTCCATGAAGGGCAGATAGGGGGGTCATTGATTCAATGAAGCAACCTTGCTGTGGATGTACTGTGTCTTGCTGCATTGCTTCTGACCCAGAGCATTGGGTGAGATGCAGGCATGACCCATCAACTAGAAGGAGCCAAGAAAAGAGGGAGGGAGTAGGGTGAATGGGAGTGGACTGGGTGGGTATGGATTTATGCCTTTTGACTGGCTACTTCCCTTGTAAGGGAGAAAGCCTTTGGTATATATATATATATGTAGAAAAGAACTTTTAAGTGTTTGGTTTGTAGTACTTAAAATGCATGGGGGACCAATGATAGATACCTGCATGTGGTGGTTCTGCAAGATGGACAGCAAAGTTACCTATTTTCTAAGCCTGTCAACCCCCATTATCTTCATCGAGATGTGTGACTGAGAAGCTGACACTTTGTCTCCAAACTGGGCCCAGGATCTGTTTTAACTTTAACTGTATTTCTTGCACTTTTTCACATACATAGAACTAACAACCTGTGACTGCACTCTTCTATCTACCACTGTCAGCCAATGACATAGTGATATGGCAAGCTACACACTGATACAACACAGAAAACAGTCCACAGTTTCTTCTCAGAGAGATCTGTGGAAGGTTTGGAGGACCATTGCCATCTCCCGTGGGGCTGCAGGTAATCCATGTAGTGAAACTCAGGGCAACATTTGATTGAAATGCATTGTGGGAGTTAGAAGATTGGATAGAATGAAAAATAAGGGATTGGGTGGCAGAGAGAAAAAACAGGTGGAGAATGAGATGACAGAGGTGATGAAAGAATCTGGGATGGTTAGGGTATTTGGAAATAATGATTTAGGAAAGACTAGCAAAATAAAAGTATAGACAACAAAAGTGGATAGAGTGAACTTGAGGGGAAGACTGAGAATAGGATGAATGGATGGGTGAAGGATAATGTCTTGAGTAGGGAAGGGAGAGGACAAGCAATAATTTTGAGTGGAGGGTAGTTGTGAATGGATGATAAATTGACTCAGCTTGAAGAGATTTCTCCTTGGCTTTGATTATTCAGAGGGGGGATTAAGACAGTGATAGTTTGGGAAGGTATGCTTTAAGAGAAAACTGAAGGTAAAAGTGAGGTGATGAGATGTAGAAGGGGAAAGGATGGCAGAGTTGGAAGTAACTCTAAGGAGGAAGTGGATAATTTTAGGTATTTGGGGTCACATGTGGTAGGAAAGGATTGGAGGTGGAGGTAAATCATGAATTGAGAGAAGCAAGTAAATGCCTTGGTAGACTAAGAAAAGTCATGAAAAATAGGTATCTGGGAATGGATGCAAAGAGGAGAATATATGAAGGGGTGATTGCTGATGGCAATGTTTAGGGCAGAGGGATGGAATTGAAGAGAGGCAGAGAGGACAAGTTTGAATGCATTTGAGATGAAATGTCTGAGAAATGTGGTAGGGGTTACATGGTTGGATAGTGAGAAACAGGGTGAGGAGTAGATTGGTGGAAAAGGAGATGGCAGATAGTGCTGATGAAAGAGTATTGGGATGATTTGGGCACATAGGAAGAATGAGTGAAGAAGGATTAGTAAAAGATGTGTAGAAGGTAGAGGTGGATGGAGTGAATTTGAGGGGATGACCAAGAATGAGATGGATGGATGGGTTGAAAGATGCTTTGAACAAGAGGGGAATGTCTATTGAGCATGGAAGGGAGAAGGCAGAAGATAGAGATGCATGGAGAGTTGCTGTGTATAGATGATACTGTGATGCAAGGAAGGGAGGGGGCAGGGGATGGGGATAGTAGTAGGGATTGGTTAAGTGTGAATGATATTTTGACACAGCCTGAATGGATTTCTCTCCATCTTCTCTATTTTTCTGCATGAGGGGACAGAGTGGGGGTTGCTGGTTAAGTGAAGGGGCCTTGCTGTGGATGTACTGTGTCATGTTGCATTGCTTCTGACCCAGGGCAGTGGGTAGGAGACAGTGATGACCCTTCGTCCATGAAGAACTAAAATGAGAGGAAGGAAAGTGTGGTGGATGGGAGTGGTTTAATGCCTTTTGACGTGGCTACCTCCCAAATAAAAGTGAAAAAGCCTTTGGTATATAGATCAATTTAATTATTCAGAGTAAAGAAGTTGGGAGGGGTTCTATGTTGTAAAGCAGTAGAGGTAAACCAGCTTAGGCTGTTGGGCCATGCTGTGGAGAAGGATGCTATGTCTTCCTGCACTATTTCTGACCTGGGCAGTGGCCAGGGATGGCTCTTCATCCACAAGGAGCTCAGATTAAAAGGAAACAGAGGGGTATAGTATGGGTGAAGGGTAGTCTTGCCTGGCCATCTCCCATATTAGGGGGGATATACTTTTTGGTATATGATGATGACTTGTTTATAAGTGTCATTGTTCCATATTTTTAATCTGCCTTGAGCAAGATTATTTTATCCAATTGAGGGGGGAAATTTCACTTCCCAGATTAGTCTGCCTAGTTGGACGGCATCAGTAATTTTGTTTAGGCCAGTGCCAAGTGATTTTGGTCAGCTGCAAAGAACCCCATGGCAGAATAAGATGTAAAAGTTTTAATCGGCCCTTTTCATTCCAGTCACATACTCAGGTGATTTTGTTTTGGCTAGTACTGTTGGGCAGTTTTCTCTATCTCATTTAACCCATTCCACAAGTGTCATCATATGTATTTACCTAGTTGTATTTTGCGGGAGGAGAGCTAAGCTCGTAGTGACCCGCTATTGTATCTTTCCACATCCATTTTTTTCTTAGTCATGTATAGTTTTAGCACTCACTGTTTCCTCTTTCAGTTTGTTTCAGATATCTAACACTCTATGTGGAAAGCTATTCTTTTTCAGATCTCTTCTGTAACTGTCTTTAAGTTTCTTCTTGTGTCCTCTTGTATTTCTTCTGTCCCATTTTAGTAGGTCATCCCTATCAAGAATTTCCATCCCTTTCATAATTCTGTAAATGGTTATCAAATCACCTCTTTCTTTTCTTTGTTCCAGGGTTGGTAAGTTTAGTTTGTCCAATCTTTGTTCGTATGTCAAATTGCAAAGTGTTGGTGCCATCTTTGTCATTGCTCTTTGAATTCTTTCTAGTTTCTTTATTTTATTTATTTATTTATTTATTTTGTACTAGGTGTCCATAGTGACACTGCGTATTCCAATTTTGATAAGTTAATAGTTTCTCTGACTAATTTTTGACATGTTTGTCTGGTGTCATGTCAGATGAGATAGTTACTTCTAGGTCCCTTTCTGAGTTTACTTTTTTAACTTCCTTTGTACTAATTTTATTGACCTGAGATTCTATTTTTGCTTTTTCCAAACTCCATTATACTACATTTCTTTATGTTGAAGTTCACTCTTTTGACTCCATTTCCAGACTTTGTACAGGTCTTCTTGAAGAGATTTGGAATCTTCCTCTGTACTTACTCTCTTTAATATTTTTGTATCATCTGCAAAGAAGTTCATATAACATTCCACGCCTTTATCCATGTCATTTATATAAATGGCAAACATTATTGGAGCCAATACAGAGCCTTGTGGGACTTTGCTTATTATATCTTCCCAATTTGAGTTCTTGTCTCTAAGTACCACCCTCATTTTTCTTCCATTCAAGAAACCTTTCATCCATTCCAATAATTTTCCTTGTATTCCACCTATTATTTAAATTTTTCTTAGTACCTTTTTGTGTGGTACTTTGTCAAAAGCCTTTTGTAAGTCCAAAAAAGTACAACCTGCCAATTAGTCTCTTTCTTGTATTGTTTCTATTAATCTTGAGTAAAAGCATATTAAGTTTGTAGTACAGTAAGTCCTCGTTATACGGTACATATGCATTCCTGAAAACCTTGCCGCAAATAGAAATTACTGTATACTGAACCCATTATAACATGTAATAATAGGATATGGCAGACGTACCTTCTCCCTGCTCTTTCCTCTTCAAAATATGTAGCAGATACTGTATCTGTGAATTTTTCTTACCATAAATAGAATCGTGGGTAGTAATTACCAAATACCTAAACTGTGAATTTACTGGATAAAGAATTACCGTATAAGGAAGACTCACTGTACATGATCTTTCACTTTTAAAACCAAATTGTTTAGGGTTTGGTATTGTTCTCTTCCAAGTGTTTAATCCATTTATTTTTAATAACTTTTTTGTATATTTTTGCTGATGTGCTTGTAAGGGATACCAGTCTATAGTTTGTTGGATGTAATTAAATCTTACTAGATAATTTTAATCAGATACAGTATAGTTTATCCCCAAAGTCACATGAAAATATATAAAAAGAAATTGTTTCATTAATTTACAGGAGCAGCATAGTTCCAGCTCATTATGATGGAACTTAGTCATAGTTTAACGCTAAATGAGGAAGCCCTCAACCAACTTCCTGAAGCAAAGCGACCAATCTTTATATTTGAATGGTTGCGGTTTTTAGATAAGGTGCTTGAAGCAGCTCACAAGGTAAGCTTTAGATTGTTTTAATTATTGCATTGCTAAGGTATAATTGAGGAATATCCTATATTGTAGTAGGATATTCCTTACAACTAACAATATTCAGATTATTTTTTGTGCCAGTTTAAATATATACATAGATATAGGTGTGTATATTTTTATGCATATACAGGTAAACGTCGACTTACGATGGCCGCGACTTACGATTGTTCGACTTTACGATGACGACGACGACGATATGATAATTTAACCCCTTCCATACGGTGCCGCACACGTATGCGTCATGAGGAGCAAGTGGATTCGCGACGCTGCCATATCGGCGTCTTGATTATATTTATTGTAGTCGCCCCTGTGTTTTTACATTCTCTCAAATGATTCATTCTCTGTGGTTTTCAAAATTCGCGGGTGAAAGAGAGAACGATCGATATAAGCGGTGACTATATTTTATGATGCGAGTATTATTACGTCACGTCGTACGGCTGGCATTGGCTGTACATGTTTAATAGGCTATATTCAGTATCTCTGGTGGTTAATATACAGGTAGGCTAGGTACAGTGACCACGGAACAGAGTGGGGATCGACTTACGATGAGATCGTCTTACGATGGCTCTATCGAAACCTAATGCCATCGTAAGTCGACGTTTACCTGTATATATATATATATGCATGCATTGTTAAAATCGACAGCGTTAGTGAGGTTGTTGATCTTCTTGTGAGTATTCTCCAGTTTTCTAACCAATATTCTGCCATTTAGAGGGTGGGCATATACCAAGTTGCCAAAATGATTCATTTATTTCAACGTTTCGTCTAACAAAGAGACATCTTCAGGAAATTCTGTAACATAGATAATAATGACGTACAGAAATATAGAAAACAACATATAAATCTAACCAATTATACAAATATAGAAGCAAATATCAATAAATGCGCAAATTCACACAAAATAAACACTATACATGGGCTGATGGGGACCGTATAATTGGTTAGATTTACATGTTTTCTATATTTCTGTACGTCATTATTATCTATGTTACAGAATTTCCTGAAGATGTCTCTTTGTTAGACGAAACGTTGAAATAAATGAATCATTTTGGCAACTTGGTATATGCCCACCCTCTAAATGGCAGAATATTGGTTAGAAAACTGGAGAATACTCACAAGAAGATCAACAACCTCACTAACGCTGTCGATTTTAACAATGCATGCATACAAGAGAATCTGCTCCCCAGATATTCAAATATATATATATATATGTATGTGTGTGTGTGCAGAGAAGAAAAGAGAAAATACGAAAAAGATGTCATAGAAAAATGTGAAGATCAACCAAAACTATTTTAGATTTGTAAACAACAAACTGAAAAACAAACAAGAATTAGAGAAACTACGACAAGGAATTGAATACGTAGAGGAAATAGAAATGGCAGATATTATGAACAAGCATTTTAAATCTGTGTTTACAAGGGAGAACATGCAACCTAGAGATGACGAATGGGAGGAGAAAGTCCCCCCTATGAAAGAGGTAGAAGTATCAAGGAATGAAATAATGAAACACTTGAGTAATCTCGATGTCAGAAAATCGCATGGACCAGATGAAATAGCAAACTGGATTTTGAGAGAATGCAGGAATGAACTAACAGACAAAATACATAGCCTAATAAACAGTTCATTGAAAGAAGGAAAAGTTCCAAAAGATTGGAAAAGAGCAAATATAGTACCAATATATAAAGGGGGAAACAAGGAAGATCCTACTAACTATAGACTGGTCTCTCTAACAAGTACGATAGCAAAAAATTGTGAAAGAATTATCAAAAATAGATGGGTAAGGCATTTGGAAAAAAACAACGTACTAAATCCAAGGCAATTTGGATTCAGACAAGGACGATCATGCGTCACAAACTTAATGTGTTTCTATTCAAGGCTAATAGATGTAATACAAGAAAGAGATGGATGGGCTGATTGTGCATTTCTAGACCTGAAAAAAGCTTTTGATAAGGTGCCACATAAGAAGTTGCTTAAGAAATTAGAAACTGCAGGAGGAATACAGGACAAACTGCTGAAGTGGATGGAAGACTTCTTGCATGAAAGAAAAATGAGAGTAGTGATAAGAGACAAACACTCTAATTGGGATGAAGTGATAAGTGGTGTTCCACAAGGAACAGTTCTGGCCCCAATAATGTTTGCCATATATATTAATGATATGGATAAAGGAATTGAAAGTTATATGAGCTTCTTTGCGGATGATGCAAAATTGTTGAAAAAAGTGAACATCGAAGAAGATTGTGAGTCACTACAGAGTACATACATATACCAAGGCTTTTTCCCCCTTTCAAGGGAGGTAGCCAAAAAGGGAAAGGCATAAAAACACTCCCACCCATTTCATCCCTAAATACACTCCACACCCCTCCCACCCTCCCTCTTATCTTAGCACCTCCTGGATGACGGGTCATCCCTGCACCTTGCCCACCGCCCTGGGTCAGAAGCAGTGTCGCAAGACACAGCACATCCACAGCAAGGCCGCTTCATTTAATCGGCGACCCCCCCTCTCCGTCCCCCCCTTGCATATAAGGAGAGGACGGGGAGAAATCCCTTCGGGCTGCGTCAAAATTTGCTCACACATACTACCTCACCCCCACCCCCCGCCCATTCCTCCTCATGCAATCACAACATCATCCATATACAGCCATTCTCCACTCACCTCTGTCTTCCGTCCTCTCTCTTCCTTCCTCAACAGACATTCCCCTCTGAAATAAAACTGAAATTCACTACAGAGTGATCTCAATAAAGTATGGGAATGGAGTAGGAAGTGGGAGATGGAATTCAATATTAAGAAGTGTAGTATAATGGAATTTGGAAGAAGCAAAAAAAAAATTGGTGGGATCATATAAATTTGGAGAAGAAGAAATAAAAAAAAGTAGAAAATGAGGACCTGGGAGTCATTATTATGAATATGTCCCCTGAGAAACATATAAACATAATTTTTTGAGAAACTTATAATTTGATAAGAACAATCAAAGTGGCATTTACATACCTGGACAAAGAAATGGTGAAGAAAATACTAGTCACTTTGATAAGACCAAGATTGGAATATGCAGCGACGACGTGGTCACCAAGTACAAAAAAATGTATAACAAAACTTGAAAGAATACAAAGAGCAATTACAAAATTGGCACCAACACTTTCAGAACTATCATATGAAGAGAGACTAGCAAAACTTGAGCTACAGACATTAGAGCAAAGAAGAGAGAGAGGAGACTTGATAACTATTTATAGAATCATGAAAGGCATAGAAACTATTGATAGAGAGGATCTAATAAAATGGGATAGTAGAAATACAAGAGGACATGGAAAGAAAATCAAGAAAGACAGTTATAGAAGAGATCTGAAAAAGAACAGCTTTCCCCACAGAGTAATAGACATTTGGAACAAGTTAGATGAGAAAGTGGTGTGTGCAAAAACAATACATGAATTTAAAAACAGTCTAGATAAAATGAGATATGAAGACGGGACACCACGAGCATAGCTCCCCTTCCCATAAAATACAACTAGGTAAATACACACACACACATATATATATATATATATATATATATATATATATATATATATATATATATATATATATATATATATATATACATGTACATCGTACATGTTATCACCTTATTTTTGCCCACATTTACTACAGGTTTTTCCTTGTACCCTCCCAAAGGTCACCATCAGCTACTAAAAGAGTTGAATACAGAGGTGGATGGAGTAGACATATGGGGAAGACTGAGAATGAAGTGGATGGGCAAGGTGAAAAGGACATTGAGTGCAAGAGGAATGTCTGTCAAGCAGGGAAGTGAAAGGGTGAGAGATAGGTGTGAGTGGAAGTGGAATTGATGTGGCCTAAAGGGATTTCTTTGTACTTTGTATATTCTCCAATGGATGATTTGGGGGTAGGGTCACCACATAATGAAGTAATGGGACTAAGTCAGCTTCAGCTGTTAGGTTCCAGAGGTTGTTTTTTAAGGCATGCATTTTCACACCTGCGCCAAAATTCAAAATGAGTGCTAAAAAACATGCACCTGTGAAAAATCGAAGTTTAAATTTTGTGTGCCTCAGTGACAGTGTTTACCACAGAATGAAGCCTTATTATTAAGGAGACAGGTAGTTCTCCTGTATTATTCACATGTTAAAGAAAAAAGACATCTCTGTTTAGTGTGTAGTGATTCAATTCCAACAGTGTGAAAAAAAGTGCTCACCTAGCAGTCATGGAGAAAATTTGGGCAAGTACTTTTTTGCTTGCCTGCATTTTTTTGAGGACAAGGACTGATGCCCTGCTTTGGAATGCTGTTTCTTGCTGCATTGCCTCTGACCTGAGCAGTGGGTGGGGGGTAAGGATAACCCTTCATCTACATGGAGCTAAGGTTGAATTGAAAACAAATGGGTAAAGGGTTGGTATGTGCTTTGACTTAACCAACTCCTTATAAGGGGAAAGAACCTTTTGGTTTATGCATATATGTAAGATTAAATCAAACAATCTTTTGTATGATTTTCTCATTTTTCTCCACAGCAAGATATCAAAGGATGTCAGAAGCAGTTAGTGGATCAACTAGTGGCACAGATGAGCGAGTCTCCAGGGCCACCAACCAGAAAATTGGTCGCACGTTGTCTGGCTACAGTATTCAGTGTTGGTGATACCTTTCTCTTATTCAACACTATCAACAAGTGTAATGATGTTCTTAAGAACAAAGATGATTCCCCTAGTTATCTTCCAACACGTTTGTAAGTACAAATTGATCAAGTATTATTAGAAGAAAATTTTTAGTGCTAGATATTTGAAATTGTTTGTTGAGAGAATGTTTAACTTTGGAAATATCTGGGAGTAAAAGTAAAGAGCCACACATCATTTTGTCTATGATAGAGGAAAACTCTTCATAGAGAAATGATGACACTGTTATACTACGACTGTCCCTCCGTTATGCTGTCCCCCAACCCCTTGCTGCTGTCAAGTACCATTTCTCTGAGTATTCATTTTCTGCTGTGGGGGAATTCCCTGTGGTGGGGGAAAAGAGTACTGCCACCAAGTATTTCCTCTTGGATCGTAAGAGGCGAGAAGAAAGGGACAGGGAGTGGGACTAGGCATCCTTCTCCTTGTAGCCCCACAGGGGACATTCCTAAACGAAAAAAGTAAAGGCATAAGAGGGTCTGGGAGTTTTCCGACCAGCACCCTAAGGTTTGGGTCTTTTAATGTGCGTGGATGTGGTACAGATGAGAGTAAAAGGGAAGAGATAGGTAGTATGTTTGTGAGAAGAAAGATGGATGTGTTGGCTTTGAGTGAAACTAAGTTGAAAGGGAAGGGTGAGTGTAAGTTTGGGAGTGTAAGTGGGAGGTTATCAGGAGTGAAGAGAGGGCGAGGGAGGGAAGGGGTGGCTATTCTAGTAAGTGAAGAGATAGGTAAACGTGTAGTGGAGTGGAAGGAGGTTTCCTGAAGGATAATGTAGATGAAGGTGAAACTAGGAAAGGAGATGTGGGTCTTTGTAAGAGCATATGGGCCTGGCAGTGAGAAGAGTGTTGAAGAAAGGGAGGCCTTTTGGATAGATTTAAATGAGTGCATAGAGGATTTAGGGAGAAATGTCAATGTAATAGTACTGGGAGACCTTAATGCTAGGGTGGGAAATGGTCCAATTGATGGAGTGGTTGGGAAATGTGGAGTTCCAGGAAAGAATTGTAGTGGAGAGTTGATGGTGGAAATGTGTCTAGAGAGTTGATGATAGCAAATACAGTGTTTCGGAAGAAAGTCAAGCATAAGTACACATGGGAGAGGGTGGTGGAGGGAAGGGTGGTAGATAGAGTGTTGATGGATTATGTAGTGGTAAATAGGACTATGATAGGAAGAGTTAAGGATGTACATGTGCTAAGGGGAGAGGGTGGGGGAATATCAGATAATTTTTTGGTGGAAGGTAAGTTGAGAGTGGAGGATAGATGGAGAAAGAGGAAAGGGACAAAAGGTAGGGAGGTGCTTAGAGTGAACTCTTTAAATGAAAAGGAAAAGGAGAAGGAGTACAAGAAGAAGCTGAAGGAGGAGTGGGAGGGAGTGAAGGATAGAGTGGAGCTAGGTGTGGAGGAGGAATGGGGAGTTGCTAAATGTGAAGGAGGATAGGGAGGGAAAGATAGTTGCAGTGGGAAATGCTAAGAAAATGAGAGTGATGAGTGAGGAAAATGGAGGAGAAATAAGGAAGGATGAGGTGAAGGCAGTTGTTAAGATGATGAAAGCAGGTAAGGCACCTGGTCTGGATGGATGCCATGCAGAATGTCTAAAAAAAGGAGGTACAGTGATGGTGGACTGGCTGGTGAGGTTATTTAATGTTTGCTGGAGAGAGGGTAGAGTGCCGGAGGACTAGAGGAGTGCCTGTATAGTTCCACTTTACAAGGGAAAAGGGGACAAATGTGAATGTAGTAGTTTCAGAGGGATTAGCTTGTTAAGTGTAGTTGGGAAGGCTTATGGGAGGATCTTAATTGAGAGGATTAGGAGAGGAACAGAGGGAGTAATTGGCGAGGAACAGTGTGGATTTAGGATGGGTAGAGGTTGTGTAGATCAGATCTTTGTGGTAAGACAAATATGTGAGAAAGCTATAGGAAAGGGGAAGGATGTTTTTGGGCTTTTATGGATCTGGAAAAGGCTTAAAATAGGGTAGACAGAAAGGCACTGTGGGAGGTTATGCAGATATATGGGATAGGAGGAAAGCTTCTAGTAGCTGTCAAGAGTTTTTATGAGAGTAGTAGAGCTTGTGTCAGGATTAGTAGTGGAGAGAGTGAGTGGTTCGAGGTAAAGGTAGGACTTTGTCAAGGATGCGTTATGTCGCCCTGGCTGTTCAACTTATACATGGATGGGGTAGTGCGAGAGGTAAATGCAAGGGTAGTGGGTCAGGGATTGGAGATGGTTAGAGAAAATGGAGAAAAGTGGGAGGTGAGCCAGCTGTTGTTTGCTGACAACACTGTGGCAGGATCGGAGGAGGGATTGAGGAAGTTGGTGACAGAGTTTGGGAGAGTATGTGATAGAAGAAAGCTGAAGATAAATGTGGGTAAAAGTAAGGTGATGAGATGTACAAGGGGTGAAAGTGGCAGTAGACTGGAAGTGAACATTAACCACTTCACTATGGGCCAAAATCTCGCAGGCAGCATTAGCTGCCAGACGTACGATGTTTCGTAATAATACTCGCATCATGAAAAATAGTCACCGCTTATATCGATCGTTCTCTCTTTCACCCGTGAATTTTGATAACCATAGAAAATGTGAAGACAGTTTAGAGAGTATGTCATTATGCAGGGGCAACTACAATAAATATAATCAAGACGCCGATATAGCAGCCTCGCGTATCCACTTGCTCCTCATGCCGCCTACGTTGGCGGCACCGTATGGAAGGGGTTAAGGGAGAGCGACTGGAGGAAGTGGATAGTTTTAGATACTTGGGTGCAAATGTGGCAGGAAAAGGTGGAGTGAAAGTGGAGGTAGAATGTAGATTGAGAGAAGCGAGTAAATGCCTTGGTGGATTGAAGAGTGTAATGAGGAATAGACATTTGGGAATGGATGCTAAGAGGAGACTGTATGAAGGAGTGATTGTGCCAACAGCACTGTATGGGGCAGAAACATGGAACATAAGAGAGGAAGAGAGAAGGAATTTGAATGTGTTTGAGATGAGGTGTCTGAGAAGTATGATGGTGGTTACTAGGCTAGATAGAGTGAGAAATGAGGAGGTGAGGAGAAGAACGGGGGTGGAAAGGGAGTTGGGAGATAGGGTTGATGAAAGAGTATTAGGATGGTTTGGACACATGGAAAGAATGAGTGAAGAAAGACTAGAAAAAGAGGTATGGAAGGCAGATGTGGAGGGAGTGAACATGAGGGGACGTCCTAGGATGAGGTGGATGGATGGGGTGAAGGGGGCTTTGGGGAAGAGGGGAATGTCTGTTGAGGAAGGACAGTAGAGGACAGAAGACAGGGATGAATGGAGAATGATTGTATATGGATGATGTTGTGATGCATGAGGTGGAATGGGTGGGGGGATGGGGGGTGAGGTAGTATGTGTGAGCAAAATTTTGACGCAGCCCGAAGGGATTTCTCCCCGTCTTCTCCTTTTATGCATGGGGGAACGGAGAGGGGGGGTCGCCAATTTAATGAAGCGGCCTTGCTGTGGATGTGCTGTGTCTTGCGACACTGCTTCTGACCCAGGGCAGTGGACAAGGTGCAGGGATGACCCGTCATCCAGGAGGTGCTAAGATAAGAGGGAGGGTGGAGAGGTGTGGAGTGTATTCAGGGATGGAATGGGTGGGAATGATTTTATACCTTTTCCTTTTTGGCTACCTCCCTTGTAAGTGGGAAAAAGCCTTGGTATATGTATGTATGTAAAAGTAAAGGGAAGAGAAGTAAGACATAAGATAAAGGAGGCAAAGAGGAGAGCAGATGTGAAATAGGTTAAGAGTATGACAAAATTTTGAAAGTGATAAAAAATGTTTTGAAAAGAAATTAAAAGAGGAAGAGGAGGCAAATCAGATGGAGAAGAAAAGGTACAAGGTGCAAATGGAGAGATGATAATGGAAGAGAAGGCAGTGAGATGAAGGTGGGCAGAGTATTTTAGGGAGTTGCTTAATGTGAAGGAGGACAGGGAAAGGCAGTTGCAGTGGGAAGCGCAAAGAAAATGACCATGATTAGAGAGGAAAAGGGAGGAAAAATAAGGAAAGATGAAGTGAAGATATCTGTTAAGATGATGATAGCAGGTAAGGCACCTGGGTTGGATGGATGCCAAGCAGAAAGTCTGGAAAAAGGAGGTACAGTGATGGTGAACTGGCTGGTGAGGTTATTTAATGTTTGTTTAAGAGAGGGTAGGGTGCCGGAGGACTGGAGAAGTGCCTGTATAGTTCCGCTTTACAAGGGAAAAGGGGACAAATGTGAGTGTAGTAGTTTTAGAGGGATCAGCTTGTTAAGTGTAGTTGGGAAAGCTTATGGGAGGGTCTTGATTGAGAGGATTAGGAAAGGAACAGAGGGAGTAATTGGTGAGGAACAATGTGGGTTTAGGACAGGTAGGGGTTGTGTAGATCAGATTTTTGTGGTAAGACATATATGTGAGAAAGCTATAGGAAAAGGTAAGGATGTATTTTGGGCTTTTATGGATCTGGAAAAAGCTTTTGACAGGGTAGACAGGAAGGTACTGTGGGAGGTTATGCAGATATATGGGGTAGGAGGAAAGCTGTTAAGAGCAGTGAAGAGTTTTTACAAGAGTAGTATAGCTTGTGTTTGGACAAGAAATGGAGAGAGTGAGTGGTTTGAGGTGTCGGTGGGACTTCATCAGGGATGTGTTATGTCACCCTGGCTGTTCAATTTATACATGAATGGAGTGGTGGAAGAGGTAAATGCAAGGGTAGTGGGTCAGGGGTTGGAGATGGTTAAAGAAAATGGAGAAAAGTAGGAGATAAGCCAGTTGTTGTTTACTGACAACACTGCACTTGTTGCAGGATCAGAGGAGGGATTGAGGAAGTTAGTAACAGAGTTTCAGAAAGTGTGTGAAAGAAGGAAGTTGAAGATAAATGTGGGTAAAAGTGAGGTGATGAGGTGTACAAGGGAAGAGAGTGACAGCAGACTGGAAGTGAGTATTAAGGAAGATGAGGGGATGGAATGGGTTGGAGTGGTTTTTATGTCTTTGTTTTTTGGCTACCTCCTTTGTAAGGGGGGAAAAGCCTTTGGTATAAATATATATATATATATATATATATATATACAGTATGTGTGTGTGTGTATATGTGTATATATATATATATATGTGTATTTACCTAGTTGTATTTACCTAGTTGTATTATATGGGAAGGGGAGCTATGCTCATGGTGACCTG
Source organism: Oratosquilla oratoria (assembly GCF_046742065.1). Taxonomy (NCBI): domain Eukaryota; kingdom Metazoa; phylum Arthropoda; class Malacostraca; order Stomatopoda; family Squillidae; genus Oratosquilla; species Oratosquilla oratoria. The sequence goes on along the minus strand of NC_134777.1, from coordinate 50,071,215 downwards.
TTTTTGTATCTCGCAAGATCAAGTTTGTTCTTAAAACTTGTGTTGTGGTTACACATGCTATTTCTTCATCCAGTTTATTCCATATATCTATCACTCTGTGTGGGAAGCTGTTCTTTTTTAGGTCTCTTCTGTAGTTATCCTTTTTGAGTTTCATTGCATATCCTCCTGTTTTTCCTCTGTCCCACTTAGGTAAGTCCTCTCTATTAGTTAGGTTTTGAGTCTCCTTCTTTAGTTCTTCCAGTTTATCAACTCTTTGAGTAATCATCTTTAATTGGTTAAACCTAACTTCCCAATTTTCATTCATTTGTTTTAGTTTCTCCTCTAGATTTACTAGTCGGGGAAAGTTGTCATTTCCTCCCTCATTATCCATGGAAATAGTTATCTTCACCTTCCATTGCATTGCTCTTATCTATATTTCTAATTTTTACATTCTTACTAATCTCTTCGACTTCACATTTGTCGTCTGGCCATCTTTTGTTGACATGCCATCTGACTTCCTGGACCCAATCTTCCCCTTCCTCATTTCCTTCCATTTTCCTCAGTAATCCCTCCCCTTCTCCTTTTTCTTCACCTTCCCACTATACCACAAGCTTTCCCCTTCCCTATTAATACAACACAGGTATTTCCTTGTTGTGATCCTCGAAATTTGTTGATATCACAGGAGTCCAAACTTCGCTGCCACCCTGACCGACGCGTGTGTGCGTGTATTTAGTTGTATTTTACGGGAAGAGCTATGCTCGTGGTGACCCACTTTTGTATCTTTCAGCATCCAGTTTGATCTTAAATTCTTGTATAGTTTTTGCACTCGCTGTTTCTTCATTCAGTTTGTTCCAGATATCTATCACTCTGTGTGGGAAACTATTCTTTTTCAGATCTCTTCTGTAACTATCCTTTTTAGATATCTTTTTGTGTCCTCTGGTTTTTCTTTTATCCCACTTTAATAAGTCATCACTATCAAGGACTTCCAACCCTTTCATAATTCTGTATATGGTTAGCAGGTCTCCTCTTTCTCTTCTTTGTTCCAGGGTAGGTAGCTCGAGTTTATCCAATCTTTGATCATATGTCAAATTGGAGAATGTTGGTGCAATCTTTGTCATTGCTCTTTGAATTCTTTCTAATTTCTTTATGTTCTCTTTAGCACTAGGTGGCCATAGTGTCACAGCGTACTCCAATTTTGGTCTTATCAATGTAACTAATATTTTCTTTGCCATTTCTTCATCCATGTAGTCAAAAGTCACTTTCATTGATCTTAATAAATTGAAAGTTTCTCCAAATGAAATTAGTTAATATGTTTGTCTGGTGTCATGTCATTGGTGATAGTTACTCCACAGGTCCCTTTCCGAGTTAACTTTTTTAATTTCCTTTGTACCAATTATGTAATGTCCTGATATTCTGTTTTTGCTTTTTCCTAATTCCATTATACTACATTTCTTGATGTTGAAATTCACTTCACTCTTCTGACTCCATTTCCAGATTTTGTCCAGGTCTTCTTGATATGATTTGCAATCTTCTTCTGTACTCACTCTCTTTAGTTGTTTTGCATTGTCTGCAAAGAAGTTCATAATATCTAGTTGTATTTTATGGAAAGGGGAGCTACGCTCGTGGTGACCTGTCTTTGGATCTTGCAACATCCAGTTTGTTTTTAAATTCTTGTATGGTATTTCCACACACTATTGTTTCATCCAGTTTGTTCCAGACATCCACATCCACCACTCTATGTGGATTTTTTTTTTTTCTTTAGTAACTATCCTTTTTGAGTTTCTTTTCATGTCCCCTTGTTTTTCTTCTATCCCACTTTAATAAGTCTTCTCTGTCAAGGACTTCCATGCTTTTCATGATTCTGTAAATGGCCAATAGACCCCCTCTTTCTCTTCTTTGTTCCAGTGTTGGTAGTTCCAGTTTAGACAATCTTTGCTTGTATGTAAATTTGGAAAGTGTTGGGGCCATCTTTGTTGTTGCTCTTTGGATCCTTTCTATTTTCCTTGTATTCTTTTTTGTACTGGGTGTCCATATTGTCGTAGTGTACTCCAATCTTGGTCTTATCAGTATGACTAGTATTTTCTTTACCATTACTTCATCCAAGTAATTAAAAACCACCTTTATTGATCTTAGTAAATTGCAAATTTGGTCATACAGAAAGAATGAGTGAAGAAAGACAAGCAAAAAGAGGGTGGAAGATAGAGATGAATTGACTGAACTTGTGGGGAAGACTGAGAATGGGATGGATGGATGGATGGATGGGTAGATGATAGTGTGATTGGGGCCTTGAGTAGAAGGGGAATATCATTCTTGCAGGGAAGGGAGAGGGTAACAGATAGGTGTGAGTGGAGAGTGATTGTGAATGGATGATAATTTGATACGACCCAAAGGGATTTATTCTTGTCCTCTATGTATTTTTGTGAGTGGACAAAGGGGGAGGCTGTGGGAGTAAACCAGCATCAGTTACTGGGCCCTGTTGTGGAGGTGCTGTTTGTTGCTGCATTGGGGCCAGAGATGGGCCTTCATCCACAAGGAATTAACCCCTTCAATACGATGACACCTACATAGGCGTCATGAGGAGCAAGTGGGTACGTGAGGATGCCGATGTCGGCGCCTTGATTATATATATTGTAGTTGTACCTGCGTGACCCCCATACTCTGTAAACTGGCTTCATCATATTTTCTATGGTTATCAAAATTCACGGGTGAAAGAGAACGAGCGATATAGCGGTAACTTTATTTTTTATAATGCGAGTATTATGACGCAACATCGCACGTCTGGCAGCTAATGCTGCCTGCGAGATTTTGGCCTGTATTGAAGGGGTTAAGATAAAAGGGAAAACATATGTGTGTGGGAAGGATGAAGGTAGGTGGATGCTTGGTTGGCCACTTGGCTCGTGTATATGTATTTTATGTAGTTTATCTTCACTTAGCTACCTCCCTTATAAGATAGATTTAGTATATAATTCTGTTTATTTTTTTCTTCATGTCGTTTAACTCAAATTATATAAGAAAAATAATGTTTATTTTCCAATTAAACCAGAGCTGCAGTAACATGTATAGGTGCCATGTATGAAAAACTTGGAAGAATGATGGGACGTTCATATGAAGAGACGGTACAAATTTTAGTGAAAGCTCTTCGCAATGCAGAATCACAGCTTCGAATTGAAATAATGATTACTCTTGAAAAAATAACAGCAGGAATGGGAACAGCAGCATCCAATGTTCACAAAGACATTTATAAAGCTGCAAAACTGGGATTGACGGATCGAGCTCTTCCTGTACGGTGTGCTTCAGCAACGGTGAGTATTACTAGTTACTAAGGCTACTGCTTTAATCTTCCCATCTCTCCCCCTTTCCCTCTCTCTATCTCTCTACCCCTCTGTCCCCTTTTTATCTCTCTATATATATATATATATATATATATATATATATATATATATATATATATATATATACAGTGCTCGACAAGGAAGTACGAACGGTTAGCGAGAATGAGTGATGAGGAGAATGAATGAGTCATAAATCAATAAACAAAAGCTCACTTTGTACCTCTAATACTTTGATGGGTGGCCTTTACGTGCAGTGATCTCACGAAGGTGGTTTGGAATGGAAGTGGCATACTTGGCAAGATGTGCAGGGGTTATACTAGACCAGGATTGGCGAATGGCTGCCTCAAGCTTGGGCACAGAGCTTGTATCTTTACCCTGCAGGTCTTGTTTAATGTGGTTCCACAGGTTTTCTATTGGGTTTATGTCAGGACTATTGCCTGGCTAGTCTGCTATGTAAGGTATATGACAGTCTTTAAGCCACTGAGTAACACTACGAGCAGTGTGGGCTGTCATAAACCCTACCCTTAGCTCCGCCCACTTGTCCGTTCGCACTTCCTTGTCCATATCATTTACCCCCCCCTGGAGGATTCTTTTAATAGCTCAGGTGCTAACATCTTTCAACAAGATCACGCCCCAGCCCACACTGCTTGTAGTGTTACTCAGTGGCTTAAAGACTGTCATATACCTTACTTAGCAGACTGGCCAGGCAATAGTCCTGACATAAACCCAATAGAAAACCTGTGGAACCACATTAAACAAGACCTGCAGGGTAAAGATACGAGCTCTGTGCCCAAGCTCGAGGCAGCCATTCGCCAATCCTGGTCTAGTATAACCCCTGCACATCTTGCCAAGTATGCCACTTCCATTCCAAACCGCCTTCGTGAGATCATTGCACGTAAAGGCCACCCATCAAAGTATTAGAGGTATGAAGTGAGCTTTTGTTTATTGATTTATGACTCATTCATTCTCACTAACCATTCATATTTCCTTGTCAAGCACTGTATATATACACACAGGGATACCTCACATTGCGACACCCCGATGCACGACAATTCGCTCTTGACACATTTGAAAATGTAGGAAATACCCTGGAGGTACAAAAAAACATACACACACACACGACCGTTAGCCGAATAAATTTTAAAAGCCAGCGCCAACCCTACACAGCACCACCGTTGGCACGAGGCTAAAGTACGTACTACACGTGCACTGCTCTGTCTTCCCACTTGCACTCCACCTTGCACAGGGACAAGACGTGCTACTCCTGCTCCACTCCACTCAACCCACCTCTCCATGTGTGCAGCCGCCATGATACCCAAGCCACTTTCATCACCTAAGAAGGAGCACAAGGCTCTGGATCTCCTTGGTGACATTGTTACCAAGGCCACTGTACTGTGTGACACAATCATGGACAATGACTTTGATGCTGATCACAGCTTTCAGGCACGACAGGCTGTGAAGGCGACTGTGGATGTGTATGAAAATCTAATGAAAGAAAAGAAAAAAACAAACAGTCACAGCAATCAAAGATCACCTTCTTTGTGCCACAGCCAGGCAAGCTGCCACGAAAGGTTGTGGTGGAGGAGCCTGTCGAGCCTGTGGAGTCCAAGCTCTTGGAGCCACAAGTTATCTTAGAAGACATGGATGGGAGATCGCCTTTCATTTCCTTCGTCCCAATATTGTGCTTTCTCTCTAGTGAAAACAAATTTGAAGTGATTATTCATGACTTTGGCCATTTCTAATTCTTCTGTGTATTCTATATTCCCTTGGTGTAGTTTCCCCATTTCCTGTTTGTTTTTAAGTTTACCATTCATGTATTGATAGAATAGCTTGGGTTGATCTTTGCATTTATCTTTGATATCCTTGTTATGGTTCCTTTTTTCCTCTCTTCTCACTTTGACATACTCATTTTCCAGGTTTTTTATCTTTTCTCCATCTTTTCCAAGCACTGTCCCTTCCATCTTTTGCCTCACTGCATCAATGTATTCTAAAAGACAAAATACTAATCCCTCAGAGGGGATGGTATCATTGGGTGCTCACCCAACTCCTTGTTGCCAGAGATTGCAACTCATTCTTGTGTAGAGATTACAAACTCTAACTTAGATGAATGTGTGGCTGTAGACCATAGGGGTTCCCCAAAGCCTAAATGTTGGTAGCATGTACTAAGTTAAGAATCAGGGTAAAATTATAATTTGTTACTTCTCTTAATCAATTTCAGTGCTTAATGGAAATGACCAAGTATGCTCCATTTCTGTATACAACAGAGATTGAAAATCTTTCACAATTGTGCTACCGTGCTTTTGACAACTCTAGTTATGATGTTCGATGTACAGTAGCCAAGCTTTTAGGCACGCTTCTCGCCACAACACAAAACCCCCCAAAGGAACTGTTGAAAGGTTTGTAATGTAACTATTCATTATCTATATCATAATGTTTTATACATATTATTAATTACTAAATTGAATTCTTTACATGGTTGTGCAAAATCAGTGTTTTGTCTGATTAACTGCAGTTGTTAGATGAGTAAAACACCGCATCAGTTACAAGTGTATGAAATAATATGGTTATAATTTGTACCATGAAATTGTAATGAGTTTTAAGTATTTTCTAGAATATAATACTTTTTTAACTATAACAGGATCAAGCAAGAATGTTATGAAGCTCATGTCCCTTGAAGAAGCTCTGAATGTGCTCTTGACAGGCTTCTTAAGAGGTGGCACAAGCTTTTTGAAAGGCACTGGAGAAATGATAAAAGGTTCCTCTTCTGTATCAAGAGAAGTCCGGGTTGGAATTACACAGGTTTGTAGCTGTTGCTACTTTCTTTTTTAATGTAGTCATTGCATTAATGAAAATCAATAGTATTGATCTTGTGGTTAATCCCTTTGCTGTAGTGATGTACTTTGTAGATTTTGCTTCAGCCAAGGACAGGTAATTTGATACAGTTGAGAGGATGATTCTGCCTTTAGAGGGGTTGATGGAGAACCCTCCACCCCCCTTGGGCCAGGGTCAGGCCTGCATTCCCGTAAGATTATTTATCCTCAACCAGGATGAGTCAGTTTTACGTCTCAAACTCCCTTGTTCAATGCTTTGACAGTGCCTTATGAAAGGACTTGATGCTGGCAGTTGGAGACCATTACCTCAAATGGATGCCCTTCCTGTCTTCTGCACCATGATTTACTGGCACTTTTATCCTTGAGGGCAGTCTCATGTCCTTAGAATAAGATATATAAAGTCTTTGTATTAAAATGTTCAGTATTATTCTTGTGTTTGAAGTGAAATTTATAACCTGATGATTGTACATGTTTATTTTTATCATTTGCAGTCATATGTGATGCTTGTCCAAGAATTGGGTTCTTTATGGTTAGAGAGGAATATTTCAACACTATTGGACCACCTAACAGAACTCGTGTCAAGTCCCAAAGCAACCACGTCACATGTTGATGCTGTCTATTCTCGCAAATGTGTTAACTTTATCTTAAGGTCCACTTTTGGTAGAATGCTTGGTGAAAAAGCACAGATTGCAGCATGCAAGGAAATAACACATTTGATTATCAAATATATGAATACAGTTGGTAAGTTATGGAAATTTGGAATAATTTTAAATTGGTTAATTCAGATATAGTAATTGCCTCATTTCTCACTCTATCCAACCTTGTAGTCCCCAATACTTTTAAGACTCTTCATTTCACACACATTAAAACTTCTCTTTTCTGCCTCTATTAACCTCTTCAATATGAGTCAAATTCTGTCCTCTCCTGTCCTTCCTCAACAGACATTCCTCTCTTTTGTAATGCCCCTTTCACCCCATCCATCCATCTCATCCTGTACTGAGTAATAATAAACAGAAAACATGATCAAGCCAGTTCATAGAATTTGGGGGTCACTAAGCTACAACTACAAAATAGATATAATCCAGATGCCAATGCCAGCATCATATACCCACTTGCGCCTCATGATACTTACGTAAGTAACATTGTAAGGAAGAGGTTAAATTTCAAATCTCTGCCCTACATGTGACATAGGCACAATCACCCCTTCATATAACCTTTGTTTTGCTTCCATTCCCAGATTCCTATTCTCATGACACTTTTCAGTACCCAAGACATTTACTTGGTACCCTCAATCTTTAGTTTACCATCACACTCACTTGTTCATTTTCTGATACACCTAGATCTCTTAAGCCAACACTTGCCAACTGGCACTTATGCAGATGTTTGGGCCCAGGACATAAACCCACTTTAAGAATTGGTCCTGGACATGAAACACCATCAATTCCTGAAGTGGGTTTATGTCCTGGGCCCAGACATCTACAAAAGTGGTAGTTGGTGAGTGTTGGATTAAGAGAGCTAGGTGTACATGCATCTTTCAACTCGCTACCACCCTCTCCCCATTGTATGTCTCATCACTTTGTTTTTCCCACATTTACTTGCAATCTCCCTTTAGGCTGTGTCAAAATATCATTCACACATACTACCTCACCACTTCTCCATCCCCTACCCACTCCCTTCCATGCATCATAGCATCATCCACGCACAACCATATTCCACTCACCCCATCTTCTGTCTTCTCCCTTCCTTCCTCAACAGACATTCACCTCTTTCCCAATGCCCTTTTTACTCCATCCATCCATCTAATCCTCAGTCGCCCCCCCTCATGTTCATTCCCTCCACCTCTGCCTACCACACCTCTTTTATTAATATTTCTTCACTCTTTCCATGTGTCCAAATCATCCCAATAACTCTTTCATCAACCCTATCTCCCAGCTCCCTTTCCACCCCCACTCTCCTCCTCACTACCTCATTTCTCACTCTAACCAGCCTAGTAATCCCTACCATACTTCTCAGGCATTTCATTTCAAACCCATTTAAACTCTTCCTCTCTTATGTTCCATGTTTCTGTCCCATACAATGCTGTTGGTACAATCACTGACGAGTTAAACACCATGTGAGGATGAAGCCTTCATTTGTACGACGTTTTGCTTATTACAGCTTTTTCAAGTACATGATGAGTTAAACACCATGTGAGTCTGGAGCCTTTATTTGTATGATGTTTCACTTATTACAGCTTTTTCAAGTACAAGCGAAACATTGTACAAATAAAAGCTCCATCCTCACATAATGTTTAACTCATCATGTACTTGAAAAAGCTGTAATAAGCGAAATGTCGTACAAATAAAGGCTCTGTCCTCGCATGGTGTTTAACCCATCAGTTTTGTCAGCAACTACTAATTTAATGAAAATTGGTACAATCACTCCTTCATATAATCTCCTCTTGGCATCCATTCCCAAATGTCCATTTCTCATTACACTTTTTAATCCCCCAAGGCATTTACTTGCTTTTCTCAAACTACATTCTACCTCCACTCCCCCCTCCCACCACATTTGCCCCAAGTATCTAAAACTATCCACTTCAGTCTCTCTCCCTTAATACTTGCTTCCAATTTGCTGCCATCCTCTCCCCATGTACATCTCATCACCTTACATATACTCACATTTATCTTCAACTTCCTTCTTTTGCACACCTTCCCAAACTCTATCACTAACTTCCTTAATCACTCCTCTGATCCTGATACAAGTGCAGTGTCATCAGCAAACAACAACTGACTAATCTCCCATTTTTCTCTATTTTCTGTGCCCATCTCCAATCCCCAACCCATTATCCTAGCATTTACCCATTGCACCACCCCATCCATGTATAAATCAAACAGCCATGGGAACATGACACCTCCCTGATGAAGTTCCACCTTTACCTCAAACCACTCACTCTCTCCATTTCTAATTCTAGCACAGGCTTTACTACATACATATACCAACACCTTTTTCCCCCATACAAGAGAGGTAGCCAAAAAAACAATGGCACAAACTCCACTCCCACTCATTCCACCCACACATACCATTCTCCCCCCTCCCTCCCTCTTATCTTGGCTCCAGGATGATGGTTCATCCCTGAATCTTGTGAGGCGGCAGACAATTTCTTTCGCTCCAACATGAAGAGACAACAAGGGGCCTTCAGCCAAGCACGGGACAGCGAGAGCAGACAGCTTGGGCCCGTACATCACAACGCTGCAGGACACTTTAGGCCCATGTATCACAGCGCCCGCAGGGCACTCTAAACAAACTCGCGTCGATGCAACACAAACAGGGTCAAAAGTCATCTACAACAGTCTTCACATTGAAACCCCTTTCTTTGGCAACCCTCAAGAGTGCCACCTTTCTCCATGTTTTCCCATGTTCCCATTGGGAAATCCTTTGGGGGGAACACCCCATTTGTCTTCTAAAACCTTAGCTAGGAAAGTCTGGTAACTCTTTGGAGTTTTCCTTGGGTCTTGCCAGCAGTTGTATTAGACTAGGCTCAGATAGTATAGAAGAAAAAGCCAGACGACTTTCCTTCCAACCACCACGACAACAAAGTACTCTGTTGTCATGGTGGTTGGAAGGAAAGTCATCTGGCTTTTTCTTTAATATCTGAGCCTAGTGTAATACAACCACCGCTGGCAAGCCCCAAGGAAAACTCCGGAGGGTTGCCAGACTTCCCTAGCTAAGGTTTTAGAAGGCAAAAGGGGTGTTCCCCCTGAAGGAGTGCCCAATGGGAACATGGGAAAACATGGAGAAAGGTGGCACTCTTGAGGGTTGCCAAAAAAAAAAGGGGATTCAATGTGAAGACCGTTGTAGACCTCTGACCCTGTTCGTTTGACGTCGATGTGAGTTTAGCGTGCCCTACAGGCGCTGTGATATATGGTCCTAGAGTGTCCTACAGCACTGTGATGTATGGGCCCAAGCTGTCTGCTCTCGCTGTCCCGTGCTTGGCTGAAGGCCTCTTGTTGTCTCTTCATGTTGGAGCAAAAGAAATTGTCCGCCGCCTCACACCTCACCCACTGCCCTGGATCACAAGCAATGTAATAAGACACAACACATCCACAGCAAGGCAGGTTCATTTGATCAGCGACTCCCCTTCTTGTCCCCTCGTATAGAAAAAGAGAAGATGGGGAGAACTCCCCTTGGGCTGCATCAAAATACCATTCACACTTATTACTTTACCCCCATCCCCCACCCACTTCCATCCATCTCTTCCCAGCAGATTTCTTTACAATTAAAATCACCCATTATAATTATTCTTCATCTTCCTTTATCTTATTTAGTGCTATTCTTGTGTCTTCTAACATATTTTTGTGTTCTCTCTCTTCCCACAAAGCCATTTTAGGAGGCACATGATTTGCTACAAATTTCCTGCTCTTCTTGTCCCTGTCCTCTATTTCCATCATAATCATCTCTGTTCTTTCCATATGTAACATTCCTCACATTTAAATCCTTCTTAGTCAGGAACATAACTCCACCCCCTTGTTTTACCTCTGTTTCTAATCCAATAATTATACGTGCCATGTCCTACACTGTTGGGTAGTAATGGACCTTTAAATTTTGTCTCCACAATTCCCATTATATCTGGTTCTTTTTCCTTCAGGTAATCATACAGTTCATTCAAGCCTGTTATTAATCCATCTATATTTGTGAAAGACATTCTTAATTTTCTGTTACCTCCATCCTGTTTTCTGTTTCCCTTCCATTTTTCTCAACTATGAACCATTTCCTCACTTTCATATCCATCGCTTTCCAATAGAATTTCTCTTTGACTCTGGTCTGTTCTTGTTTTTTTCCTTAGCTTCTATTCTTTTTGTTTTCTCTTCCTTTCCTCTTTATTCATCACTCTTTTTATCCCTACCTGTTTATACTGATCACTTTTTGCTAGTTTCCTGTTTTGGTAAGATATTCTCTGCTGTCATTTGTACATACATATACCTAGGCTTTTTCCCACTTACAAGGGAGGTAGCCAAAAAGGAAAAGGCATAAAATCATTCCCACCCATTCCATCCCTGAATACACTCCACACCCCTCCACCCTCCCTCTTATCTTAGCACCTCCTGGATGATGGGTCATCCCTGCACCTTGTCCACTGCCCTGGGTCAGAAGCAGTGTCGCAAGACACAGCACATCCACAGCAAGGCCGCTTCATTAAATCGGCAACCCCCCCCTCTCCGTCCCCCCATGCATAATAGAAGACGGGGAGAAGTCTCTTTAGGCCACATCAAATTTTGCTCACACATACTACCTCACTCCCCCATCCCCCCACCCATTTCACCTCATGCATCACATCATCCAAATACAACCACTCCCCATTCACCCCTGTCTTCTGTCCTCTCCCGTCCTTCTTCAACAGACATTTCCCTCTTCCCCAAAGCCCCCTTCACCCCATCCATCCACCTCATCCTAGGACGTCCCTTCATGTTCACTCCCTCCACATTTGCCTTCCATACCTCTTTTATTAGTCTTTCTTCACTCATTCTTTCCATGTGTCCAAACCATCCTAATACTCTTTCATGAACCCTATCTCCCAGCTCCCTTTCCACCCCCGTTCTCCTCCTCACCTCCTCATTTCTCACACTATCTAGCCTAGCAACCCCCATCATACTTCTCAGACACCTCATCTCAAACACATTCAAACTCCTTCTCTCTTCCTCTCTTATGTTCCATGTTTCTGCCCCATACAGTGCTGTTGGCACAATCACTCCTTCATATAGTCTCCTCTTAGCATCCATTCCCAAATGTCTATTCCTCATTACACTTTTTAATCCACCAAGGCATTTACTCGCTTCTCTCAATCTACATTCTACCTCCACCTTCACTCCACCTTTTCCTGCCACATTTGCACCCAAGTATCTAAAACTATCCACTTCCTCCAGTCGCTCTCCCTTAATGCTCACTTCCAGTCTACTGCCACTTGTACATCTCATCACCTTACTTTTACCCACATTTATCTTTAGCTTTCATCTATCACACACTCTCTCAAATTCTGTCACCAACTTCCTCAATCCCTCCTCTGATCCTGCCACAAGCGTAGTGTCGTCCGCAAACAACAGCTGGCTCACCTCCCACTTTTCTCCATTTTCTTTAACCATCTACAATCCCTGACCCACTACACTTGCATTTACCTCTCGCACTACCCCATCCATGTATAAGTTGAACAGCCAGGGCGACATAACGCATCCTTGACGAAGTCCTACCTTTACCTCGAACCACTCACTCTCTCCATTTCTAATCCTGACACAAGCTCTACTACTCTCATAAAAACTCTTGACAGCTCCTAGAAGCTTTCCTCCTATCCCATATATCTGCAAAACCTCCCACAGTGCCTTTCTGTCTACCCTATCGTAAGCCTTTTCCAGATCCATAAAAGCCCAAAAAAATCCTTCCCTTTTCCTATAGCTTTCTCACATATCTGTCTTACCACAGAAATCTGATCTACACAACCTCTACCCATCCCAAATCCACACTGTTCCTCACCAATTACTCCCTCCATTCCTCTCCTAATCCTCTCAATCAAGATCCTCCCATAAGCCTTCCCAACTACACTTAACAAGCTAATCCCTCTGAAACTACTACATTCACACTTGTCCCCTTTTCCCTTGTAAAGCGGAACTATACAGGCACTCCTCCAGTCCTCCGGCATTCTACCCTCTCTCCAGCAAACATTAAATAACCTCACCAGTCAGTCCACCATCACTGTACCTCCTTTTTTTAGACATTCTGCATGGCATCCATCCAGACCAGGTGCCTTACCTGCTTTCATCATCTTAACAACTGCCTTCACTTCATCCTTCCTTATTTCTCCTCCATTTTCCTCACTCATCACGGTCATTTTCTTCGCATTTCCCACTGCAACTATCTTTCCCTCCCTATCCTCCTTCACATTTAGCAATTCCCTAGAATATTGTGCCCATCTTCCCCTTACTGCCTTCTCTTCCATTATCATCTCTCCATCTGCACCTTTTACCTTTTCTTCTCTACTTGATTTGCCTCCTCTTCCTCTCTTAATTTCTTTCCAAAACATCTTTTTATTGCTTTCAAAATTCTCTGTCATACTCTTACCCCATTTCACATCTGCTCTCCTCTTTGCCTCCTTTACCTTTTGCTTTACTTCTCTTTTCTTTTCTTTGTACCTCTCATATGACTTCCTCATCCTATTTTGTAACCAATCTGTGAAAGCTCGCTTCTTCTCTTTTACAACCTTCTTTGTTTCCTCATCCCACCATTCACTACCCTTCCTTCTGTTTCCTCCTGTTTCCCTGTGGTGGGGGAAAAGAATACTGCCACCAAGTATTTCCACTTGGATCATAAGAGGCGAGAAGAAAGGGACGGGGATTGGGACTAGGCATCCCTCTCCTTGTAGCCCCACAGGGGACATTCCTAAAAAAAGTAAAAGTAAGCTGTCATTTGTGACCTGAATTTAACCTTAATTGGTCTGGTCTTATATTGATGGTGAGGGGCACCGTCCTAGCCTACCGATAGGGGGGAGTGTGTGACATAAAAAAAAAAAATCCTTAGTCTATATATTTCTTCAATTTCTTTCTCTATTTCTTGTTCATCTTCTTGAACTACTAATAGCGTGTTTACTTTTCCTTCTCCTTTACTCTTGTAGTTCTATTTGGATTATGCTTCTCTTCCATCCCTAATATTATACATTTCTTTTTATCTGCTAAGTCTCTTACTATATTCTCCTTCTCTCATCACTTTAATAAATGTGTCCTTAGTTTGTTCTTTCGTCTGTTGTGTCACTATATCTCTAAATTCAATTTTGTTGTTCTGGAATTTTCTCCAATCACTGACCTCTTTTGCTATGGACTCTTTATTCTCTTTATTATTCCTCTTTAATTCCTCATTCTCATCCTTTACTTCTCTTTAACTGTCTTTTTAATTCTTCTATTTATTTAGGCTTTGGTTCTCCTTCTTTAGTTCTTCCAGTTTATCAACTCCTTGTGTAACTAGTGTTAATTGGTTAAACCTAACCTACCATGCTTGGTTCATTTTTTTTTCTTTCTTTTTTCACCTCTAGACTTTTTAGTCGGGGGAGGTTGTCATCTCCTCCCTCATTAAATCCATAAAAGTAATTATCTTCTCTTTCCATTGAGCTGCTATTATCTATATTTCTACTTTTAATACCTCTGCTCACCTGTTCGACCTCGTCTGTGTGGTCTGCATACCTTTTGTTGACACCCGATGATGTCCGGGGCCTATTCGTCCCCTTACTCATTTTCTTCCATTTTCCTCAGTAATGTCTCCCCTTCTCCTTTTTCTTCACCAAGCTTTCCCCTTCCCTACTAATACAACACAGGTACTCCCTCGTCGCTGTAATTAACCCCCCCCGGAGTTCCAATCTTTGCTATCAGTCCGATGTGTGTGTATGTTAATTTTTCATCATGACAAATTTGAGGACATGGAGGAAACGGAAAAACTCAAATCTCTTCTTGTGTTTCTGTTTCTTCTCTGTCCTCAAATATATATATGTATGCATGTATATTTTCAACTTCCTATGACATACCTTCTCAAATTCCATCACTAACTGCCTTAGATCCTCCTGTGTCCTATCCATAAGCATAGTGTCATCTGCAAGCAACAAATGGCTCACCTTCCATTTTACTCCATTTTCTTTAACCATCTCCAATCCCCTGCCCACCACCCTCACCTTTACCTCCCATACCACCTTATCCATGTTTACAGTGAACAGCTGTGGTGACAGTAGCATGTAGTACAGTGTAGAGTTTCAAGGTAAAGTTGGAGAAACACCTAAGCAATACATCCTAAAGTCTGCCACTTAGGTTGCATACTCTGTTTATTTCTCTACTTGCTATCATAGTTTCAACACCAGCCACATAAGAATGAATTCATATTACAACTTATTTTAGGACTTTAAATCTTTTAAGACTTTTCCAGGTTGTATTAAAACAGACTGGTTTACATTATTGTGTCTTGTAGTCTTATAACAACCTTTGAATTGAGGAAAAGGAAGCTCAAAAGTTATGTGGAAAGACAGTTGAACATTGGGTTTTGTAGCTATACACAAAGAAAATCTGGGGTAGTGATTAATATTTTTCTCATGAGTATTAATAAATATATCTTTCAGATGTAGGAGGTGAAAGCAACAAAGATGGTGGTGAAGGGAGTCACCATGTACTAGTATGTCTTCTGCAGGAGCTAGGGTGCCTGGTGCAGTCCCTGAGTACTACATGTACTACTCTTATTCACGATCCACACCTGAGTAAGTCCAGTCAAAGATGTTTTGTTAAATTCAGTAATTATTATTGAATAGGTGGATCACTATGTACATGACTGTACTTGTGACTGAGATTTAAAGGGTGTGTGAGAAGAGAAAGTTGAGAGTAAATGCAGGTAAAAGTGGTAAGATGTACAAGGAGAGATGATGGTGGTAAATGAGTGTAAAGGGTGAGAAGCTGGAAATTCTCAAGTATATTGTTTGGGGTTGCATGTGACAGTGAACAGGAGTGGATAGGGTGATGGTATACAGAATAAAAGATGCAAGTGAAAGTCTGAGTGTAATGGAGAGTTTAAAAGAATGAGGTATTTAAGAAAGAATACAAGGGGAAGGCTGTCTGAGTAAGTGATTGTGCCCACAACCATTTATGAATCAGAGACTTGGAATGTAAGGGAGTCAGAAAGGAAGAAATACAGTTGAAATTGACAGAGACCTGGAGCAACATAATTATTTGATTTTCCATCCTGTCTAGGTATAGTTGTGCAACCTTTAATCAATGTAAAGAAAAGTTTGTATGAAAAAGTAATTGTACCTATAGCTCTGTGGAGAACAGAGACTTGAAATATAAGAACTGAAGAGGTTAAATGTTTTTGAGGTGAAATGTTCAAGAAATTTTATAGGTGTTCCAAGAATGGATAGAGTGAGACATATGGAGATGAGGGGAGAATTGGAGTTGAGACCTGTTGGATAAAATAGATCAAAGAGTGCTGAGGTGATTTGGGTCCATGGAAAGAATGAATGAAGATAGATTAGGGAAGTGAGTGTTGAAAGCAGAATTCCATGGAGTGAGTCTGAGAGGAAGATCAATAATGAGGTGGATGGATGAGGTGAATGGGACTTTGCATGCTCGTGAAATGTCTGCAGAACCAGGAGGAAAGATTGCAAAAGATAGAAGTGAATAGGAATAGATTGTGAATGGATGAGGTGGCTTGAAGAGATGTTTTCTTCGGCTTCATATTCTTTTTTTGAATGGATAATGAGGGGGTTGCCATACTGTGAAGCAGTAGGTCAAATCAATTCTGGCTGTCTGGACCTGCTGTGGAGCTGTGCCTTGCCCCATCATTTTTTATCCAACCAGTTTGGTGAGGGTCAAAGTAGCCCTTCATCCCCAAGATACTGAGATAGGGGTGGTGGTTGAAAGGATTTTATTTGTATATGATGTGGGTGTGTGCATTGAAAGAATCTTTGGTATATATGTACATGTATCTTTACTTTAAAGGGATGGAATGGGTGGGAGTGGTTTTTGTGCCTTTGTTTTTTGGCTACCTCCCTTGTAAGGGGGAAAAAGCCTTTGGTATATGTATATATGTATGTATGTATCTTTACACTCCCTTTACCTGAATTTTGTCTTTTTATGATACTGATGATCATCATCTTTATCTTTCAGATATAGTAGATGCAGTCGTATCCGTTTTGCTACATCCAAATAATGCAGCTCGAATGGCAGCAGCGTGGTGTTTACGTTGTATATGTTCAGCTTTACCATCACAGCTGCATCCCCTCATTTCACGATGCTGTGATCGGTTAGACAGTTTGAAGTCATCCCCAGAAGCAATATCTGGATATAGGTTAGAACTATTGTTACTCTCTATTTCTTGTTTATTTGCTTAGCCTTATGATATTGGGACTAGAATACTGCCACTGTGTTTCCAAGTGTTTTTTTTTTTTAAATTACCAAATTGAGAGACTAAGGGAGGGGGACTAGAAATCTGCTTTGCACATTTTTCTCCTACAAAGAATTTAGGGTCTGCCTCAGAATATTCATGGTTGTGAAATGAATGAGAATAAGGAGATTGGTAGGCTCATATAGGAAAAAGGGTAACTGAATCTATTTCATCACCAACAATTCACCAATGCTTCTATTATTGAGAAAAGCACTTCAAGCTGAGATGACAGAAAGGTTAGTGCAGTATTACTTGAATACAAGTATCAAAAGACCACTTTCCCCTTATGAGAGGAGTGGCCCAGTCAAGGGATACACACCCTTCACCTATCCAACACCTATTTATTGTCCCCTCTGTCTTAACTCTTTGTGGATGAAGTGTTGTCCCAATCCCTCCACACACTGCTTGGTTCACAGGCAGTGCAGCTGAAGTCTGTTCTGTAATAGAACATATTAGCAGGTCAGTCTGACACATGTACTAATGATCCAGATTGATGATGTCATATGATGGTGTAAACAGTTAGTACTAAGATTATATGAAGGATTGATTGTGCTAACAGCACTGTTTTGGGCAGAGACTTGGAATTTAAGAAAAGCAAAGAAGAAAAGTTTGAATGTGTTTGAGATGAAGTGTCTGAGAAGTATGGTAGGGGTTACAAGGTTGTTGTTGTTGTCGTTCCCTAGACTGTCTGTCCGAGCAGTCCCGTCTCCCAAGGAAGGCCACAGCCGAAACTGGGTTTTCCCCACAAATCTTTATAGAGTGTATGTTTGTGTTGTTCGCGTGCATGATTGTGTATAA
This sequence comes from Oratosquilla oratoria, assembly GCF_046742065.1. Classification (NCBI taxonomy): domain Eukaryota; kingdom Metazoa; phylum Arthropoda; class Malacostraca; order Stomatopoda; family Squillidae; genus Oratosquilla; species Oratosquilla oratoria. The sequence goes on along the minus strand of NC_134777.1, from coordinate 50,053,340 downwards.
TGCAGTCTTCCCATTATGTGTTGTATGGTATGGGGTGAAGTGTTACATCCTGGGCAGCTGTTCACAACACGGTCGTCCAGCCTCTTCTGGTAGCTTAGAAGTGCTGGGTGGTGACCGCATCGCAGTCTGGCCAAGTGGACTCTGTCCTTACGTGGGAGAGAGGATTCAGAAGGGTGGATATCAGGGGGTCTGGCATGCAGCAGTGTGTTTGTCTTTCAGTGTGTTAATGGAGCGGTGAGTGATATGATTATGAATATGTTTCCGGAGGCTGGTATTCGGTGGTTGTGGAGGAAGAGAAGAGAGTAATCTGTGTGTAATAAAGGACTTTGGGTGTAGTTTTAATGTTTCTTGGTGTGTGTGGGTGTTCTGCTATGTAGTGTAGGGGTGTGATGTGTTTGTGGTGGCTGCAGCAAGTGTTTGTGTGTGCCTCTCATGTCGAGGTGGTCTTTGACTTTGAGGACTTTTGTTTCATGGTGTAAATGGTCTGTAGGTGGATGTATTTGTGCAGCCTGTAAGTGTTTTTAGATCTTTGTTTTGTATTATTTGTAGGGTGTTGTGTTGTGTCTCTGTGAGTTTTTGAGACCATTCAGGACTCTCATAATTCATCACTGTGCGTATGCATTGTTTGTATATTGTTATATTAGTTTCTTTGTTTTGTCCAAATGTTGTTCCAGTGATTGACTTAAGTGCGTTAAGTCTAGGTGTTGCATTTGTTTTTTATGGTTGTGAGGTGTTGTTTGAAAGACATGGATGTATCGTATGTTACACCAAGAATTTTCGGTGTGTTTTGTGTGTGGTATTAGAGTGTTGTTGATGTAGAGATGAGGTATGTATTTGTGTTCTTTTGTCCAGTTGGTGAGAAGTGTTGCTGTAGATTTTGGTTGGAGCTATTTTGAGTCTGTTTGTGATGAACCATGTGTTGAGTGTGTCAAGGTAAGGCTGGATTATTTCTGCAGCTTTGTCTGTGTTACGATGTGTGCATGTGATTGTTATGTCGTCTGCGTAGGAAGAGATTTGTATTTCTGAGGTGTCTGGCGTGGGTAAGTCATGCATGTATAGATTAAATAATGTGGGGGATAGAACCGAGCCCTGTGGTACTCCGTTCTTAATGTTTCTGATGTGCGATGATTGGCCATTATATGACACATGAGCATTCCTGCCTGCCAGATAATTGGCCAGCCATCTTTTGGTGTTATTGTGCATGTCTGTGTTATATATTTTATTTGTTAGGTTGTGGCGGGGGATAGCATCAAAAGCTTTACTAATGTCCAATGTTATAAGAAGTGTTCTGTGGTGGGGCCTATCTGAATTGATGCCATCTAAAATTCTTTGTGTGAGGTTTGTCAGAAGAGTGTTTGTGGAGTGTAGTGGCCTAAAAACCGTGTTGTGAGTCAGCAAGGGGAATATATGGTGTGACAAGTTTAAGTATTAGGCGTTCAATGACTTTAGAGGGGGTGCAGAGAAGTGTGATTGGGCGGTGCGATGTTGGGATTGTTGGGTCTTTGTTCGGTTTTGGAATGGTGATTATTTTACCATGCTTCCAGATGTCGGGTATTGTGTTGTGTGAATAGCTGTAGTTTGCAATGTTTGTGAGTGCGTGTATACCTTGTGGTCCAATGTGTTTTTGGTGTATGTTGCTTATGTTATCAGGGCCACAGGCAGATGAGTGCTTGAGACTATGCAATATGAGTTTTGTCTGACTGTCTATGAAGGGTGTATAGTCTGAGTCTGTGGGAAAGTCTTTCTTACGTCGAATGGTGCGTCGGTCGTCAGGGTGAGATGTAAGATGGGCTCGTCTGTGCAAAATGACGTATGAGTGCGTTTGCTTGTTGTCTGTTTGAGGGTAGGTTATCTGTTGTTGTGATTATTGCTGCGTGAGAGCGTGTAGTGTTAGTGTTGGATAGTGTGATGCTGTTGAGTGTTTTGTACAATTTGCTGGTGTTTGTTTTGTGATCAAGTGTATTGATAAAGTTTTGCCAATTTTGTGTTTTTTGTTCATGTATTTTATTGGCAATCACAGTGTTTAGTGTTTGTATTTGGTCTGCTATGTTTTGAGGGATAGGTGTGGGGGTATCGTGTTTAAGTGTGTCACGTTGTCTGATGAGGCCTTGGATTTCTGGTGTGTGAAGTTGGGGTTTGTGTGATTTTCTGTTGCCTCTAGGGATGTATCTCTTGTCTGCGTTTTGTATGATTGTATTAAAAGCGTGCACAGCATTGTTTATGTTTGTGATTGGTGTGTACTGTTAAGTGTTTTCAAAATGTTGTTCTGTCTCTTCATTAAAGGCTTCCCAGTTAGCTCTCTTGTAATTGGTGTAAGTGTGTCTGTGGCCAGCTGGGGTGCATCTTGTTTTGGTGGTGATGATGATTGGAAGGTGGTCAGAACCAAGGGCTCCCGACCACTCTCCATGATGTTGTTGGGGTTAGGGCAGGGGGAGCAAAAGGTGATATCAGGAGAGGAGGGAGTGTAGAGGGCTTGGTATGGGATATGTGTATGATTATGCGTGTTGTTCATGATAGTCAATGAGTCGAATTGAGTCTGTATATCAAGCCCTCTGTCTGTGTCAGGGTTGTCGACAAACCAGGGCAGACGACTTGGCGTTGAAGTCACCACCCATGATCAGGTTGGGGATTGAGGTTAGTTGGCTGAGTTGAGGTGGTCTGAAGGTGTTTGGAACTGCGGGGGATGATTCGGCGGGAATGGACACGGTCACTATGTTTAGTGTTGAATTGGTGCCTGTGCGGATACGAATGGATTGGGTTTCTGTTGTGTTATCTGTGGTAGGGAGGAGAATTTTGGTTGTGGCACTTGTGTCCACAAAACAGATGGAATGGTGGATCAGGGGACGGAGTCCACCGCCAGTGCCGTCAGTCCGGTCTTGTCTGATGGTGGTGTAATTATGAAATGATGGTGTTTTGTGTGAGTGTCTTAATTTTGTTTCTTGTAGAATTGCAATGTGTATGTTGTGTTGTTTAAGAAAGTGTTCAAGTTCATGTTTTTTAGTGTTATATAACCGTCAATGTTGTGTTGTATATGTTGATGTTGTGTGTTTTGTATGTGTTGTATGTTGCGTTTGGGGTTTGAGGTTGGGGTAAGTGGGGGAAGATGTAGGATGTGGGTCAGTGGGGGGGGAAAGGAGAGATCGGGGACAAAGGAAGGGGAGTACTAATCGGGGGTAAGGGCAAAGGGAAATTGGGAGGGGGTAAGGGTGTTGGCTGTGGTTGGGGAGGTGGGATTGGGGTTACTGGAGGGCAGGTAGAACATGTCCAAGTGTTTGTGTATTGGTTTGTGTCAGCAAGTGTTGTACAAGTGAGGTGGGCCCAGTTTTTGCACATATTGCACTGAAACTGAGCCCTTTGTCTGTCTGCTCGAAGTAATGGGTTTAGAGCATGTTGGGCATGTGTATTTTGTGGTGGGCCCAGGATTGCTCTCTACATCTCCGGCTAAAAGTAGAAGAAGAGGGGTGATCGCCGGAAAATGGCCCCTCAGTGCAGAAAAAACGTAACATTGTGTGTTGGAAAAATAGGATTGTGGTACTCACCCAGGTAGGCGTATCTCCTCCTTGGTGATCGGTGCCATCTGCGTAGAGCTGATGGACAGGGGTAGTTGCTGCTGTTTGGACCCAAAATCTTGTGTTTGGGGGGTGATAAACAAGGAGGTGAGGAGGAAAGCTGGGGTGGAATATGAGATGGCAGATAGGGCCAGTGAAAGAGTATTAGGATGGTTAGGATAACATGGAAAGAATGAGTGAAGAAAGATTAGTATAAAAGGTGTTGATGGCAAAGGGGAAAGGAATGAACTTGAGGGGACGACTGAGGAGCAAATGGATGGATAGGATGAAGGGGGCATTGAGCAAGGGGGGAAGTCTCTTGATAGGGATGAATGGAGAATGGCTGTGTATAGGTGATACTGTGATGCAAGAAAAGGAGGGGGCTGGTGGATGGTGGAGGTTAGGGAGTGGTTATGTGTGAATAATATTTTGACAGCCCAAAGAAGTTTCTTCCTGTCTTCTCTTTGTTCCGAAGAATACAAACTCTTCGGTACTCCTTACAATAGCATACTTTCGCATAGCGCGAATATTTCTACTGCGAAATTAAAATCCTCACTCTGTGGGTCTGGGCAACGCTTATCCTCAGTAAGGGGCCCCATTGGGGCAAGGGGGGGGGGCCCTTGCCCTCCACCACAAGTCTCGCACACTATAACCATTCTCTTCGCAGTAGTGACCGCGTTAACATCTCTCTACTATACATGTTTAGTTTTTATCGGTTTCCCCCTTAATGGGCCGATTCTCAGTCAACCTCCATTATTAGCGCGGCAGCGAACCGTTAATTACTCAACGGTTCTATGTTTACGTATGGGCCGAAAATCAAGCAACCCGCTTCGATTGTTGACAGCTCACTCCCAGGACGCTAAGGAGTTCGTCGTCCTTCAATTTCATCGGGGTTTTCCCTACGCCATCCTGTGTCCTGGATTTTATTAAGTGCTTCTCCCTTTCCTGTATTATTCCCTTAACCGCCACCGGGTATCCTACACTTCACTGTAAGTATGGAATCTGGTTCCAGTATTGTTGTTGTTCAAGATGGGTTGTGTGCCTTCGCCGAAGGGAGATACCTTTGTCTCACCCCCCTTACCGCCAGCCCAAGTGGATCCTCACATTTGGTGTTTCAAGTGTATAGCTCTTAAGTGTTCACCTTCATTCCCGTGTGAGACGTGCATTCAGTGAGATGATAGTCAGTGTTCCGTGTACTTTCATGTTCACAGGAAAGCACATGCAGGGGAAAAGGTGCGCAAGCATAGAAAATGGCTTCCCTCTTCACCCCCCAAAAACAAGAGAAGGCGGACTACGGCTTCAGAGGAGACAAGCAATTCTCTCCCTCCTCCACGGCGTAGTAGACAGGAAGCCAAGTTGTCCTTTATTCCTTTAACCAGGATGGTTAGCATAGACGGACATGCTCCTCAAGCCACCTCTAGCTACCGTTCCTGTACGAGATTTTTCCCGGATGAGGTCACTTGCGGCTTGCCCTCGACCCATCCTGGAAACTCGACGGTCCCTCCTCCAAAGCGTAGTAGCCAGGAAAGTGGTACAACGTCCACCTCGAGTCATTCTCAGGCTAAGTTGTCCTCTATTCCTTCAACCAGGACGGTTAGCGTAGACGGACATGCGCCTCAGGCCACCTCTAGCTACTGTTCCTGTACGAGATTTTTCCCGGATGAGGTCGCTTGCGGCTTGCCCTCGACCCATCCCGGATACTCGACGGTCCCTCCTCCAAAGCGTTGTAGCCAGGAAGGTGGTACAACGTCCACTTCGAGTCATTCTCAGGCCAAGTTGTCCTCTTCCTTCAACCAGGACGGTTAGCATAGACGGCCATGCACCTCAGGCCACCTCTAGCTACCGCTCCTGTATGACATTTTTCCCGGATGTGGTCGCTTGCGGCTTGCCCACGACGCATCCCGGAAACTCGACGCCGGCACGGACAAAGAACCCGGGTTCAAAGACAAAGAGCCCCTTAGTCTCTTCTACTCAGGAATCCCGCAGTACGCACAACACCCACCGTAGGAAGAGCCGGGTGATCAACGGTGACCTTTCCATGCCCTTTGCTCACGAGGACAGAGATCAGGGACGAGGTTGCAGACGCGGTGTTTCTCGCTGACCGGACAGGCGCCAGCTACGACGGCGACGACGTCCACAGCGCCGGGGATGAGAGGGCAAGTTACCAAACTTCGCAGGATTCCCAGTCGGAATCCCCGATAGTTGTTACACCCTCCTGCTCAGAGATCCTCTCTAAAGTTAGGAGAGCTAATCAACTGAGCCTTCCACAAGAAGTGGAAGTCACGTTCGAGTCTGAAATCTTCAGGACGGGCAATTCTCAAACAACAAAACCAACTCCCATGGAGTACACAGCGGTACGAGCCATGAACCAGGCCTCCGACGCACTCTCAAAGCGGGCAACCGAAAAACCGCGCTGGCGCTCTGTTCCAGTGGAACAGCAAAAACGCTTCTACTTCCCATCAGGGACAAACCTTAAGCAGCCTTGATCCCGGCTCGGTTACCAGAGCTTGTCAAAGCGGACGTGGATTCACTGCTCAGAAGAAACATCATCCTTTCCGGCAGAGAATCCAGGGACCTCGTTCAGGGCCTGGCTCTCTCTCTCGCGGTGCACTCCTGGCTGGAACGCGTCTTGGCTTCAGTAAGGGAGTTTTTACCCGGGCTGCAACCCCAAGGGGAATGCAACCTCCAGGCTCTATGGGAAAGCTCGAGCAGAGCTCTGAAGCATCAAGCGGCCCGCCTCTTAACGTCTTGGGCCAACATTGAGTCCCGCAGGAGAGACACCGTCCTAGGAGACCCCAGTGATCCCCTCCTCAGAGAAATTTATGCTCCATTGAAGAGGGCCCCCCTTCTAACCCGCATGCTGATTCCCTACCCCTCCACTCCAAGTCGAAAAGGCAGACAGGAAAGCCCCGTCCCTTTACGACTAGAGATCCTAGACGCAAACATTATAGAGGCTCCGGACTCCCCCACAGGAATCCTAGGAATTCGCCAGCCCCTCCGCACAAGATAGGGGGTTGCCTCTCCCTCTACTGGAGAGCATGGGAAGAGGCCGGGGCGGAAGACTGGACCTACTAAGTCATTAAGACAGGCGTCTTCCCTTTCCCACTGTCCCAAACCTCTCCCCCTATCCCATCCAAGTCATCAGCTTCCACCCGGACTCGGCTCGCGGGCGGGCCCTAGCGGAGGAATCCTCCGTTCTGCTCCAGAAAGGAGCTTTAGAGGAAGTCTCGACTCCGGACCCAGGGTTCTACTCAAGGCTATTCCTAGTAGAAAAGACAGCAGGGGTGTGGAGACCAGTCATCTAGTTGTCTCCACTCAACAAGTTCCTTACCCTGACGAAATTCCGAATGGACACCCCAGAGTCCGTAAGGGCGTCTATTAGGGAAGGGGACTTCATGGTGTCGCTGGACCTCCAAGATGCCTATTTCCACATACCAGTGCATCCCTCCTCCAGGAAATTCCTCAGAATCATCCACAGGGGCAACACCTTCCACTTCCCCTGCCTCTGCTTCGGACTTTCCACAGCACCCCAAGTCTTCTCCAGTGTGTTCAACCTCGTTTCAGCGTGGTCCCACTCCAGGGGAATTCAACTACTCCGTTACTTGGATAACTGGCTGATCCTTGCACATTCCGCCCAGCTATGCCAAGAACACCTGAGAATGGTCCTAACCTTTGTCCTGAAATTGGGCACAGTAGTCAACCCGGAAAAGTCAGATTTCTTACCAAGGCAGAGAGTCACGTACCTGGGTATGATCCTGGACTCCTCCCTATTGGAGTCCTTCCCAGTAGAAAAGGGGATCCAGAATCTCGCTTCTCTAGTTGCACAGGCACTATCGACCAGGTTCCTGACGGCGACACAATGCCAAATCCTCCTGGGCCATATGGCCTCCATAGAGAAATTAATCCCCAGGAGTAGACAAAGAATGCGACCGCTACAGTGGCTCCTCAAGTCTCAGTGGGCCCCGCAAGAGGGAGAACCCCTACAACACATCTCCCTCACCGAAGAAGTCAAGGATTCTCTTCTCTGGTGGAAGGCCCATGCAACCTTCTCATGGGGATGCCCCTCGGCCCATCTCCCCCCGAAGTCCTCCTGTTCTCCGATGCCTCCAAGGAGGGCTGGGGAGCCCACCTCAACGACGATCACATCAGCGGTTCCTGGTCCACAGTCGAGCGGACAGCCCATATCAATTGGCTTGAGTTGAAAGCAGTACTCCTGGCTCTCCGTCACTTCAAGGATCAAGTCTCAGGAAAAGTAGTGGGCATAATGTCGGACAATTCCTCGGTAGTACCCTACCTGAACAAGCAAGGGGGGCACAGTCTCCCAGGAACTATGCCTTCTGATGATGGACATCCTCAACCTAGCCAAGAATCTCCAGGTGTCACTCAAAGCCCGCTACATCCCGGGGAAGAGGAATGTCTGGGTGGACCACCTCGGCAGGAAGAATCAGATAATCAACACAGAATGGTCCCTCTATCGAGAGGTAGCGAACTTCATCCTCAGCAAATGGGGCTCCCCTCTAGTGGACCTTTTTGCAATGAGATGGAATCACCAACTCCCAATATATTTCAGCCCTTTCCCGGATCCTCTGGCAGCAGGAGAAGACGCTCTTCTGCAAAGTTGGGACAACCTGGACTCCTACACTTTCCCACCATTTCCCTTGCTCCAGAAGGTACTCCTGAGAGCAAGACACGCATCCTACCTTCGGATGACTTTGATCGCTCCTTGGTGGCCCGAAGCCCCATGGTTTCCAGACGCCCTCGAGCTAGCAGTAGAAGAGCCTCTGGCCCTTCAGGGAAGACCAGATCTTCTGTTTCCACCCATCAATGGGCCTTGGCACAAAAACCCTTCAGCACTCAATCTTCACGCATTCAGACTATGGTCCAGATCCTCCTAAAGAAGGGTTTTCCCAGAGAAGTGGCAGAGGACATGTCCACTCCTATTCGCTCTTCCTCAGCTAACCTTTATCAAGGGATATGCAATGCCTTTGCAAATTGGTGCCACTCCAGGAAGTTAGTCCCAGATCGAGCCACCATTCCTGAGATCGTCTCCTTCCACTTCCTCAGGAAGTCCAAGAAGATCTCCCTCTCGGCAGTACAAGGCTCTAGGGCAGGTCTAAATCAGGTGTTTTCTCTGAAGGGCATGGTCCTAGCCCTTTCACCGGAAATTTCCATGCTCTTCAGGCACTTCAAAGATCATGCCCCCCCAGGGAAATCAGTTCTCCTCCGAGGGATGTGGCATTAGTCCTGAACTCTCTGAGGGGTCCCCCTTACGAACCTCTCCGAGAGGCACATCTGAAGGACCTCACCTAGAGGACAGTTTTTTCTGCTAGCCCTGGCATCTTCCAAGAGAGTAGGGGAGTTACATGCCATCTCTTATAGAGTCGCCCATTCCAAAGGATGGAAAGAGGTCTCCTTCACTTTCATGCCTCCATTCATTGCCAAAAACCAAGATCCTGCCAAATCCGACCCTAGATTCTGGTCCTTTAGTGTTCTGTCCTTAGACGAATTTGCAGGGGGAGAATAGACTGAAACAGTTCTATGCCCGGTACGAGCCATCCGGACCTACCTCAAGAGAACCGAACATCTTCGACCAGAATTAAAGAGGTTGTTCATCTCTACTAAAGGTAGCCCATCACTAAGAATTCCATTTCTTACTGGACAATGGAAGTCATCCGCAGAGCCTGCGACATGAACCACACAGATTGTCCATGACCTGAGGGCAGTAGGGACCTCCCTAGTCATCAGAAAGAATCTGTCAGTCAACCAGGTTCTTCAAGCAGGTATATGGAAGAGCCAGAATACGTTCACTTCCTTTTACCTCAAAGAAGTTATGTGGGAATCTTTAGGGAACTTATCTTTGGGCCCCATAGTGGCCGCCCAAGAAGTCCTGAAAATTATATACCCCTCCTCAAGAGCACACAGCCGACCCTGACAACTCATCCAGGTTCTGGCTCGGCAACTGCAGGGATAACTTTCCAAAGTCCTTCTCATACTCTTACATTCCCTTCCCTCACCCGCGGGCTCTCAAGCATTCCAAGGGAATCAATTCAAGCCCTTCAGTGGTACAAAAGTGATTATAACCTGTCTGTCTCCACTCCAGGGAACAGAAAGGGGTGCACTTCAAAGTGAGGGGAATGTATAGGGGTCTGGTCAACATAGTCTTAGCACACTAGATTTTCCTTACAGCGGTTTCCCAGGCTAGATAACAACTTCCTTCCCTCCTAAGTCCGAGTCTCCTATTGTAAGGAGTACCGAAGAGTTTGTATTCTTCGGAACAAATGTAATTTTTGCAGGAAAATTAATTTTTCCCTGATACAAACCTGAGGTACTCCTTACCTTTAATGGCCCTCCTCAACCACCCCTCTAAACAGTTCCTTCTCCTTGCCTGACAAACCTTGTGCTTAATTCATACCTGGCTCAGAGAATGGTTATAGTGTGCGAGACTTGTGGTGGAGGGCAAGCCCCCCCCCCCCACACCTTGCCCCAATGGGGCCCCTTACTGAGGATAAGCGTTGCCCAGACCCACAGAGTGAGGATTTTAATTTCGCAGTAGAAATATTCGCGCTACGCGAAAGTATCCTATTGTAAGGAGTACCTCAGGTTTGTATCAGCGAAAAATTAATTTTCCTGCGAAAATTACATTTTTCTGGATGAGGGGATGGAGAGTAGGGGTTGCTAATTAAATGAAGCAGCCTTGTTGTGGATGTGTTGTGTCTTGCTGCATTGTGTCTGACCTAGGGCAGTGGGTGGGATACAGGGATGACCCATCATTCATGAGGAGCCAAGATGAGAGGGAGGAAAGGATGGTTGGTGGGAGTGGGTATATACCTTTTGACATGGCTACCTCCCTGGTAAGGGGGGAAAAAGCCCTTGGTATATAGATACACTAAAATCACATCAACCCCCCCCCCCCCATGTGCTCTCTCTCTCTCTCTCTCATATTCATATATATATATATATATATATATATATATATATATATATATATATATATATATATATATATATTTATTCCATCACCTCTCCCGATTTTAACTATGCTTTCCCCACACCCCTTCCCTTTCTCTCTCTTTTCTCTCTCTTGTCTGAATATTTGAACAACCAGATATTTTCCCGTACACTATGTCAGTTATTTTTAGATAGAAGGGAACTTGCATAGTAGTATGGAGATAAACAAAATGACCTGTAGTAAATGTGATGGCTAAAGCAAGATTTCTTGGGGTTCCAACAAGAGAGATCTGAGGCATTGAAGTTGTATTTGCAGAATTAGAATTAGGAGGGGTCACAGGATATTTTATGATTATTGTACCAGAACTAAGTGCCTCACATATTTCTATAACCTCTTCTTTAATGTATTACAGTTCAGTAGTTGCAGCATTGGTGGGTTGTGTACAGATTACGCCTTTGGGTATCCCACACATGCGGGGCAAAATCCTCTTCAACATTGCAGAAGAGCTCCTTCGCTCAGCCAGCCAGAACTCAAGACTATCACTCCACAGGACACAGGCAGGCTGGTTGATTATAGGTTCCATTATGACTCTAGGTAAGTACCTAAGTTGAATAATTTTTCAAGTTATTTTTATTGTTTTCATATCACATCAAGCTTGTTTAAAGTTACAGGGAATGGAGGAGTTGGGGTAAAGGTAAATGATAGAGCACATATATATACATACATATACCAAGGCTTTTTCCCCCTTACAAGGGAGGTAGCCAAAAAGAAAAGACATAAATCCATTCCCACCCATTCCATCCCATACCAAGGGCTTTTTCCTCTGTATAAGGGAGGTAGCCAAAGTTACATACATATACCAAAGGCTTTTTCCCCCTTACAAGGGAGGTAGCCAAAAAACAAAGGCATAAAAACCACCCCTACCGTTTCCATCCCTATTACACTCCACTCCCCTCCACCCTCTACCCTCCCTCTTATCTTGGCACCTCCTGGGTGATGGGTCATCCCTGCATCTTGTCCACTGCTCTGGACAAGATGCAGGCATAATTCTGCTCCCACCCATGTCATCCCCACCCATTTCACCCCCATTCACCCCTCCCTGCCTTTCATCTTGGCCCCTCCTGGATGATGGGTTATCCCTGCATCTCCCTCATCACTCAGGGTCAGAAGTGTTGCAGCAAGACAGCATGATAGAGTAAAGCAATTAAATGTCAAGGGGAAATGAAAAGTGTCATAAAAAATTAATATATATGGATGACTGCAAAGAGAAGACTGTACAAAGGAATGATTGTACCCATGATACTCTGGGGCAGAGCCTAAATGTGTTTGAGATGGAGTGTTTAATAAATATGGTGGGGGTTAATCCATCTGGGGTATTGGCTGCATGTAATTGTGGGGTTAAAAGCTGCTTAGTAGCATGCAGCTGATACTTTAGGGTCTATGTGGCACTTGTATGGACCAGAGCTACACATTATTTTGTCTGTGATAGGGAAAATCTTTATTCATAGAGAAATCATGCTAGTTTATGACTGACCCTTTGTTATGCTGTCCCACTCTTAATACTGTCCTATATCACTTTTCTAAATGTTCATCTCCTTTTTTTGCCGAACCCTGTGGTAAGAGGGAAAGAATACTGCCACCAAGTGGATATACTAGATTATGGGTTTCTGTAAGTGCATATGGGCCTGGTAGTAAGAAGAGTGTAGAGGAAAGGGGTAAATAGTGACAAAAACAGGACGGGGATAGGACTAGGCATCCTACTCTAGCCCCAAAGGGGACATTCCTAAAAAAAAACAAAGGCACAAGAGGGTCTGGGAGGAGTTTTCCAACCAGAACCCTAAGGTTTGGGTCTTTTAATGTGTGGGTGGATGTGGTACAGGAAGCTCGCTGGCTGAGCAGGTTAGGGCGTTGTTACTTGCACCGAAGGTCGAGGGGATGGCGGTTTGAATTCTGCCACCATTGAGATTGAACCAAGGGCATGGTTCATTAAATTCAATGCTACAAAGCCCTCTGTGAGGGGCACCATCCTAGCCTTCTGATAGGGGGGGTTTGTGATGTTAAACCATATCATGGATGTGGTACAGATGAGAATAAAAGGGAAGAGATAGGCAGTATGTTTTTGAGAAGAAAGATGGATGTATTGACATTGAGTGAAACTAAATTGAAAGGGAGGGGCAACTTTGAGTTTGAAAGTGTAATTGGTAGGGTGCCAGGAGTGAAGAGAGGATGAGGGAAAGAAGGGGTGGCTATATATTTCTTTTTGTCTCTTTCCTCCTCTCTTACTCTTTCTCTCTCTCACTCTCTCTCCCTCCCTCCCATCCTCTCTCTCTCTCTCTCTCTCTCTCTCTCTCTCTCTCTCTCTCTCTCTCTCTCTCTCTCTCTCTCTCTTCCTCTCTCTCCTCATCTCTCTTTCTCTCTCTCATCTCTTTCTTTTTGTCTCTCTTCTCCTCTATAACTCTTTCTTTCACTCTCTCTTTCTCTCTCTCACTCACTCACTCTTTCTCTCTCTTCTCTTCTCCTCATTCTCTCTCTCCTCTCTCTTCCTCTCCCTCCTCTTTCACTCTTCTCTCTCTTCTCTTCTCTCCTCTTCTCTCTCTCCTCTCCTTCTCTCTCTATATCTCTCTCTCTCTCTCTCTCTCTCTCTCTCTCTCTCTCCTCATCTCTTCATCTCTCTCTTACTCACTCTCACACTCTCTGACAATCTTCTTCTTCTTCTTCGTCTTCTTCTTCTTCTTCTTCTTCTTCTTCTTTTTCCTCTTCTTCTTCAACCGATCATATTTCTTCTGCATAAATGAAACTTAAGTATAATTGTTTGATGTAATAACCATGGGATACCATTTTTCAGGAGTGGGTGTTGTGAGGGGACTCTTACCCAGAATGCTTCTTCTGTGGAAGAACTCCTTCCCAAGGTCCTGCAAGGAGATAGAGAGTGAGAAGGCTCGAGGTGATGCCTTCACTTGGCAGGTAAAGTTTATGGATTAGAATATGTAAGGGATACCTCAGAGTCAAGTCTGGTAGTAGTGGAATAAGGTAGTGTAATTCTTGAAAAATAGTTGCCCTCACTCTTGCTTTACATTTTTTCAGGTAACACTTGAAGGCAGGGCAGGTGCTTTAGCATCCATGCACAGTTTCCTGCAGCAGTGCTCAGAACTTGCTGCAGAGGACACTGTCAGAAGGCTTCTCCTCCCCATTGAAGCTGCTCTCCTCATGTTGTCAAGGTGATTTCATAAGAGAAATAATTTTAACATTTATGTTTAAGAATAGCATTTGGAATACCATGCAGTATTTCTTCAGTCTATGACCATAAGTCACAAAGGGAAGAAATATTGTGTCGCTACCTTAGACAGCAACATGTAAAGAGAGCTGACAAATGGTAATTGTGCCTTTCCTCCTCCTGCCAGTCAGTGACACTGAAACAGACTAATGCAACAAAGGCAAGTCCATTGTGTATTCCCAGAGGGATCTGTGGGAGGATTCAAGGATCATTGCTAACTATTGTAGGACTGCAGGTTTACAGTCAGTGAAACTCAAGGCAACAAAATCTGAAGAATGTCATTGTAGCAAAGAGGTTGAGATAGTCATAACCTTTTTACTTTGATGACATTATCAAATAATATTTACCATTGCCTTGGGAGATTAAAAAGTGCAATGAGAAATAGAATGGGATACTAAGAGGAGATTGTATGGAGTGATTGTGCCAACAGCACTGTATAGGGCAGAAGCATGTTTGAGATGAGGTGCCTGAGATATATGATAGGGATTACTAGGCTGGATAGAGTGAGAAATGAGGAGGTGAGGAGGAGAATGGGGTGGAAAGGGAGTTGGGAGATAGGGTTGATGAAAGAGTATTGGGATGGTTTGGACACATGGAAAGAATGAGTGAAGAAAGATTAGTAAGAGGTGTGGAAGGCAGAGGTGGAAGGAGTGAACATGAGGGGGCAACCAAGGATGAGATGGATGGATGGGGTAAAAGGGCATTGGAAAATAGGGGAATGTCTGTTGAGGAAGGATGGGAGAAGACAGAAGATAGGGGTGAATGGAGAATGGTTGTGTGTGGGATGATGATGTGATGCATAAAAGGGTGGGGGATGAGGGGGGTTAGAGAGTGTGTGAAAAAATAAACTGACAAAACCTGAAGGGATTTCTCTCTGTCTTTTTCTGCCTGAGAGGATGGAAAGGGGGGGGGGGGGTCACTGATTTAATGAAGTGGCCTTACTGTGGATGTGCTATGTCTTGTGACACTTCTTGTGACCTAGGGCAGTGGGTAAGGTGCAGGGATGACCCATCATCCAGGAGGAGCCAAGATAAGAGGGAGGGAGTTGGGTGAATGGGAGTGGAGTATGTGGGGATGGAATGGGTGGGAGTGGATTTTATGCCTTTGTTTTTTGACTTCCTCCCGTGTTAGGGGGAAAAGAGCCTTTGGTATATTTATGTATGTATTGCAAGCTTCTCTGACTGGTAACACACAGCCTTACAGTCACAACATACATCAAACTAAGAAACAATTATGTAAAAATACGCAGAGAAGAAAAGAGAAATTATGAAAAAGAAATAATAGAAAAATGCGAGGAACAACCTAAACTATTTTACAGATATGTGAATGGTAAACTAAAAAACAAACAAGAAATAGAAAAGCTGCACCAAGGAAGTCATGAATATACAGAAGAACAAGGAATGGCAGAAATTATGAGCAATCATTTCAAATCGGTATTCACAGTTGAGAACTCGCCTAACTGTGAGGGAATAGAGAGACAGAAATCCCCCCCAATGAAAGAAATAACTGTAACAAAAAAGGAAAGAATGCATAGAGGAGTTAACAGATAAAATACACAATATGATCAAATGCTCGCTCAAAGAAAGAAAGGTACCACAGGACTGGAAAAATGCAAATATTGTATCAATTTATAAAGGAGGAAACAAGGAAAATCCAACTAACTATAGACCAGTCTCCCTAACAAGTACAGTAGCAAAAATATGTGAAAAAGTGATCAAAAGTAGATGGGTTAAACACCTGGAAGAAAAAACTATACTGAACCCAAATCAATATGGAGTTAGACAAGGAAGATCATGTACAAACCTGATCTGCTTCTATTTGAGGCTAATAGATATAATACAAGAGAGGGATGGATGGGCAAACTGCCTATCTAGACGTACAAAAAGCATTTGATAAGGTACCACACAAGAAATTAATAAGAAAAATAGAATCAATAGGTGGCATCGGAGGTAAATTATTAGAATGGATGGAGGACTTCCTGACTGGGAGAAAAATGAGGGTAGTAATTAGAGACAAATACTTGAAGTGGGAAGAAATGATAAGTGGTGTCCCACAGGGGTTGGTGCTGGCTCCAATCATGTTTGCCATATATATAAATGACATGGATGAAGGAGTTGAGTGTTATATGAATTTCTTCGCAGATGACGCAAAAATACTAAAGAAAGTAAGAACAGAGGAGGACTGTGATTCATTACAATCAGACCTGGACAAAATCTGGAAATGGACTCAAAAGTGGGAAGTGAACTTCAATATCAAGAAATGTAGTATAATGGAGTTTGGAAAAAGTAAAAACAGAATTTCAAAAAATTATAGAATTTATAAAATTGGTGAAGAGGAAATAAAAAAAGTGCACTCAGAAAGAGACCTTGGAGTAATAATCAGCAAAGACATGAACACCGGATAAACATATAAACAAACTAGTCGGAGAAACCTTCAACCTATTAAGGTCAATGAAAGTGGGATTTGACTATTTGGATGAAGAAATGATTAAAAAAATATTACATTAATTAGACCAAAACTGGAATATGCAGCGACACTATGGACACCCAGTACTAAAAAGAATATAAGGAAATTAGAAAGAATACAGAGAGCAACGACAAAGTTGGCACCAGCTCTTTCCAAATTAACATACGAACAAAGATTATCCAAATCAGAACTACCAACACTAGAACAGAGGAGAGAAAGAGGTGATCTACTGACTATAGAATCATGAAAGGAATGGAAATCCTTGATAATAGCGATTTACTAAAAAATGACAATGGAAAAACAAGAGGTCATGAAAAGAAACTCAAAAAGGATAACTATAGAAGAGATCTGAATAAAAAATAGCTACCCACACAGAGTGCTGGATATCTGGAATAACTTAGATCAAGAAACAGTGTGTGCAATTACTATTCAAGATTTTAAGAAAAAACTTGATGCTGAAAGATACAAAGACAGGTCACCACGAGCATAACTCCCCTCCCATATAATACAACTAGGTAAATACAAACATTGGTCCCCTGGATCTCCCATAGAATGTTCTGGGAAGAAACTTTGGATTGGTTTTGTGTAATAATGGTGCATTTCCTTAATTGTAGTAAAAAGGAAGGGAGCAACACTCATGGGGTCCTGTTTTTTACTCTCCAGTTTATCATAGTTTCAATTTCATGTATGCCAACTTGTGATATATAATTATTTTCCTATATCACCTAAACTATTCTAAGTACTTAGAATAGCTTAGAAAGTGATATAACCCAAGTGTGGATCTGTTTCCATGTCACTGGTTAACTGAAGGAGGAAGAAATTTCCACTTGTCAGCCCTCCCCAATTTCAAAAAGTATAAGGAATGAGGTGAATTTGAACAACAAGTTTTTGGTCCAGTCTAGAGACTGAATGTCGCCCTCTCAGGGCTGTATCTTCTGATGGAAGTGCAGGTGTAGATAGGTTTTTTAAGAAAAGTGGCTGAGAGATAGTGTCCTACAGTGTCCATCTTACTCTACCCTGTATGGGTAATTGAGTGCCTAAGTTGTATGTATTAAATATTGTTGATATGTTATATATGTTGATATGCCATTGTAACTGGGTATTAAGTGCATGGTAATATGCAGCTCATACTTAGGGACTGTTTTGTGATGTCCCAATGGATCAGAACCACATATCATTCATCTATTCATCTACTTGTAAAGGAATAATAATAAATTTTTGGGCTAGTGCTATCCCTACTTGATACTGTTCCCCTAAACCTTTCCTATACCATTTTCATTATTGCCTCTTCCTGAACCCCCTTTGGTGGACAAAAAAGGTTTCTGCCACCATGTTCCTCATGCATGTCATAGAAAGCAACTAAATGGGAGAGAGCGAGGAGACTAGGGATCCTCCATTCTATATGTTTATCCTATAAAAGGTTAAGGGGGATCTGACGGTCTGATAGACTGGGGTGAATGGAGAATGGTTGTATATAGATGATGCTGTGATGAATGAGGTGGAATGGGTGGGGGGATGGGGGTGAGGTAGTATGTGTGAGAAAATTTGATGCAGCCTAAAGGGATTTCTCCCTGTCTTCTCCTTTTCTGCATGGGGGGACGGAGAGGGGGGTCACCGATTTAATGAAGCGGCCTTGCTGTGGATGTGCTGTGTCTTGCGACACTGATTCTGACTCAGGATAATGGGCAAGATGCAGGGATGACCTGTCATCCAGGAGGAGCCAAGATAAGAGGGAGGGAAAAGGGTAGAGGGGATTGGAGTATGTTGGGGATGGAATGGGTGGGAGTTGTTTTTATGCCTTTGTTTTTTGGCTACCTCCCTTGTAAGGGGGAAAAAGCCCTTGGTATATGTATGTATGTATGTAACTTTTATGTATCAAAGGTAAGAAAACTTGGGTTTTGAACAAAATGGTCATTTTAATTTTGTGGTTCTTTCAGTATAACAAACATCGTGAAGCAGTATGGACAGCACTTGAAAGCTTCAGCAGCAATGGTTAGATTGCGTCTGTATGAAGTTCTTTCTCTCCTACCTCCACAGTCCTTTGAAAGTAAGTGAATGGTTTTGTGTGTCTAACCCCTTAACTAATAAAAAGGGTCATACATAAGTGGATGAAATAACTTAGGAACAGTCAGAATAAAAGAATAAGTAACCCCATTGCAGAAGGGCTTATTTAAGAAAGATATAATGCCTTTGTTCATTTACTGATACAGTACTCCCTTGTTTTGAACAGTTTTTGTTTATTAATGCCTTGAATATGATGATGCCTACATAAGCGTCATGAAGCATGAATGAACATATGAGGATGCCAGTATCTGCTTCCTGATTATATTTATTTTGTAGTTGTAGCTGAGTGACCCCTGCATTCTGTGAACAGACTTGATCACTTTTTCAGTGATTACAAACATTCTAGGTGAAAGAGAACAAGTATAACATCAGTAACTATATTTTATAATGCATTTATCATGATGCATCATCATACATCAGGCAGTTAATGTGTGCACAAATATTTGACTTGTATTGAAGAGATTGATGTATGTCCATCCTGCCTGTGGCCTCTCTGCCAGTGAGAAACAGAAGTAGACCCAAAGAGGAAATCATTGCCTCATTGAGTTTGATGTTGCCCCTCTTTAAGTGAGCATACCAACTTCACCTCTACAAGGAGTTGCAGCCCATAGAGGCTGATACCTGGTGTCTGGATGAAGCCCAGAAACTCACTCTATTTTACCACCTCTCTCCAACTGTCTCACCTTCTTTTATTCCTGTTTTTTCACACAAAGAGGTCAATACTCAGGCACCTACCCTCCCACACCTAATAGCAACCCAGACCCATACACATGCCCAACATACACAGAACTGATAAACTTTTCACACATGTTCATCAAATGCAACACCTGTTTTCTGTCTCGCTTCAATATTATTCACACTGTCCATCCTTGTAACAGTTACCACACATATTGGACACTTCAACTCAAATGCATTCAGGCTCGTCCTTTATGTCTCCCTTAATTTCCAAATCTCCATGTAGTTCTTTGGCTGCAATCACACCTTCATACAACCTTCTCTGTATTCATTCTCTGATTTCTTATGACAATTTTCATTCACCAAAACATTTACTTGCATCCTTTACTATACAAGGGGATGGTGAAAAGTTCCTGGCTTTGGGTAAAAGAAAATACAGGAAGATCAGTTAATTATGATTTTATTCAACATATTACCCTCTCAGATTCACACACTTATTACAATGGTCCTTCAGACTTTCTAAGCCCTGAAAAAAGAACTCGGAAGGTCGGGCCTCCAACCAGGCCTCTGTAGCAGCGATCACTTCCTAATCAGAGTGAAATTTCGTTCCCTTGAGATGTTTCTTTAGTTGTGGAAAGAGGTGATAGTTGGAGGGGGCCAGGTCTGGGGAGTAAGGCGGGTGGTCTACCAATTCGAAGCCAAAGTCGTGTATTTTCTGTAGAGTTTCATGTGCTGTGTGTGCTGGTGCATTGTCCTGCAAAAAGAGGACACCATGAATCAGCTTTCCATGGCGTTTCTGCTTCAAAGGTTCACACAATTCATCCAACATAGACATGTAGTATTCTGCATTGATGGTGCAACCCTTTGGCAGATATTTTATGAGGAGTACTCCATCTTTGTCCCAGAACATTGAAGCCAGTACCTTTCCAGCTGACTTCTGGGTCCGAAACTTCTTGGGACGTGGTGAACCGCTGTGTCACCACTCCATTGAATGCTGCTTGGTCAGGGGATCATAATGATGAAGCCAAGTTTCATCCATGGTGACTAAACGAGCCATAAAATCAGCCATCCACACTGCAAACCGGTCCAAAATCGCCTTTGATGTTGTCACTCTGATGCGCTTCTGATCTATGTTCAGGCATTTCGGCACCCATTTTGCGGAAAGCTTTCTCACATCCAGAAATCCCTAGAGTCTCAGCTATGACTTTAGCTGAAATCTGGCGGTCCTCGAGAATCATGACGTGCACAGTGTCAGCTTTCTCCTCTGTGGTTGCGGAAGTTGGCTGTCCTGACTGGGGTTCATCTGTGACCTCGAAATGACCAGTCTGAAACCTTGACACCCACATTTTCACTGTAGATTATGATGGGCAGTCATCCTTCAAGACGTCCTTCATCTCACCATGGATTTCTGCCGCCCCTTTGCCTTGCAAGAAGAGGAACTTCATGACTGCCCATGCTTCAATTTGACCAAAATCTACTGTTGGCACTACCATCATGCATTGAACCTGCAAAAAGAAAAAAAAAAATTGGAGACCATCACATATTTTTTTGCCTACCTTCTCCTAAATAGTTGTCCTACCTCCCCTGTAAAAGTAACAGCTCTACCATTTCACGATACCCTTAAAGCCAGGAACTTTTCAGCACCCCCTCTGTTCACTGCCCTATATGACTCCAGATACTTAAAACTGTCAGTATCTTCCTGCCTCTCACTATTTAAATTCACAATAAGCATTTTTCTGCCATCTTTATACATACATATATCAAAGGCTTTTTCCCCCTTACAAGGGAGGTGTCAGATGAGAGGGAGGGTGGGAGGGGTGTGGAGTGTATTTAGGGATGAAATGGGTGGGAGTGTTTTTATGCCTTTCCCTTTTTGGCTACCTCCCTTGAAAGGGGGAAAAAGCCTTGGTATATGTATGTATGTACAAGGGAGGTAGCCAAAAAACAAAGGCATAAAAACAACTCCCACCCATTCCATCCCCACATACTCCACTCCCATCCACCCCCTTCCCTCCCTCTTATCTTGGCTCCCCCTGGATGACGGGTCATCCCTGCATCTCGCCCACTGCCCTGGGTCAAAAACAGTGTTACAAGACAGTATGTCCACAGCAAGGCCTCTTCATTAAATCAGCAATCCCCCCTCTTTGTCCCTTTATGCAGAAAAAGAGTAGACGGTGAGAAATCCCTTTGGGCTGCATCAATTTATTTTTCATATGTACTACCTCACCCCCTATCCCCCACCCACTCCCCCTCATGTATCACAGTATCATCCATACACAACCATTCTCCATTCACCCCTATCTTCTGTCCTTTCCCGTCCTTCCTCAACAGACATTCCCCTCTTTCCCAATGCCCCTTTTACCCCATCCATCCATCTCATTCTTGGTTGCCCCCTCATGTTCACTCCTTCCACCTCTGCCTTCCACACCTCTTTTACTAATCTTTCTTCACTCATTCTTTCCATGTGTCCAAACCATCCCAATACTCTTTCATCAACCCTATCTCCCAACTCCCTTTCCACCCCTGTTCTCCTCCTCACCTCATTTCTCACTTTATCCAGCCTAGTAACCCCTATCATACTTCTCAGGCACCTCATCTCAAACACATTCAAATTCCTCCTCTCTTCCTCTTCTGTTAAGCTATCCACTTCCTCTAGTCTCTTTTCCTTACTACTCACCCCCAGTCAGCTGCCACTTTCTCCCCTTGTACATCTCATCACCTTACTTTTACCCACATTTATCTTCAACTTCCATCTTTCACACACCTTCCCAAACTCTGTCCCTATCTTCCTCAATCCCTCCTCTGATCTTGCTAAAAGCACAGTGTCATCAGCAAACAACAACTGGCTTACTCCCACTTTTCTCTATTTTTTTTAACCATTTCCAATCCCCAACCCACTTCCCTTGCATTTACCTCTCACACCACCCCATCCGTGTATAAATTGAACAGCCAAGGCGACATACACATTCTTGACAAAGTATCACCTTTACCTCAAACCACTCTCTATTTCTGATTGTAATACAAGCTCTAATGCTCTCATAAAAACTCTTGACTACCCTCAAAAGCTTTCCTCCTATCCCATATATCTGCCATACCTCCCAGTGTCTTCCTGTCTACCTTGTCAATAAGCCATCTTTATACTTATGGAAAATTAATAACTGACAACTGTTCCCCTCCTATTTCCACCTCTTCCTCCTTTCTCCCACTCCTTTCTCCCTGCTGTGGAGATCATGTGTCTTGCTGCATTGCTTCCAACTCATTCTTGAGAATCTAAAATTAGAGGGTCAACAAATATGGTTTTGGATGGGTGTATGCTTAAGTTTGGCCATCCCATTTATAGGGTAAAAATGGCCTTTTGGTGTATGTATATGTTTATAATATATAATGGCCTTGCAGAAAAGACTATAAGATTTTGTTTTTCTTTTTTCATCACACTTTACAGCTCACTACACAAGTATCTTGAAGCTTCTGGTGAGTGAATTCACCTTAGCAGAGAGTGGAGCAAATACAACAACATCACTGATGCGGTCCATGTGTCATGCAGATGATTCAGTCATCCTTGGCTCTTGGCTCCATGAAACAGACCATAAATCTATTGAAGACCAAGTAAGTTTGAGGGCATTTATATAAATGTGAAATGTTTTGTATATATTTCAATTAAAATAGTTGAAATTTGAGCAATATAATATATGGATATTAGATTCTGTGGGACTAACAATGGATACCTGCAAGTGGTGGTCCTATGAAACAGATGACAAAGAGAATCATCTTGCCACTCATTTTTCAAAATCTCTGAACATCTGTGCACTCTCAC
Source organism: Oratosquilla oratoria (assembly GCF_046742065.1). Lineage (NCBI taxonomy): Eukaryota > Metazoa > Arthropoda > Malacostraca > Stomatopoda > Squillidae > Oratosquilla > Oratosquilla oratoria. The sequence goes on along the minus strand of NC_134777.1, from coordinate 50,030,550 downwards.
ACTCTATCATCTCTGAATATATTTCCTCCATCTTTTCACACAAAGCTGACAACCAGCAGTTACTGCCTGTGGCAGAAAGCCCCTTGTTAATACAGTACAGACAGCAGTCCAATATTTCTTTCTTTTTCCAAGAGAGATCTATGGGAGGGCCAAAGAACCTTTGCCAGCCACTTTGGCATTGCAGGTTTTCAGTTAGTGAAACTTGAGACATCAGTAATAGGGTATTGGCTGCATGTTATTGTTAGGTTGAAAGCTGCTCGGTAGCATGCAGCTGATACTTTGGGGTCTATATGGGGTGCCCACATGGACCAGAGCCACACATCATTTTGTCTCTGATGGAGGAAATCTCTATTCATAGAGAAGTGATGATATTTTATTATACTGCATCTGTCCCTCCATTATGCTGTTCCCCCACTCTTGTTACTATCTTGTACCACTTCTCTGAATATTCATTTCTCATTTCGCCGAACCCTGTGGTGGCAAAAAAGAATATTGCCTCCAAGTATTTCCACTTGAGTCATAAAAGGAGACAAATACAGGATGGGGATATAACTAGGTGTCCTTCTCCCTGTAGTCCAAAGGGGACATTCTTTAAAAAAGCAAAGGTATAAGAGGGTCTGGGAGTTTTCCAACCAGAACCCTAAGTTTTGGGTCTTTAATGTGTGTGGTTGTGGTAGAGATGAGAGTAAAATGGAAGAGATAGGCAGTATGTTTGTGAGAAAAAAGATGGATGTGTTGGCATTGAGTGAAACAAAGTTGAAAGGGAGGGGCGAGTTTGAGTTTGGGAGTGTAATTGGGAGGTTCTCAGGAGTGAAGAGAGGACTAGGAAAAAAAGGGGTGGCTATACTAGTAAATGAAGAGATAGGTAAGTGTGTGGTGGAGTGGAAGGTTTCTTCAAGGTTAATGTGGATGAGGGTGAAACTGGGGAGATGTGGGTCTTTCTAAGTGCATATGGGCCTGGTAGCGAGAAAAGTGTAGAGGAAAGGGAGGTTTCTTGGAAAGATTTAAACAAGTGCATAGAGGGTTTAGGGAGAAATGTCAATGTAGTATTGTTGGGAGATTTTAATGCTAGGGTAGGAAATGAACCAATAGACGTAGTTGTTGGGAAGTGTGGAGTTCTAGGAAAAAATTGTAGTGGAGAGTTGATGGTGGAGATACGTTTAGAGTTGATGACAGTAAATACAGAGTTTAGGAAAAAAAAGTCAAGCATAAGTACACATGGGAAAGGATGGAGGTTGGAAGAATGGTAGATAAGGCATTAATGGACTATATAGAGGTACATGCATTTACCGAAGGCTCTTTCCCCCTAACAAGGGAGGTAGCCAAAAAACAAAGGCATAAAATCCACTCCCACCCATTCCATCCCCACATACTCCACTCCCATTCACCCCACTCCCATTCACCCCACTCCCTACCCCTTATCTTGTCTTCTCCTGGATGATGGGTCATCTCTGCATCTTGCCCACTGCCCTGGGTCAGAAGCAGGGTCACAAGACACAGCACATCCACAGCAAGGCTGCTTCATTAAATTGGTGATCCCCCTATCTGTCCCCTCATGCAGAAAAAGAGAAGACGGAGAAATCCCTTTGGGCTGCGTCATATTATTTTTTTTTACACATACTCCCTCACCCTCCACCCCCACCCTCTCCCTTTCATGCATCATAGCATCATCCATACACAACCATTCTCCATTCACCCCTATCTTCTGTTCTCTCCCATCCTTCCTCAACAGACATTCCCCTCTTTCCCAATGCCGCATTTACCCCATCCATCCATCTCATCTCAGGTCGCCCCCTCGTGTTCACTCCTTCCACCTCTGCCTTCCACACCTCTTTTACTAATCTTCACTCATTCTTTCCATGTGTCCAAACCATCCCAATACTCTTTCATCAACCCTATCTCCCAACTCCCTTTCCACCCCTGTTTTCCTCCTCACCTATCCAGTCTAGTAACCCTATCATACATACATATACCAAGGCTTTTTCCCCCTTACAAGGGGGGTAGCCAAAAAGAAAAAGGCATAAAATCATTCCCACCCATTCCATCCCTGAATACACTCCACACACCTCCACCCTCCCTCTTATCTTAGCACCTCCTGAAATGAGGTCATACCCCATCATATTTCTCAGGCACCTCATCTCAAACATGTTCAAACTCCTCTCTTCCTCTCTTGTCTTTCATGTTTCTGCCCCATACAGTGCTGTCAGCACAATCACTCCTTCATACAATCTCCTCTTAGCATCCATTCCCAAATGTCATTTCTCATTACACTTTTTAATCCCCCAAGACATTTACTTGCTTCTCTGAATCTACATTTTACCTTCACCTCCACTCCTCCCTTTACTGCCACATTTACTCCCATATATCTAAAATTATCCATTTCCTCCAGTCTCTCTCCCTTAATACCCACTTCCAGTCTGCTGTCACTTTCTCCCCTTGTACATCTCATCACCTTACTTTTACCCACATTTATCTTCAACTTCCTTCTTTTGCACACCCTCCCAAACTCTGTCACTAACTTCCTCAATTCCTCCTCTGATCCTGCCACAAGCACAGTGTCATCAGCAAACAACAACTGGCTTATCTCCCACTTTTCTCCATTTCCTTTAACCATCTCCAATCCTCGACCCATTACCTTTGCATTTACCTCTCACACCACCCCATCCATGTATAAATTGAACAGCCAAGGCAACATAACACATCCCTAGCAAAGTCCCACCATTGACTCAAACCACTCACACTCTCCATTTCTGATTCTAACACAAGCACTACTACCCTCATGAAAACTCTTGACTACTCTTAAAAGCTGTCCTATCCCATATATCTGCAATACCTTTCACAGTGCCTTCCTGTCTACCCTGTCATAACCATTTTTCAAATTCATAAAGGCTCAAAAAACATCCTTATCTTTTCCTATAGCTTTCTCTTATGTCTGTCTTACAACTAAAATCTGATCCACACAACCCTGACCTGCCCTAAACCCACAATGTTCCTCACCAATTACTCCCCCTGTTCCTCTCATAATCCTCTCAGTTAAAACCCTCCCATAAGCCCTCCCAACTACACTTAACAAACTGATCCCTCTGAAACTACTACACTCACACTTGTCCCCTTTTCCCCTTGTAAAGCGGAACTATACAGGCACTTCTCCAGTCCTCCGGCACTCTACCCTCTCTCAAACAAACATTAAATAACCTCACCAGCCAGTTCACCATCACTGTACCTCCTTTTTTAGGCATTCTCCATGACACCCATCCAACCCAGGTGTTTTACCTGCTCTCATCATCTTAACTGCTTTCATTTCATCTTTCCCATTTTTCTCCTCCATTCTCCTCACCCATCACTCTCATTTTCTTAGTGCTACCCACTGCAACTACCTTCCCCTCCTTGTCCTCCTTTACATTTAGCAACTCCCTAAAATACTCTTTTCATATTTATCTTATTGCTGTCTCTTCCATTATCATCTCTCCATCTGCACCTTTTACCTTTTCTTCTCTGTTTGATTCGCCTCCTCTTCCTCTCTTAATTTCTTTTCAAAACATATTTTTATTACTTTCAAAATTTTGTCATACTCTTAACCCATTTCACATCTGCTCTCTTCATTGCCTCCTTTATCTTATGTTTTACTTCTCTTTTCTTTTCTTTGTACCTTTCATATGATTCTCTCTTCCTAATTTATAACCAATCTGTGAATACTTGCTTCTTTTCTTCTACAACCTTCTTTGCTTCCTCATCCCACCACTTTATACCCTTCTATTTTCTCCCATCCTCCTTGTTCCACACACCATCTTTACACACCTTGTGACTCTTTATTTGAACCATCCTATCCCTCCTCCACTCATAGTTCTACTCTTTCTTTCACTCCCTCCCACTCTTCTCTCAGCTTCTTCTTGTATTCCTTATCCTTTTCTTTCTCATTTAAGCAGTTTACTCTAAGCCTCTCCCTACCTTTTGTCCTTTTCCTCTTTCTCCATCTGTCCCTCTCTCTCAACTTACCTTCCACCAAAAAATTATCTGATATTCCACGACTCTCTCCTCTTAGAACATGTATATCCTTAACTCTTCCTACTGATCTCCAGGGTACCACTATATAGTCCATTAAAGCCCTATCTACCATCCTTCCATCTTCCACACTCTCCCATGTGTACTTGTGCTTGAATTTCTTCCTAAACAATGTATTTGCTATCATCAACTCTCCACTACAATTTTTTTTTTTGGAACTCCACACTTTCCAACCACTCTGTCTATTGGTTCATCTCCTACCCTAGCATTGAGGTCTCCCAATACCACTGCATTGGCATTTCTCCTTAATCCCTCTATGTGCTCATTTAAATCTATCCCGAAAGCACCCTGTCCTCTACACTCTTCTCACTACTAGGTTCATATGCACCCACATCTCCCTTCCCAGTTTCACCTTCATCCACATTAACCTTAAATAAACTCTTTCCACTCCACTACATGCTTACCTATCTCTTCACTTACAAGTTTAGCCACCCCTTTTCTCCCTTGTCCTCTCTTCACTCCTGAGGCCCTCCCAACTACATTCCCAAATTCAAACTCGCCCCTCCCCTTCTATTTTGTTTCACTCAATCCCAACACATCCAACTTTCAACTCACAAATATACTGCCTATCTCTTTCCTTTTACTCTCATCTGTACCACATCCACATTAAAAGACCCAAACCTTAGGGTTCTGGTTGGAAAACTCCCAGACCCTGTTATGTGGTGGGGAAAAAGAATACTGTCACCAAATATTTCCACTTGAGTCGTAAAAGATGACAAAAATGGGACAGGGACAGGACTAGGCATTCTTCTTCCTGCAGCCCCAGGGGAAGAGTTAAGGATGTATGTTCTAAGAGGAGAGGATGGGGAATATCAGATAATTTTTTGGTGGGAAGTAAGTTGAGAGTGAAGGATAGATGGAGAAAGAGGAAAATGACAAAAAGTAGGGAGGTGCTTAGAGTAAGCTGTTTAAATGAGAAAGAAAAGGAGGAGTACAAGAAGAAGGTGGGAGGAGAGTGGGAAGGAGTGAAGGATAGAATAGATCTAGGAGTGGATTAGGAATGGGAATGGTTCAAGGAGGGAGTCATAAGGTGTGCAAAAATAGTGTGTGGAACAAGGAGGACTGGAGGAAATAGAAGAAAGGGTAGTGAGTGGTAGGGTGATGAAGCAAAGAAGGTTGTAGAAGAGAAGAAACAGGCATTCACAGATTGGTTACAAAAGAGGACAAGAATCATAAGAGACGCAAAAAGAAAAGAAAAGAGAAGTAAAGTATAAGATAAAGGAGGCAATGAGGAGAGCAGATGTGAAATGGGGTAAGAGTATGACAGAAAATTTTGAAAGTAATAAAAATATGTTTTGGAAAGAAATTAAGAGAGGAAGAGGAGGCAAATCAAGTAGAGAAGAAAAGGTAAAAAGTGCAGATGGAGAGATGATAATGGAAGAGATAGCAATGAGAGGAAGATGGACAGATTATTTTAGGGAGTTGCTAGGATGAGTTGGATGGATGGGGTGAAAGGTGCTTTACAAAAGAGAGGAATGTCTGTAGAGGAAGGATGGGAGAGGACAGAAGATAGGGGTGAATGGAGAAGGGTTGTGTATAGATGAGGCTGTGATGCATGAAGGGGGGTGGGTGGGGGATGGGGGGTGAGGAAGTATGTATGAGAAAAAATTTGATGCAGCCCGAAGGGATATCTCCCCGTCTTCTCCTTTCCTGCATGAGGGGACGGAGAGGGGGGGTCGCCGAATTTATGAAGCGGCCTTGCTGTGGATGTGCTGCGTCTTGCGACACTGCTTCTGACCCAGGGCACTGTACAGGATGCAGGGATGACCCGTCATCCAAGAGGTGCTAAGATAGGAGGGAGGGTGGAGGGAAGTGGAATATATGGGAAATGAAATGGGTGGGAATGGTTTCTATGCCTTTTTCTTTATGGCTACCCCCCCGTGTAAGGGGGAAAAAGCCTTTGGTATATGTATGTATGCTAAATGTGAAGGAGGATAGGGAGGGAAAGGTAGTTGCAGTGGATAGTGCTAAGAAAATGACCGTGATGAGTGAGGAAAATGGAGGAGAATTAAGGAAAGATGAGGTGAAGGCAGTTGTTAAGAGGATGAGAGCAGGTAAGACACCTGGGTTGAAGGGGTGTCGTGCAGAATGCCTAAAAAAAGGAGGTACAGTGATGGTGGACTGACTGATGAGGTTATTTAATGTTTATGTAAGAAAGGGTAGAGTGCTGAAGGACTGGAGGAGTTCCTGTAAATTTCCACTCCACAAGGAAAAAGGGGACAAGTGTGAGTGTAGTAGTTTCAGAGGGGTCAATTTGTTAAGTGTAGTTGGGAAGGCTTATGGGAGGGTCTTGATTGAGAGGATTATGAGAGGAACAGAAGGAGTGATTGGTGAGGAGCAGTGTGATGTTAGGACAGGTAGGGGTTGCGTGGATTAGATTTCTTTGGTAAGTCGAAATCTTGCATGGAGCATTGGTGGCCATATGTACAATTCATCGCTGCACTCACATTATAAGATATAAGTCACTGTTGTGTTACTCATTCTCTTTTACTCTGAATTATAATAAACACAGAAAATGTTATCACACCAGTTCACAGACTCTGGTGGTAACTCATGTATAACCAAAAAATATATATATAATCAAGATGCCAACTCCAGCATCCTTGTGTACCCACTCGCACCTCACAACACCTACATAGTTGTCATCATACAGAAGTGGTTAAGAGTTTTTACGATAGTAGTAGAGGGATTGAGGAAGTTGGTGGCAGAGTTTGGGAGAGTATGTGATAGAAGAAAGCTAAAGATAAATGTGGGTAAAAGTAAGGTGATGAGATGTACAAGGGGTGAAAGTGAGCATTAAGGGAGAGCGACTGGAGGAAGTGGATAGTTTTAGATACTTGGGTGCAAATGTGGCAGGAAAAGGTGGAGTGAAGGTGGAGGTAGAATGTAGATTGAGAGAAGCGAGTAAATGCCTTGGTGGATTAAAGAGTGTAATGAGGAATAGACATTTGGGAATGGATGCTAAGAGGAGACTGTATGAAGGAGTGATTGTGCCAACAGCACTGTATGGGGTAGAAACATGGAACTTAAGAGAAGAAGAGAGAAGGAGTTTGAATGTGTTTGAGATGAGGTGTCTGAGAAGTATGATGGGGGTTACTAGGCTAGATAGTGTGAGAAATGAGGAGGTGAGGAGAACAGGGGTGGAAAAGGAGCTGGGAGATAGGGTTGATGAAAGAATATTAGGATGGTTTGGACACATGGAAAGAATGAGTGAAGAAAGACTAGTAAAAGAGGTATGGAAGGCAGATGTGGAGGGAGTGAACATGAGGGGACGTCCTAGGATGAGGTGGATGGATGGGATGAAGGGGGCTTTGGGAAAGAGGGGAATGTCTGTTGAGGAAGGACGGGAGAGGACAGAAGAGAGGGGTGAATGGAGAATGGTTGTATATGGATGATGTTGTGATTGCATGAGGTGGATGGGGGATGAGGTAGTATGTGTAAGCAAAATTTGACACAGCCCGAATGGATTTCTCCCCGTCCTCTCCTTTTATGCAATGGGGGGACGGAGAGGGGGGGTCGCCAATTTAATGAAGTGGCCTTGCTGTGGATGTGCTGTGTCTTGCGACACTGCTTCTGACCCAGGGCAGTGGACAAGGTGCAGGAATGACCCATCATCCAGGAGGTGCTAAGATAAGAGGGAGGGTGGAGGGGTGTGGAGTGTATTCAGGGATCGAATGGGTGGAAATGATTTTATGCCTTTCCTTTTTTGGCTACCTCCCTTGTAAGGGGGAAAAAGCCTTGGTATATGTATGTATGTAGTAGAGCTTGTGTTAGAATCAGAAATGGAGAATAAGTGGTTTGAGGTAAAAGTGGGACTTTGCCAGGGATGTGTTTTGTCACCTTGGCTGTTCAATTAATACATGGATGGGGTTGTGAGAGAGGTAAATGCAAAGGTAATGGCTCGGGGATTGGAGATGGTTAAAGGAAATTTAGAAAAATGGGAGATAAGCCAGTTGTTATTTGCTGATGTCACCACTTGTCGCAGGATCAGAAGAGGGATTGAGGAAGTTAGTGACAGAGTTTGGGAAGGTGTGCAAAAGAAGGAAGTTGAAAATAAATGTGGGTAAAAGTAAGGTGATGAGATGTATAAAGGGAAAAAGTGGTACCAGACTGGAAGTGGGTATCAAGGGAGAGAGGCTGGAGGAAGTGGATAGTTTTAGATACTTGGGTGTGAATGTGACAAGAAAGGAATGAGTGGTGATGACGGTAGAATGTAGATTAAAAGAAGCAATGTGTAATGAGAAGAAGACATTTTGGAATGGATGCTAAGAGGAGATTGTATGAAGGAGTGATTGTGAAGACAGCACTGTATGGGCCAGAAACATGAAACATAAGAGAGGAGTTTGAATGTGTTTGAGATGAGGTGCCTGAGAAGTATGATGGGGGTTACTAGGCTAGATAGAGTGAGAAATGAGGAGGTGAGGAGGAGAACGGGGATGGGAAGGGAGTTGTTGTTGTTGTGATAGGGTTGATGAAAGAGTATTGGGATGGTTTGGACACATGGAATGAATGAGTGAAAAAAGATTAATAAAAGGGGTGTGGAAGACAGAGTAGTAAGGAGTGAACATAAGGGGGCAATCAAGGATGAGATGGATGGATGGGGTAAAAGGGCTTTGGGAAAGAGGGAAATATCTGTTGAGGAAGGACAGGAGAGAACAGAAGATAGGGGTGAGTGAAGAATGGTTGTGTGTGTATGATGCTGTGATGTATGGAAGGGAGTGGGTGGGGGATGGGGGCGTTGAGGGAGTATGTATGAATGATATTTTGATGCAGCTCGAAAAGATTTCTCCCTGTCTTCTCTTTTTCTGCGTGAGGGGATGGAGAAGGGGGTTGCCAACTAATTGAAGTGGCCTTGTTGTGGATGTTCTGTATCTTACTGCATTACATCTGACCCAGGGCAATGGGCAAGATGCACGGATTACCCATCATCCAGGTCCAGGAGGAGCCAAGAAATGAGGGAGGGAGGGTTGATGAATGGGAGTAGCATATGTGGGGATGAAATGGGTGGGTGTGGATTTATGAATTTGACTTTGGCTACCTCCCTTGTAAGGGGGAAAAAGCCGTTGGTATATGTATGCATGTATTGCTAATATTACTTTTTTTTTCTTGCATATTTAAAGCCTCATCATCAGGTCTCTGTGAAGGTATTTTATAAAGAATGCAAGATTGCTTTTTTATAGTAGGGCTAGATCACTTGTGAGATTTCATGTGACCTATATTGCCTTTGCATTTTTGATAGGCTGTCCAAAGCCAAGTTGATTTTGCTTGCAAACTTGCTAACAAATATGTGATAGTGTTAGTATAGGATATTGATTGCAGAAGTTATACACATTCACTAATTTAGAAACTTCATTGACACCCCTCTGAACCAGAATCACTCAGCAGTATATATATTTTTTCTTTTTCCTTTTCTTTTCTTTCTTTTTTTGTTTTGACTTATCTCCACACACACAGGAATAATGATAATAATAATATTAAATATGTATTTTCTATACCTAAGAATTGGTTGTTTTGGGTTACTTGGGACTCCCTTCCTGCTATAAAGTTGGTTAAATAATTCTTGTCAGTATTATAAATGTGCCAGTGATCTTTTTGGATTGAATTTTTCTGGGGATCATATTGAAAGACTTGTTCATATCTATGATAACCATAACTGCTCTTTCTGGCAGGACTTATTAAATTCTTCCATTAAATCAAAACAACCAAGTCTCAGTACAAAAAGGCTATACACTGGAGTTCTCCGGCATCTAATACTGTCTACTGTTCAGTCTCTTCATGAGTGATCTCCCAACTCCAGAACCAGTATTAAACCTATTCTTTCATATGCAAATGACTTGACAGTGATAACCCAGCACATTAAATACAAAATAGCAAGGGCCCCCAAGCTCACTTGAACAAACTGAATCAGTGGCTCATAAATAACAGAATGGAGACTTCACCCTAAAAATCAGCAGTGATGTAATTCACACCAGACAACCAGAAATTTTTTTTTACAAGCAATTCATTAGAACCACTCTCAACTATACCTTCACAGCATGGTTCCCAACAATCAGCAAAACGAACTGAAACAATTTACAAACATTACAGAATGGAGCACTAAGAGTAATATCATACATACATATACCAAGGCTTTTTCCCCCTTCCAAGGGAGGTAGCCAAAAAGGGAAAGGTGCACCAAAACCACCCCTATTGGGACACCTGCATACAGAAACAAAAATCCTCCCCATAGAACACCACTTGAAAATGACAGGAAAACAAGCCCATGCCGAAACTCTTAACAACACATACTTCTCACACTACATCTCACAAGCACCACCAACAGAGCACAACAAATAAAACTACACTAGCATCATACTAGTCCACAGCCTACCACCCAAACCACACCAAACATCCACACTGAAACACATTCACACCCACATAACTAAACAAGCCCTTCAAGAAAGACCACCAAATTTGGTACTCCAACAACAACTCCCAGATAGAAGTCCCATTGAGAAAATCTTCCCACACCAGATAAGAACCATACTATCGTAAATACTCGCGTATAGGTTCCACTGTTAGTTTGTGGTTGTCAAAGTGGTTATTTGTGGTTGACCCACAGATAGGTCACACTATAATCTGGCAATTTACAAGACCTCTTCAAACATATGGAACCACCGCACAAAAGACTCGGAAGACCTCGTACCACAATGCCCCACCCTAGCTATAGCCAGACAACACAATATCTCTTTTCTAAATGACTTATGGTTCCACTCAGAGGCTGTTCGTGATTTCCTGGAGTATGTGGGTCTTCTGCAAGAGAGACTAGGGGCAACAGATTGATTGAATGATCCATTCATTCATAAAACATTACCATTGTAGAATCAGAAAGACAACAGCCCTCAAATGCCCAAGATGCAGTTGCCGCTAGGAAGACATACATACACAAATATATACCAAAAGTCTTTAGCCCTAAGAAGTGAAGATTCAGAGCTTACACACACTTTCCACCCTCCCTCACCTGTCCAAAACCTATATGTTCTACCTCCCATTGTAGCAACTATATGTAATCAGAATACCTAAAACTACACTGTCCCTCACTCACTTCCTACAAACAGCAGTATAAGACCACTTTATTGAGTGACTTATAGGCCAAACCAGTAGTTGGGCCTCTTACAAGAGAGAACTGGAACAATGGATTGAACAATTATTACTTTCTTATGTCCTAAACACAACATCATTTAGCATTGCTTCTAGTTTTTATTGTTTGGTATCTTTATGTTTGTTATTCTGTCAGTATTTTCTAATATTTGTAATGGCATATGATGCCAATTAGCAAGTTGGTTTCAGTTATAATTCATGTGACATTGACCTGCATTTGAATCCAACAGTTACCAGTGATTTCTACTTGACCTGGAAGTCTGAACACACAGTGCCTACTGACATAAACTCTTCAGTTATTGCTTTTGATACACTTCAGCCTTGTGATTGACACTATTTTTGTTGCTTTATTTGCAGTTACAGCCCAATAGTGCAAGTGGTTCAGGTGCCTTGGAGCACGACTCAACATTTTTATACCGCCCACTACCTGATGGAGTAGTCATTCCAGGACCTCTTCCCTTGGGTGTAGCAGTTATTGATGCATCAGTGGTTCTTTTTGGACAGATGTTTCCTCTTGTTGCCAGCAAACACAGGCTCAAGGTAGATACTCACAAGGATAATACCTAGAGAATTCTTTATATTTGAAGGGTGGATTATTGTACTAGCTGTAGTTTTTGACAAATGAATCTGACAGAGTAGTATGAAATGTGCTGATTGTTGATGTATGTTCCTTTTTAGTAGTACTTAGTGAAATGTATGAGTCATCAGATTGTGCTTTGCAATTTGCTCATAGAGTTGTATGTTTATGTTAGAGATTACATGAATCATACCACACTAGGGTGCCTCAAGTTCATATTTCCACAACTTGGTAGGTGAAGTGGCCTTGCTGTGGATGTGCTGTCTTGCTGCATTGTTTCTGCCCTAGGGCATTGGGCAAGATGCAGTGATGACCCATCATCCAGGAGGAGCCAAGATAAAAGGGAGGGAGGTGTGTTGAATGGGAGTGGAATGGATTGGGTGGGGATGAAATGGGTGGGAGTGGAACTATGCCTTTTGACTTTGACTACCTCCCTTATAAGGAGGAAAAATCCATTTACATATATATGTAGGTGGGTACAAGGAAGCACATGAGTACATTCATGCACATTAATGCAAATGTATTTTCACATTGGCAGATGCTAAACCTATTTGGAGAAATGATCCGTGCAGCCAAGAGCCAAAGACAGGAAGCTGTACAGACGAATATATTCACTGCAGTCTTGAGTGCTCTGAAAGGCTTAGCAGATAACAAATCTTCATTTAGCCAAGAGGATGTCAAAACAGCTGCAACCAACCTCATTTTGGTAAGCCACCAAAATTATTTATTCATTTATCAGTTGTTTCTAGGTAATGAAAGTGTTTTATCAATGGGCAAATTAGCATTCAAATTACCATAAGTATAAAGAATACAGCATTTTTCATTAGATTATGAATGTTTAATGAAATTATTGTGCCTTTGCATCGTTCAGTTTGACCTGATGGTACTAATTATATGTATTACAACCATCAGGGTGGTCTTACTCATCCAAGTCCAGTTCTGCGCTGTGCCTCAGGGGAAGCTATTGGCCGCATGGCACAAGTTGTTGGAGATCCAAGATTTGTGGCTGAAATGGCACAGAATAGCTTTGACAAATTGAAGAGTGCACGGGATGCTGTGAGTCGCACAGGCCACTCCCTTGCATTAGGGTGCCTGCATCGCTATGTGGGTGGTATGGGGTCAGGACAACATCTTAGCACTTCGATCAGTATTCTTCTTGCTCTGGCTAAGGACAGCACGTCACCACTTGTACAGGTGAGGCAGTTGTATTTAGACATTTAAGAGAAATATGGTATTCATAAGATGAGCCATGAAATCATATTATTATCCTAAAAGTAATTGAGGGAGTCAAAGAGAGAGTCACAAGGTGTGCAAAGATGGTGTGTGGATCAAGGAGGATGGGAGGAAATAGAAGGAAGGGTAGTGAGTGGTGGGATGAGGAAGAGAAGAAGCAAGCTTTCACACATTGGTTACGAAATAAGACGAGGGAATCATATGAAAGGGACAGAGGAAAGAGAAGAGAAGTAAAGCATAAGATAAAGGATGCAAAGAGGAGAGCAGATGTGAAATGGGGTAAGAATATGACAGAAAATTTTAAAAGTAATAAAAAGATCTTTTGGAAAGAAATTAAGAGAGGAAGAGGAGGCAAATCAAGTAGAGAAGAAAAGGTAAAAGGTGCAGATGGAGAGATGAAAATGGAAGAGAAGGCAGTAAGAGAAAGATGGACAGAGTATTTTAGGGAGTTTCTTAAGGGAAGTTAAGCATAAGATAAAGGAAGCAAAGAGGAGAGCAGATGTGAAGTGGGGTAAGAGTATGACAGAAAATTTTGAAAGTAATAGATGTTTTGAAAAGAAATTAAAAGAGGAAAAGGAGGTGAATCAAGTAGAGAAGAAAAAGTAAAAGGTGCAGATGGAGAGATGATACTGGGAGAGAAGGCAGTGAGAGGAAGGTGGGCAGAATATTTTAGGGAGTTGCTAAATGTGAAGGAGGATAGGGAGGGAAAGGTAGTTGCAGTGGGAAGCGTTAAGAAAATGAGTGATGAGTGAAAATGGAGGAGAAATAGGGAAAGATGAAGTGAAAGAAGATGATGAGAGCAGGTAAGGCACCTGGGTTGGATGGATGCCATGCAGAATGTCTAAAGAAAGGAGGTACAGTTATGGTGGACTGGCTGGTGAGGTTATTTAATGTTTGTTTAAGAGAGGGTAGAGTGCCGGAGGACTAGAGGAGTGCCTGTATCGTTCCACTTTACAAGCGAAAGGGGGACAAATGTGAGTGTAGTAGTTTCAGAGGGATCAGCTTGTTGAGTGTAGTTGGGAAGGCTTATGGGAGGGTCTTGATTGAGAGGATTATGAGAGGAACAGAGGGAGTAATTGCTGTACTAGTGTTAGGAAGAATGATGTCCTTTTATTAAATGTCAGGAGGACAAATCTTCAATAAATAATATTTATTCTCCCTCCTTTATTCTACCTGACATACAGGTAGATCCCTTCTTCATCACACCTGTGACTGCCTTTTCATGGTAGAAACACTGATATATATATATATATATATATATATATATACAGGTAGTCGTCGACTTACGACCGAGTTCGGTTCCGACAGACAGGTCGTAAGTCGATCTGGACGCAAGTCGGTCTTTATATATATATACAGCATATACTACCCTTTAAATATTTTTTGTTACTGTATATATATATTGTATATTATATTTAGCATACTGAAATAATCTTAGCATTTTAGAACTATGTTGTATAGTATTTCTTAACCTTTTTATAATTTTATCTGATTTTCTTTGGGAAACGTAGCCTAGGCCTAAGCATACTGAATAAAATCCTATCATCTTTAACCTATGATATCTAATACTGTACTGGTAATTTCTAACCTTTTTATTATTTTACCATCAGACTTTCTTTAAGAAACGTATGCATACTGAATATAATCTTATTATCTTTGAGCTACGTTGTTTAATATTCATTAACTTTTTTATAATTTTCATTAGGAAATGTAGCCTAGGCATACGCATACTGAATAAAGTCCTGTCATCTTTGACCTACAAATACATTTTTGTTGGTTACATTAAAATCATTACAAGGCAAAATTAGGAATTTTTTTAAATTTCAAAACACATTCTTTTTGTTTACGTACTGTACCGAAAATATTGTTATCGACAACAGACTGGGCATAAACAAAGTATACTGTTGAATTTTATTAATCGCAAAACATAAAAATACAAAATGCTGTACCGAACATATTGTTATCGACAACAGACTAGGCATAAAAAAAGTTTTACTGATACATTTTATTAATTGCAAAACATATAAAAATACCAAATGCAAGGCAAAATTAGGATTTTTTTTTATTTCAAAACACATTCTTTCCGTTTACGTACTGTACCGAACATACTGTTATCGACAAACTAGCCTAGGCATAAAAAAATATTGTTACATTTTATTAATTGCAAAACATATAGAAATACAAAATGCAATGCAAAATTAGGAAAGATTTTACTTCAAACAAAAAATTGAAAGAAATATTTAGCTGGCTGGGATGCTGACGCTGTCGGTAGCCTGCCAAAACTATCGCACTAGCGTCTCACGGCGTGCGGAGTAATTGTGTCTACGCTGCCAGACATAACATTGCAATTCTATTACTCTATCAAATGTTAAATATTATTGCACTATCTCGTGGTCATAAAGTCGATCAGTCGTAAGTCGCATATGTCGTAAGTCGACGACTACCTGTATATATATATATATATATATATATATATATATATGCATATATATAAATATATATATGCATGCAATGGGGGGATGAAGAGGGGGAGTCGCCAATTTAATGAAGCGGCCTTGCTGTGGATGTGCTGTGTCTTGCAACACTGCTTCTGACCCAGGGCAGTGGACAAGGTGCAGGAATGACCCGTCATCCAGGAGGTGCTAAGATAAGAGGGAGGGTGGAGGGGTGTGGAGTGTATTCAGGGATGGAATGGGTGGAAATGATTTTATGCCTTTTCCTTTTTGGCTACCTCCCTTGTAAGGGGGAAAAAGCCTTGGTATATGTATGTATATATATATATATATATATATATATACATACATATATATATCTTTATATATATCTTTCTCCTGCATTTCTCTCCACATCTCTCTCTCTCCCTATCCCTCCATCTCTTGTTCTTTCCTTTTCTCTTTCTCCCCCCTCTATCTCTTCCTCTTGTTCTCTTTCTCACAGATATAATATGTGTTATTTCTCTTTCCCCCTCCTCCTCCTCTCCCTCTCTTACTTTCCCTCTCCCTCTCTCTCACATATGATTAAAGCAGTTACTAAATTATCACAATACTTTTACAGGTGTGGGCCCTCCATGCATTATCACTTATTGTTGACTCTGGAGGGCCAATGTTCAGGAGTTATGTAGAGCCTTCACTTTCTTTGTTGTTAGAATTGTTACTCTCAGTTCCACCACATACTGTGGATGTGCACCAGTGCATTGGCAAATGTCTCCAAGCTCTCATTACCACAGTTGGGCCTGAATTGCAAGGTAAGATGTAATCAGTTATTTGATTATTGTTTTGAGTTGAGCAAACTTAAAAGCCATAGTCTGACAGCTTTGGCAGCAGTTGTCATACCCTCTCATAGGTGTGTGGGGCTACAGGGAGAAGGATGCCTAGTCCTATCCCCATTCCATTTTTGTCACTGCATACGACTCAAGTGGAAATACTTGGTAGCAGTATTTTTTTTTTCCCACCACAGGGTTAGGCAAAGAAAGGAAATTAATATTCAGAGAAATGGTACAGGACAGTAACAAGAGTGGGGGGACAGCATAACAGAGCAACAATCACAGTATGATAAAGTATAATAATTTTTCTACGAACAGAGATTTCCTCTACCATAGACAAAATTATGTGTGGTTCTGGTCCATAGGGGTGCCCCATATAGACCCTTAAGTATCAGCTGCATGCTACTGAGCAGCTTTTAACCCCACAATAACATGCAGCTAATACCTCAGGGTATTTATTAATACTGAGAGTAAAAGAGAATGAGTAATACAGCAGTGACTTTATATTTTATAATGTGAGTAGTGTGATATAAATTTCATATGACAGGTGATGTTGTGTGTGAGAATTTGAGTCATACTGAAGTGGTTAATTGATTATATAGTGGTAACCAGGAGAGGAATAGGAAGAGTTTTAGATGTACACATTCAAAGGGGAAAGAGTAGGGGAATACCAGATCATTTTTCGGTGGAAGGTAAGATTGGAGTGGAGGATAGATGGAGAAAAAGGAAAAGGACAGAAGGTAGAGAGATGCTTAGTGTAAACTGCTGAAATGGGGAACAAAAGGAGAAGGAGTACAAGAAGAAGCTGAGAGAAGAGTGGAAGTGAGTGAAGGATAGAGTAGAACTATGAGTGGAGGAGGAATGGGGATATTTCAAGGAGGGATTCACAAGGTGTGCAAAGATGATGTGTGGAACAAGGACAGGAAGAAATAGAAGAAAGGGTAGTGAGTGGTGGGATGATGAAGCAAAGAAGGTTGTAGAAGAGAATGAGCTTTCACAGATTGGTTACAAAATAGGACGAAAGAAGCATATGAAAAGTAGAAATGAAAAGTAAATCATAAGATAAAGGAGGCAAAGAGGAGAGCAGATGTGAAGTAGGCTAAGCATATGATAGAAAATGTTTCAAGTAATAGGAAGTGGTGTTGAAAGGATATTAAGAGAGGAAGAGGAGGCAAATCAAGTAGGGAAGAAAAGGTAAAAGGTACAGATGGATAGATGATAATGGAAGAGACAGCAATAAGAGGATGATGGGCAGAATATTTTAGGGAGTTGCTGAATGTAAAGAAGGATAGGAAAAGGTAGTTGCAGTGGAAAGCACTAAAAAAATGAGTGGTGAGTGAAAAAAATGGAGGAGAAATAAGGAAAGATGAGGTGAAAGGAGTTATTAAAGGGATGAAAGCAGGTAAGACACCTGGGATAGATGGGTGTCATGTGGAGTGCCTAAAAAAGGGAGGTACAGTGATGGTGGACTGACTGGTGAGGTTGTTTAGTGTTTGTTTAAAAGAGAGTAGAGTGCTGGAGGACTGGAGGAATGCCTGTATAGTTCTGCTTTACAAAGGAAAGTGGGACAAGTGTGAGTGTAGTAGTTTCAGAGGGATCAATTTGTTGAGTGTAGTTGGGAAGGCTTATGGGAGGGTTTTGATTGAGAGGATTAGGAACAGAGGGAGTAATTAGTGAGGAACAGTATGGGTTTAGGACAGGTAGGGATTGCATAGATCAGATTTTTGTGGTAAGGCAGATATGTGAGAAAGCTTTAGGAAAAGATAAGGATGTTTTTGGGGCCTTTATAGATTTGGAAAATGTTTATGACGGTAGACAGGAAGGCACTGTGGGAGATACTGGTGATATATGGGATAGAGTAAAAGCTCCTAAGAGATTTTACAAGAGTAGTAGAACTTGTGTTAGAATCAGAAATGGAAGGAGTGAGTGGTTTGAAGTAAAGGTCAGGGAAGTGTTATGTCACCTTAGCTGTTCAATTTATACATAAATAGGGTGGTGTGAGAGGTAAATGCAAGGGTGCTGGTTTGGGGATTGGAGATGGTTAAAGAAATTGGAGAAAAGTGGGAGATAAGCCAGTTGTTGTTTGCTGACAACATTGTGCTTGTAGCAAGATCAGAGGAGGGGTTGAGGAAGTTAGTGTTTGGAGTATGGGAAGTTGAAGATAAATGGGGGTAAAAGTAAGGTGAGAGGATGGCAGTAAATTGGGAGTGTTAAGGGAGAGACTTGAGGAAGTGGATAGCTTTAGATACTTGGATGCAAATGTGGCCGGAAAGGGAGGAGTGGAGGTGGAGGTAGAATGTATATTGAGAGGAGCAAGTAAATGGTTAGGTGAGTAAGAAGTATGATGAAAAATAGACATTTGTGAATGGATGCTAAGAGGAGATTTTTCTAAAAGAGTGATTGTGCCGACAGTGCTGTATAGGGCAGAAACATGGAACATAAGAGAGGATGAGTTTAAACGTGTTTGACATGAAATGCCTGAGAAGTATGATAGGGGTTACAAAACTGGATAGAGTGAGAAACGAGGGAGTTGAGAAGGAGGGCGGTTATGGAAAGGCAATTGGTAGATAGGGTTGATGAAAGAGTATTGGTATGGATGTGCAGTGTCTTGTTACATTGCTTCTGACTCAGGGTAGTGGATGAGATGCAGGGATGACCCATCATCCAGGAGGAGCCAAGAAAAGAGGGAGGGAATGGAGTATGTGGGGATGAAATGGGTGGGAGTGGAGTGTGTGGGGATGAAATGGGTGGGAGTGGATTTATTCCTATGACTTTGTCTACCTCCCATATAAGGGAGAAAAGGCCATTGATATATGTTCATATGTACTACCCCATCCATATACACATTGAACAAACAAGGTGACATTACACAATGCTGGTGCAGCCCCACCCCTTCAGACCACTCACTCCTACAATTTCCAACCATAACACAACCTACTACTATCATCAGTGTTTTTGACTCCCATTAACTTTTCCCCTGTCCCATACATCTGCAACACCTCCAAATCAGATGTGGATCCTAAGATTTTTAGGCTTCTTTTCCAGCAGACAAAACTATTGTCTTTTGGAAAACAACCCTAAAATTTCAGGTCTCACATTTGTTGCTTATATGACCCTCAACCCACATATCAGATAAACCTACCAAAATCCATTGAGTTCAGACAATATAAAGAAACTCTAATTACTAACTTCAAGCAATTTGTAATACATATACCAAAGGCTTTTTCCCCCCCTTACAAAGGAGGTAGCCAAAGTCAAAGACATAAATCCACTCCCACCCGTTTCATCCCCACATACTCCACTCCCATTCACCACCCCTCCCTCCCTCTTTTCTTAGCTCCTCCTGGAGGATGGGCCATCCCTGCATCTTGCCCACTGTCCTGGGTCACAAGCAATGTAGCAAGACACAGAACATCCACAACAAGGCTGCTTCATTTAATTGGTGACCCCCTTTCCATCCTCTTGTGCAGAAAAAAAGAAGACGGGGAGAAAACCCTTCAGGCTGTCAAAAAATCATTCACAAGTACTTCCTCACCCCCCATCCACTCCCATGCATCACAGCATCATCCATACACAACAATTCTCCATTCACTTCTATTTTTTGTCTTCTCCCTTCCTCAACAGACATTCCCCTCTTTCCCAATGCCCCTTTTACCCCACCCATCCATCTCATCCTTGGTCATGCCCTCATATTCACTACCCCCACCTCTGTCTTCCACACCTCTTTTACTAATCTTTCTTCACGCATTCTTCCCATATGTCCAAACCATCTCAATGCTCTTTCATCAACCCTATCTCCCAACTCCTTTTCCACCCCCACTCTCCTCCTCACCTCCTTGTTTCTCACTCTATCCACCCTAAGTTATATTTCTATAGTGTTGTTCCCAACAATCAGTAAAACAAATTATGTAAACATTTAACCAACAATAAAGCACTGAGAGTAATGACAGGATCTACAAAAACCATCCCAGTAGGACATCTGCACACACAAACTAAAATCCTCCTTATATTGCATTATATAAAAATGATAGGTACAGTTCAATGCTAGAACCTTAAACACCACTCACCAGTCTCCATATATCATGCAAGCACTTTCAGCTGAACACAGCTAAAAAAAAAAAAAAAAATAGCAGCAGCTTGCTACAAGAAACATCCACCGTACTCAGTACTCCAACACTCTCCAGTCATCATCCCCACAGAAAAAATCCCTTTCAAGAGAAATAAGAACCACATTAGCACAGTTACATTCAGGACACCATCCAGCATTAATACAGTACTAACACAAAATAGGCCTGGCCACATTGATGGAACCACACTGAAGACACATAACACCTCACTCTTCAGTGTTCCACACAAACAATCCATATACACCTTTATAGTATTTTTTGCTAAGTGACTTATGGGCACATTTGGTGGTTGTGGTCAGTTAGCAGGCAGCTGTAGGCCTCTTGCAACAGAGATCTGGGGTAACTGACTGGTTGATGATGGTAGTGGGTTGGACATGAGTTTGTACGATGAGAGCCCAGAGAAAGTTGAGTAATTTAATTATTTGGGAGCACATACAAGTATTCACATGGAAGAGTGAATGTGTAGGTGAATTATAGAGGAAAGGAGTCATATAAATGTCTATGACATAGTGTGACCCATAAAATGTTAGTTTGATTCTTATTGATATTTTCCATTTTTTGTGAGTATGGTAAGTTTGTAAGATGTTACTAAATAGATTTGTTCCATGGCTAACTTTCTACTCAAAATTATTAGGTACAAGTGGAAGTGTGGTCATGGCACGTTGGTCACTATTGTGTGGCTGTGGCATCATGCAAGAGCATCATGATCCTTTGGTCCAAGCAGAAGCTACTGCATGCCTTCAACAGCTACACATGTTTGCACCAAGGCATGTTAACCTTTCAACACTGGTGCCCACCTTGGTTGTGAGTATTTCTAAAAGTTGTTTGTTATGAACTACCTATTCAGCACAGAATTATGCACATTTCATTGTGGTAATACATGTGTATTGAACCCCTACACACATGGTAGTTTTTAATTTTGTGTGCTCACTAGAGACAGGTCACTCAAAAACTTATCATTTTCTGCTGTAAATAAGATGAGGAGCTAAGGAGCTAACATGAAGAGCTCGGATGAGAGGGTGGAAAGGGTGGGAATGGGTATGTGCCTTTTGACTTTGGCTACCTCTCTGGTAAGGAGGAAAAGCCCTTGGTATATAGATAGGTAGAAATAAGATGTGTACAATAACAATGAATCTAGTATCAAAAGAAACCCCAACCCTTGTTGGGTAAGAGAGCTAGTGACATTGCCTTCACTATGCCAACCATCAGAGAAACTCCTTGACCTCATATTTGCACACTATGCGCAAGGCACTTAGTCCATGTAGATGAGCAACTAGGTAGTCCTAATCATTAATCATTTCACTACACCTCCCATGTGCCTTACCAACTACAATAAATAGATTGATCCCTCCACAGCTACTATATGGTACTATGTATATATGATCATTAATGTACTTTAATTTTTCTCAATGATACAGAAAAAATTGAATAGCAATCACCTCCTGTTACGAAGAGCTGCGGTGTCCTGTTTAAGGCAGCTGTCCCAACGTGAAGCCCGTGAAGTGTGTGAACATGCACTTAGCCTTACTACAGAGGAGGGACCAGATCAAGGTTAGCAGTATCAGTATTGATAATCACTGTAATGAAAAAAGTCTTTCAATTACATTGCCCTGTTTATCTTGCAGGGAGTATGTGTGAATGATATTTTGATGCAGCCTGGAGGGATTTCTCCCCATCTTCTCTTTTTTGTATGATGGGACAGAGTGGGGGGTCACTGATTAAATGAAGCAGCCTTGCTGTGGATGTGCTGTATCTTACTACATTGCTTCTGACCTAGGGCAGTGGGTGAGATGCAGAGATGACTCATCATCCAGGAGGAGCCAAGAAAAGAGGGAGGGATGGGTGGTTTCAACTCGATGAAACATGGAATAGTAAAGCTGAATGGCCAAACCCTTCCATTTGAAATGAACTCGAAAATTCTGCACCTTACTTTTGATACTCACACATCAAAGATCTGAGTGTGAAAATCAGTAAGAAAATAAACTGAAATCAGTATCAAGCATCAGTTTTGAACAGTAGAAGGAAACTTATCATAGTCTACAAGTGGCTCTTAAGAACCCCACTCAACTACACTTCCACAATATGGTTCTCATCAATTAGAAAAACGTAGACAACATACAGTATAAAGTAATCATATAGAATAATAACAGGATGTACCTAAACCCAGGGCAGTGGTCGAGATGCAGGGATGACCCATCATCCAGGAGGAACCAAGAAAAGAGGGAAGGAGGGGTGGTGAAAGGGAGTGGAGTATGTGAGTATGAAATGGGGGTGAGTGAATTTATGCCATTTGACTTTGGTGAATATGAGGGGGTGTTCTAGGATGAGATGGATGGATGAGGTGAAAGGGGCATTATAAAAGAGGAATGTCTGGAGGAAGGACAGGAGAGGACAGAAGATAGGGGTGAATAGAGAGGGGTTGTGTATAGAGGATGCTGTGATGCATGAGGGGGAGTGGGTGGGGGATTGGGAGTGGAGAAGTATATATGAGAAAAAAAATTGACGCAGCCCGGAGGGATTTCTCCCCATCTTCCCTTTTTCTGCATGGGGGGACAGAGAGGGCGGGTCGCCGAATTTATGAAGCGGCCTTGCTGTGGATGTGCTGTGTCTTGCGACACTGCTTCTGACCCAGGGCAGTGGACTGGATGCAGGGATGACCCATCATCCAGGAGATGCCAAGATAAGAGGGAGGGAGGAGGGTGGAGGGGAGTGGAATATATAGGAAATGGAATGGGTGGGAGTGGTTTCTATGCCTTTTTCTTTTTGGCTACCCCCCCATGTAGGGGGAAAAAGCCTTTGGTATATGTATGTATGACTTTGGTAACCTCTCTTATAATGGGGAAAAAGCCCTTGGTATATGTACCAAAACCACCCCAATAGAATACCTGCACAAAGGATCCAAAATTCTCCCATAGAATATCACATGAAAATAATAGGTACCTAGTTTTGTACAGGAGACCTTAACTCTACTTACCCATCTCATTGCATCACATGACCACAACCAACTGAATCCAGATAAAGATACATTCACACCCAATCATATATCAAACACTAAAGTACTGGCCACGAAACATCCTTCTACCTCAGCACTCCCCCAGACATTAGCTCCACAGGAAAATTCCTCCCAAGAGATACAAGAACCATACTAGCATAGCTGCATTCAGGTCACCGTACAACACTAAGACCAACACAGAACAATATTGGCCATGGAAACAAGCTGCCCCAAATGGAACTATCAGGCAGCAGAAACTGACCATCTTATCTTACACTGCCCCACAGCTGCCTCTCAAGACACCAACACAGTATTAATTCTTTGAATGTTGAATGATTTATGGGCCAGTCTGGTGTTCATTGATGGGTATCTGAGAGCCATAGGTCTCCAGCAAGTGAGACTTTGGACAATAGAATAATTTCTTCATTTTCATGAATTGCCTTTCAATAAGGGAAAAAAAAAAAAAATCTTTCTATTTTAGGGATTGTAATGACAGAGAATGGCTTGCCAGGCATACTCTTCAGTCTGCTGGATACAGAAACTGACTGTGTGCTGGTACAACATGTTCACCATACCCTCACGTCCACACTTCAGTCACTGGCCACTTCACATCTCAACATGTGGCTGACACTCTGCAGGGAGGTTCTTACAAGTGCTTCAGGTGGGTAGGAGGAAGATTCAGCTGATCTTATGAATAATTGGTGAAGGCATTTAGAAACCTTAAGGTTTGAATTCTTGATATCAGTAGATAATATAATACTCAAGCTGCTCCTCTCTCTTTTTTTCTCTTTTTTTTTCTCATTCTGTTTTCATCTTTCCCCTCCCTTTTCCTCTCCCTCTTCCTGCCTCTTTTTCTCTCTTTTCCTATCTTTATCCTGCTCTTTGTCTTCCTCTCTCTTCCTCTTTTCTCTCCCTCTTCCTCTATCCTCCTCTCTTCTCTCCACTATTTTTCTCTTTTTCTCTCTTTTTCTCTTTTATCTCTCTTGATACCTCTCTCTCCCATTCTCTATCCCTCCCTTTCTCTCTCTCTCTTTCTCTCCCCCCCTCTCTCTCTCTCTCTCTCTCTCTCTCTCTCTCTCTCTCTCTCTCTCTCTCTCTCTCTCTCTCTCTCTCTCTTTCTCTCCCCCCTCTCTCTCTATCCCAGTCTCTTTCTCTCTCTCCCTCTCTCACTCCCTCTTTCTCTCTCCCTCCCCTCCCTCTCTCTTTCTCTCTCCCTCCCCTCCCTCCCTCTTTCTCCCTCCCTCTTTCTCTCTCCCTCCCTCTTTCTCTCTCCCTCCCTCTTTCTCTCTCCCTCCCTCTTTCTCTCTCCCTCTCTCTTTCTCTCTCTCTCTCTCTCTCTCTCTCTCTCTCTCTCTCTCTCTCTCTCTCTCTCTCTCTCTCTCTCTCTCTCTCTCTCTCTCTCTCTCTCTCTCTCTCTCTCTCTCTCTCTCTACCTCTCACTCTCTCCCTCTCCCTCTCTCATTCTCTCTCTCCCTCCCTCCCTCTGTCATTCTCTCTCTCTCTCCCTTTTTCTCCCTCTCTCTCTACCTCTGTCTCTCTCTCTCTCTCTCTCTCTCTCTCTCTCTCTCTCTCTCTCTCTCTCTCTCTCTCTCTCTCTCTCTCTCTCATCTTCATCATTTTCTAACACTCTTGGCTGTCATAGCAGTCATGCAGATTAGGAAATGCAAAAGAATATTATTTATCTTGATTGTATCTAAACTTCAAGGATTTTTATTCCTTTCAGGAAGTTGCATTACATCATACTTTGTGCACTTTCCAGGAAAGTGATGTGGAATACCACATTCATAAACCAGTAGATTCCAGACACTTTCTTTTCAGATCAAACCCAATAAGTAATGAGAGGAGAATTAAGCAACTCTGTATCAACAAGTGTTGATGAATCTCCAAAGAAATACAAAAGCATTTTTTTCTTTTTGTTTTTAGAAAGCAGTCAAGATGAAGTTACTGGAGAATTGGGAGAGGGAGATGAGGATGACAGCATCCAGATTCATACTGGAGGAGACCCAGATCCCAACCCAAGTGTCCCTCCTCGCTGGACAACACGAGTGTTTGCTGCACAGTGTGTGGCCAAAATCATTCAGGAATGTGAAGGCAATCGTGCTCATTTTGATTTAGCACTAGCAAGAGAAATTCAGACAACAAAGATGAAAGGTACTTGTCTAAGAATTTTTTTATTATTACTGTACAGTGTTTAGGAAGAAAGTCAAGCATAAGTACACATGGGAGAGATTTGGATGTACATGTTCTAAGGGGAGAGAGTGGAACAATATCAGATAATTTTGGTGGGAGGTAAGATGAAAGTGGAGGATAGACAAAGAGGAAAAGGACAGAAGGTAGGAGGTGCTTAGAGTAAACTGTTTAAATGAGAAAGAAAAAGAGGAATACAAGGAGAAGCTGAGAGAAGAGTGGGAGGGAGTGAAAGATATAGTAGAACTAGGAGAGAAGGGGATGTTTCAAGGAGGGAGTCACAAGGTGTGCAAAGATGGTGTGTGGAACAAGGAGGATGGGAGAAAATATAAGGAAGGTTAGTGAGTGCTGTGATGATGAAGCAAAGAAGGTTGTAGAAGAGAAGAAATGAGCATTCACAGATTGGTTATAAAATAGGATGAGAGAATCATATGAGAGGTACAAAGAAAAGAGAAATAAAGTATAAGATAAAGGAAGCAAAGAGAACAGATGAAAAATGGGGTAAGAGTATGACAGGAAGGAAATTAAGAGAGTAAGAGGAGATGACTCAAGTAGAGAAGGAAAGGTAAAAGATGCAGATGGAGAAATGATAATGGAAGAGATAGTATTAAGAGGAAGATGGGTAGAGTATTTTAGGGAGGGTGGAGGGGAGTGGAGTGTGATAAGGTGGAATGGGTGGGAGTGGTTTTTATGCCTTTGTTTTTTGGCTACCTCCCTTATAAGTGGGGGAAAAAGCCTTTGGTATATATATGTATGTATGCTAAGTGTGAAGGAGGATAGGGAGGGAAAGGTATTTGCTATTGGAATAGCTAAGAAAATGATGGTGATGAATGAGGAAAATGGAGGAGAAATGAGAAAAGATGAGGTGAAAGCAGTTGTTAGAATAATGAGAGCAGCTAAGGCACCTGGGTTAGATGGATGTCATGCAGAGTGTCTAAAAAAGGGAGGTACAGTGATGGTGGACTGACTGGTAAGGTTGTTTAATGTTTGTCTAAAAGAGGGTAGAGTACCTGATGACTGTAGGAGTGCCTGTATATTTCTGCTTTACAAGGGAAAAGGGGACAAATATGAGTGTTGTATTTTCAGATAGATCAGTTTATTGAGTGTATTTGGGAAGTCTTATGGGAGGGTTTTGAATGAGAGGATTAGGAGAGGAACAGAGGGAGTAATTAGTGAGGAACAGTGTGGGTTTAGGACAGGTAGGGGTTGTGTTGATCGGGTTTTTGTAGTAAAACAGATATGTGAGAAAGCTTTAGGAAAAGGTAAGGATGTATTTTGGGCCTTTATGGATTTGGAAAAGGCTTATGACAGGGTAGACAGGAAGGCACTGTGGGAGGTATTGTAAATATATGGGATAGGAGGAAAGCTGTTAAGAGCAGTCAAGAGATTTTACTAGAGTAGTAGAGCCTGTGTTAGCAATTAGAAATGGAGAGAGTGGTTTGAAGTAAAGGTGGGACTTTGCACTTCGCCAGTGATATGTTATGTCACCTTGGCTGTTCAATTTATACATGGATGGGGTGGTGCGAGAGGTAAACACAAGTGTAATGGTCAGGGGTTTGAAGATGGTTAAAGAAAATGGAGAAAAATGGGAAATAAGCCAGTTGTTTTTTGCTGATGACATTGTGCTTGTAGCAGGATCAGGGGAGGAATTAAGGAAGTTAGTGATTGGAGTTTGGGAAGGTGTGCAAAAGAAGGAAGTTGAAGATAAATGTGGGTAAAAGTAAGGTGATGAGATTTACAAGGGGAGAGGATGGCAGTAAATTGGAAGTGAGTATTAAGGAAGAGACACTGGAGAAAGTAGATAGCCTTAGATACTTAGGTGCAAATGTGGGGAAAAGGGAGGAGTGGAGGTTGAGGTAGAATGTAGATTGAGAGAAGCAAGTAAATGTATTGGGTGATTTAAGTGTAATGAGAAATAGACATTTGGGAACGGATGCTAAAAGAAGATTGTATGAAGGAGTGATTGTGCCGACAGCACTGTATGGGGGCAGAAACATTGAACATAAGAGAAGAAAAGTTTAAATGTGTCTGAGATGAGGTGCTTGAGAAGAATGTTAGGGGTTACTAGGCTGGATAGAGTGAGAGATGAGGAGGAGAGTGGGGGTGGAAAGGGAGATGGGAGATAGGGTTGATGAAAGAGTATTGGGATGGTTTGGACACATGGAAAGAATGAGTGAAGAAAGATTAGTAAAAGAGGTGTGGAAGGCAGAGGTGGAAGTAGTGAACATGAGGGGGTGACCATGGATGAGATGGATGGATAGGTTAGAAGGGGCTTTGGGAAAGAGGGGAATGTCTATTGAGAAAGGAAGGGAGAAGACAGACGATAGGGGTGAGTGGAGAATGGTTATGTATGGATGATGCTGTGATGCATGGAAGGGGGTGGGGGAGTATGTGTGAATGATATTTTGATGCAGCCGAAAGGGATTTCTACCCATCTCTTTTTTGCATGAGAGGACAGAGAGAGGGCTCACCGATTAATGAAGCAGCCTTGCTGTGGATGTGCTGTCTCTTCCTACCTTGCTTCTGACCCAGAGCAGTGGGGGAGATGCAGGGATGCCCTTTCATCCAGGAGGAGCCAAGAAAAGAGGGAAGGAGAGGATGGTGAATGGGAGTGGAGTACGTGGGGGATGAAATGAGTGGGAGTGGAGTACGTGGGGGATGAAATGAGTGGGAGTGGATTTATGCCTTTGTCTTTGGCTACCTCCCTTGTAAGGATGAAAAAGCCATTGGTATATGTATATGTTTTTACCTAGTTGTATTTTGCGGGCGAAGAGCTATGCTCGTAGTGACCCGCAGTTGTATCTTTCCGCATCCAGTTCTTTCTTAAAATCATGTATAGTTTTAGCACTCTATTTTCTCTTTCAATTTGTTCCATGTATCTTTTACTCTGTGTTTGGATAGCTGTTCTTTTTCAAATCTCTTCTGTAACTGTCCTTAAGTTTCTTCTCATGTTCTCTTGTATTTCTTCTGTCCCATTTAAGTAGGTCATCCCTATCAAGGATTTCCATCCCTTTCATAATTCTGTAGATGGTTATCAAATCGCCTCTTTCTCTTCTTTGTTCCAGAGTTAGTAAGTTTAGTTTGTCCAATCTTTGTTCGTATGTCAACTTGCTAAGTATTGGTGCCATCATTGTCAATGCTCTTTGAATTCTTTATATTTTCTTTGTTCTTTATTGTACTAGGTGTCCATAGTGATGCTGCATATTCTAATTTTGGTCTTATCAGTATAACTAGTATTTTCCTTACCATTTCCTTGTCCATGTAGTCAAAGGCCACTTTCATTGATCTTATTAAATTGTAAGTTTCTCCAACTATTTTGTTTACATGTTTGTCTGGTAACATGTCATTTGAGATAATTACTCCTAGGTCTCTTTCTGAGTTTACTTTTGTAGCTTCCTTTGTACCAATTTTGTATTGACCGGATATTCTATTTTTACGTTTTCCAAATTCTATTAAACTACATTTCTTAATGATGAAATTCATTTCATTCTTTATACTCCATTTCTAGACTTTGTCCAGGTCTTCTTGAAAAGATTTGCAATCTTCTGTACTTAATCTCTTTAATAGTTTTGCACCATCTGCAAAGAAGTTTATATAACATTTGATTCCTTCATCCATGTCATTTATATAAATAGCAAACCTTATTGGAGCCAATATCAGAGCCTTAGGGGATTCCACTTATCATATTTACCCAATTTGAGTTCTTTTCTCTTGGTATCACTCTCATTTTTCTTCCGTTCAAGAAGTCTTTCATCTATTCCAATAATTTTCCCTGTATTCCACCCATTGTTTCAATTTTTCTTAATAGCTTTTTGTGTGGTACTGTGTCAAAAGCCTTTTGTAAGTCCAAGAAGGCAGTCTGCCCAGCTGTCTCTTTCTTGTATTATTTCTACTAATCTTGACTAAAAGCATATTAAGTTTGTAGTACATGATCTTCCACTTCTAAATCCAAATTGGTTGGGGTTTAGTATTTTGTTCTCTTCCAAGTGTTTAGTCCATTTATTTTTTATAACTATTGCATATTTTTGCAATTGTGCTTGTAAGGGATACCAATCTATAGTTCGTTAGATTTTCTTTATCTCCTCCTCTATATATTGGTACAATATTTATATTTTTCCAATCTTGTGGTACTTTTCCTTCTTTGAGTGAGAAGTCAATTATCTTGTGTATTTTATCCGTGAGTTCATCTATACATTCTTTTAATATCCAGTTCACTATTCCGTCAGGCCCATGTGACTTTCTGACATCAAGTTTCTTTATTTGATCCCTTATTTTTTTCTGTGTCACCATTATTTCTTTCATTTTGGGGTATTTTTCTTGGTGTCCATCTTCCCACATTTGTGAGCTTTCAACTGTAAATACAGACTTAAAGTGTCTGGTTATTACTTCAGCCATTTCTACATCTGTGTATTCTTTATTTCCTTCACACAGTTTCACTATTTCATGTTTGTCTTTTAAGTTATCGTTTACATATCTGTAAAATAGTTTAGGTTGATCTTTGCATTTTGCTATTATATCATTTTCATATTTTCTTTTTTCCTCTCAGCGTATGTCTACATATTCATCACTCAGTTTGATGTATGTTTACCATTTAGTCACTTTTTTTGTCTCTTCCATCTTTTCCAAGCTTTGTCTCTTCTATCTTTAGCATCGTTACACTTTTTATTATACCATGTAGGCACATGTTTATCTATACCCTCCTTATATATTTCTTTAAAGATGTTCCATTTCTCTTCCATCTTTGTTTCATCATTTGCAAATTTGTTCCGAAGAATACAAACTCTTCGGTACTCCTTACACTAGGATACTCTCGCGTAGCGCGAATATTTCTACTGCGAAATTAAAATCCTCACTCTGGGTCTGGGCAACACTTATCCTCAGTAAGGGGCCCCATTGGGGCAAGGGGGGGGGCCCTTGCCCTCCACCACAAGTCTCGCACACTATAACCATTCTCTTCGCAGTAGTGACCGCGTTAACATCTCTCTACTGCATGTTTAGTTTTTTTTTCGGTTTCCCCCTTAATGGGCCGATTCTCAGTCAAATTCCTTTATTGGCGTGGCATCCAAGTCACTGTTTACGTCGGTGCCGAAAATCAAGCAATCCGCTTCGATTGTCGCCAGCTCACTCTAAGGACGCTAAGGAGTTCGTCGTCCTTCAATTTCATCGGGGTTTTCCCTACGCCATCCTGTGTCCTGGCATTATTAAGTGCTTCTCCATTCCCTGTATTATTCCCTTAACCGCCACCGGGTATCCTACCCTTCACTGTAAGTATGGAATCTGGTTCCAGTATTGTTGTGGTTTCGCCGCAGGGAGATAAAGGGAAAGGTGCGCACGCATAGAAAATGGCTTCCCTCTTCACCCCCCCAAAAACATGGGAAGGCGGCCTACGGCTTCGGAGGAGACGAGCATTCTCTCGGCGTAGTAGACAGGAAGCCAAGTTGTCCTTTATTCCTTTAAACTTGGACGGTTAGCGTAGATGGACATGCGCCTAAGGCCACCTCTAGCTACCGTTCCTGTACGAGCTTTTCCCGGATGTGGTCGCTTGCGGCTTGCCCTCGCCCATCCCAGAAACTCAACAGTCGCCAGGAAGGTGGTACAAACGCCACTTCGAGTCATTCTCAGGCCAAGTTGTCCTCTTCCTTCAAACCAGGACGGTTAGCGTAGCCGGACATGCGCGTCAACGCCACCGCTAGCTACCGTTCCTGTATGGAATCTGGTTCCAGTATTGTTGTGGTTTCGCCGCAGGGAGATAAAGGGACAGGTGCGCACGCATAGAAAATGGCTTCCCTCTTCACCCCCCCAAAAACATGGGAAGGCGGCCTACGGCTTCGGAGGAGACGAGCATTCTCTCCCTCCTCCACGGCGTAGTAGACAGGAAGCCAAGTTGTCCTTTATTCCTTTAAACTTGGACGGTTAGCGTAGATGGACATGCGCCTAAGGCCACCTCTAGCTACCGTTCCTGTACGAGCTTTTCCCGGATGTGGTCGCTTGCGGCTTGCCCTCGCCCATCCCAGAAACTCAACAGTCGCCAGGAAGGTGGTACAACGCCACTTCGAGTCATTCTCAGGCCAAGTTGTCCTCTTCCTTCAAACCAGGACGGTTAGCGTAGCCGGACATGCGCGTCAACGCCACCGCTAGCTACCGTTCCTGTATGGAATCTGGTTCCAGTATTGTTGTGGTTTCGCCGCAGGGAGATAAAGGGACAGGTGCGCACGCATAGAAAATGGCTTCCCTCTTCACCCCCCCAAAAACATGGGAAGGCGGCCTACGGCTTCGGAGGAGACGAGCATTCTCTCCCTCCTCCACGGCGTAGTAGACAGGAAGCCAAGTTGTCCTTTATTCCTTTAAACTTGGACGGTTAGCGTAGATGGACATGCGCCTAAGGCCACCTCTAGCTACCGTTCCTGTACGAGCTTTTCCCGGATGTGGTCGCTTGCGGCTTGCCCTCGCCCATCCCAGAAACTCAACAGTCGCCAGGAAGGTGGTACAACGCCACTTCGAGTCATTCTCAGGCCAAGTTGTCCTCTTCCTTCAAACCAGGACGGTTAGCGTAGCCGGACATGCGCGTCAACACCACCGCTAGCTACCGTTCCTGTATGACATTTTTCCCGGATGTGGTCGCTTGCGGCTGCCCCCGAAACTCGACGCCGGCACGGACAAAGGGGGGGGGGGGCAAAGAGCCCCTTAGTCTCTTCTACTCAGGAATCCCGCAGTACGCACAAAGAGCCGGGTGATCAACGGTGACCTTCCATGCCCTTTGCTCACAGGGACAGAGATCAGGGACGAGGTTGCAGACGCGGTATTTCTCGCTGACCGGATGCTACGTCGGCGGAGGACGCGGACAGTTGTCTCCCCCCTCCTAAGCGTAGTAAACGGAATGGTTGTACATAGCCGCCCCCGCGAACCCCCCCCCCCGGGTACGAGATTTTTCCCGGATGCGTCCGGCGGCTCCGCCCCCCCACGGACAAAGGAGCCGAGTTCGGAGATTCGGAGCGCGTCGGCCTCTTCTCCTCAGGTGGTCCCCCACATCCACCTTCCACCCGTCGTCAGACGAGCCGGGTCATCGCCGGAACCCTTTCTATGCCCGGTGGGCAGGAAGCCCGAGATGTGCCCACGCGCGCGTTCGTCGTGGGTGACTCAGCTTCGTCCATTGGAGGCAGTCTCCCCTTGGCGTCTCCCGGACCATCCGCACCCAGGCGGGACTCACCAAGTGGACATTCCCCGGACATTCCCCGGACCTCCTCCCCACTCTCTGTTCACTCGTCACTACGTTGAAGGAACAGATGGAGGCCCAACGGGAATTTTTCCGCGCTTCTCAAGCGCGGTTCGTGCACCGCACGGAAGCTCGTGAGGAGTCACCGCCCCCAAGGGCCCCCCTCGACCATCTTCCACTTGCTCGGCCCCCCTCTGTACCCATCAGTGACCGGGATGGTAGCGTGAGGTTCCTCTCTGCCCGTGCCGACCCCTCCTACGCCGACGACGATGTCCACAGCTCCGTAGGGGTGGCACGCTCCCTTTCCCCTCCCGTTTCCCAGTCGGAATCCTCGATGGTGGTCCCTCCTTCCTTCTCGGACGTCCTCGCGAGGGTTCGGAGGGCGAATCGACTGGGCCACCCGAAAGCAGAGGAAGCCACATTCGAGTCTGACATCTTCATGACGGCCAACTCTCAGAAAGCCCAGCCTCCTCCCCTCCACCTTCCATGGAGTACGCAGACGGCGAGAGCCATGGCCCAGGCCTCCGACGCTCTCGCAACAAGGACGACCGAGAAGACGCGTTGGCTTCCGGTCCCATTGGAACACCAGAAGCGCTTCTACACCCCATCGGGGTCAACCCTCGGAGCAGCCTCGATCCCGGCGAGGTTACCAGAGCTGGTTAGGCGGACGCCGAGTCGCTGCGCAGGCGAAACGTCCTCCTCTCTGGCAGGGAAGTCAGCTCCCACCTTCAATCACTGGCTCTGTCCCTGGCGGTGAACTCCTGGCTAGAACGCCTCCTTGCCTCGGCGTGGGAGTTCTTACCCGCACTACAACCCCAGGAAGAATGCGACCTCCAGGCTTTTTGGCAAGCGCGAGCAGAGCCCTGAAGCATCAGGTTTCCTGTCTCTCAACGTCCTGAGCCAACTTCGAGTCCCACAGGAGAGACACCATCCTCGGGGAACCCCAGTGACCCCCTCCTCAGGGAGATTTATGCTCACCCACGCGCTGATTCCCCCGGATATGGTGGACTCCGAGATCCTCGACGCAAACATTATAGAGGCTCCGGACTCCCCCACAGGACTCCTAGGAATTCGCCAGCCCCTCCGCACAAGATAGGGGGTTGCCTCTCCCTCTACTGGAGAGCATGGGAAGAGGCCGGGGCGGAAGACTGGACCTACTAAGTCATTAAGACGGGCTATTGTCTTCCCTTTTCCACTGTCCCAAACCTCTCCCTCTATCCCATCCAAGTCAGCAGCTTCCACCCGGACTCGGCTCGCGGGCGGGCCCTAGCGGAGGAATCCTCCGTTCTGCTCCAGACAGGAACTTTAGTGGAAGTCTCGACTCCGGACCCAGGGTTCTTCTCACGGCTATTCCTAGTAGAAAAGACAACAGGGGTGTGGAGACCAGTCATCTATTTGTCTCCACTCAACAAGTTCCTTTTCCCTGACGAAGTTCCGAATGGCCACCCCAGAGTCCGTAAGGGCGTCTATCAGGGAAGGGAACTTCATGGTGTCGCTGGACCTCCAAGATGCATTCCGCCCAGCTATGCCAAGAACACCTGAGAATGGTCCTAACCTTTGTCCTGAAATTGGGCACAGTAGTCAACCCGGAAAAGTCGGATTTCTTACCAGAACAGAGAGTCACGTACCTGGGTATGGTCCTGGACTCCTCCCTAATGGAATCCTTCCCAGTAGGAAAGGGGATCCCGAATCTCGCATCTCTAGTTGCACAGGCACTATCGACCAGGTTCCTGACGGCTACACAATGCCAAATCCTCCTGGGCCATATGGCCTCCATAGAGAAATTAATCCCCTGGAGTAGACAAAGAATGCGACCGCTACAGCGGCTCCTCAAGTCTCAGTGGGCCCCGCAAGAGGGAGAACCCCTACAACACATCTCCCTCACCGAAGAAGTCAAGGATTCTCTTCTCTGGTGGAAGGCCCATGCAACCTTCTCATGGGGATGCCCCTCGGCCCATCTCCCCCCGAAGTCCTCCTGTTCTCCGATGCCTCCAAGGAGGGCTGGGGAGCCCACCTCAACGACGATCACATCAGCGGTTCCTGGTCCACAGTCGAGCGGACAGCCCATATCAATTGGCTTGAGTTGAAAGCAGTACTCCTGGCTCTCCGTCACTTCAAGGATCAAGTCTCAGGAAAAGTAGTGGGCATAATGTCGGACAATTCCTTGGTAGTAGCCTACCTAAACGAGCAAGGGGGGCACAGTCTCCCAGGAACTATGCCTTCTGATGATGGACATCCTCAACCTAGCCAAGAATCTCCAGGTGTCACTCAAAGCCCGTTACATCCCGGGGAAGAGGAGTGTCTGGGCGGACCACCTCGGCAGGAAGAATCAGATAATCAACACAGATGGTCCCTCTATCGAGAGGTAGCGAACTTCATCCTCAGCAAATGGGGCTCCCCTCTAGTGGACCTTTTTGCAATGAGATGGAATCACCAACTCCCAATATATTTCAGCCCTTTCCTGGATCCTCTGACAGCAGGAGAAAACGCTCTTCTGCAAAGTTGGGACAACCTGGACTCCTACGCTTTCCCACCATTCCCTTGCTCCAGAAGGTACTCCTCAGAGCAAGACACGCATCCTACCTTCGGATGACTTTGATCGCTCCTTGGTGGCCCGAAGCCCCATGGTTCCGGACGCCCTCTAGCTAGCAGTAGAAGAGCCTCTGGCCCTTCAGGGAAGACCAGATCTTCTGTATCCACCCATCAACGGGCCTTGGCACAAGAACCCTTCAGCACTCAATCTTCACGCGTTCAGACTATAGTCCAGATCCTCCTAAAGAAGGGTTTTCCCAGAGAAGTGGTTGAGGACATGTCCGCTCCTATTTGCTCTTCCTCAGCTAACCTTTATCAAGGGAAATGCGCCTTTGCAAAATGGTGCCACTCCAGGAAGTTAGTCCCAGTTCGAGCCACCATTCCTGAGATCGCCTCCTTCCACGTCCTCAGGAAGTCCAGGAAGATCTCCCTCTCGGCGGTACAAGCCATCCGGACCTACCTCAAGAGAACCGAACATCTTCGACCAGAATTAAAGTGGTTGTTCATCTCTACTAAAGGTAGCACATCACTAAGAATTCCATTTCTTACTGGACAATGGAAGTCATCCGCAGAGCCTGCGACATGAACCACACAGATTGCCCATGACCTGAGGGCAGTAGGGACCTCCCTAGTCATCAGTAAGAATCGGTCAGTCAACCAGGTTCTTCAAGCAGGTATATGGAAGAGCCAGAATACGTTCACTTCCTTTTACCTCAAAGAAGTTATGCGGGAATCTTTAGGGAACTTATCTTTGGGCCCCATAGTGGCCGCCCAAGAAGTCCTGAAAATGATATACCCCTCCTCAAGAGCACACAGCCGACCCTGACAACTCATCCAGGTTCTGGCTCGGCAACTGCAGGGATAACTTTCTAAAATCCTTCTCATACTCTTACATTCCCTTACCTCACCCGCGGGCTCTCAAGCATTCCAAGGGAATCAATTCAAGCCCTTCAGTGGTACAAAAGTGATTATAACCTTTCTGTCTCCACTCCAGGGAACAGAAAGGGGTGCACTTCAAAGTGAGGGGAATGTATAGGGGTCTGGTCAACATAGTCTTAGCACACTAGATTTTCCTTACAGCGGTTTCCCAGGCTAGATAACAACTTCCTTCCCTCCTAAGTCCGAGTCTCCTAGTGTAAGGAGTACCGAAGAGTTTGTATTCTTCGGAACAAATGTAATTTTCGCAGGAAAATTAATTTTTCCCTGATACAAACCTGAGGTACTCCTTACCTTTAATGGCCCTCCTCAACCACCCCTCTAAACAGTTCCTTCTCCTTGCCTGACAACCTTGTGCTTAAATCATACCTGGCTCAGAGAATGGTTATAGTGTGCGAGACTTGTGGTGGAGGGCAAGGGCCCCCCCCCTTGCCCCAATGGGGCCCCTTACTGAGGA
Organism: Oratosquilla oratoria; assembly: GCF_046742065.1. Taxonomy (NCBI): domain Eukaryota; kingdom Metazoa; phylum Arthropoda; class Malacostraca; order Stomatopoda; family Squillidae; genus Oratosquilla; species Oratosquilla oratoria. The sequence continues at coordinate 49,993,832 of NC_134777.1, read as the reverse complement.
TAAGTGTTGCCCAGACCCAGAGTGAGGATTTTAATTTCGCAGTAGAAATATTCGCGCTACGCGAGAGTATCCTAGTGTAAGGAGTACCTCAGGTTTGTATCAGGGAAAAATTAATTTTCCTGCGAAAATTACATTTTTCCCAGCTAGCATTTTTAATTTTTTTTCTTCTAAATTTTACAAAGTCAGTTTTGTTGTATAATAATCTTCCTTATATATGTTTTTCATTCCTTTCCATAACATTTTGGCTCAAACTCTATTAGTACGTGGTCACTCCTTCCAGTTGGTGTCCTATAGTTTATTTCTCACAATTTCAGGCTCACAGGTGAATATCAAGTCTAATCTTGATGATTCTTTGTTTTGTCAGTATCTACTTTTTTTTTTTTACCCATTGAGTCAGTGTGTAATCAATGGTCATATCCAATAGTACATTGCCCCAGTGTTCCTCTCCACCTCCCATTGTCAATTCTTCCCTATTTCCTTTGCGTTAAAGTCACCCATAATTACTATGTTTTCTCCATATTTCAGTTTCGCGGTTAATTCATTCTTTGTGTCTTCTAGTAATTTTTGTGTTCACTGTCAGTTCAAGTCTTAGTTTTGGGGACACGTATACAACTATGAACATTCTACTTTTCATACTGCTATTTTCAACTTTAATTATGATCAATTCCTTATTGTCCTTTCCTTCTGTTGCCTTTATTACATTTAGGTCCTTTCTAGTCAATAGCATGTCTCTTCCCCCCTGTTTGTCCATTCTATTTTATTTACCAAAGGTTGTGTAAACCTTGTCTCACCATACTTGATTGTATAGGACCTTTTAGTTTTGTCTCCACAATTCCCATTATGTCTGGTTTCTCTATTGACAAATAGTTGTTCAATTCATTTATTCCAGAAATCATACTGTCCATGTTTGTATATGCCACTTTTGATTTTTTCTTTTCTTCTCTTTTTTGGTTAATGTTTCCATTTTTCTAATGTACCATTTTCTCAGTCTCAGATCCAGCACTCTCCAAAAAAACTAATTTTTTTCAGTCTGTTCTTTTCTCGATTTTTTTCCTTGGCTTCACTTCTCAGTGCCCTATCTTTCTCTATTTCCTCTTCATTCTTTTCCTTTTTTATCCACACATTTTTGTATTTTTCACTTCTAGTTTCGCTGCTTTTGATAGTATTTCTTCTGTTATCATTTGAATTCTTAGTTTGATTTTCATTGGTTTGTAGTTTTCCTATGTACGTCATTGATTTCCTTTTCCAGATTCTGTCCCTCGTCTTGAACCACTTTTAGTATCTCCTTTGCAATTTCATTCTCTTCTTTTTCTCTGGTATTTGTGTACATTGTGTTTTTCATTAATACCGTAAACCACAATGCATTTCTTTTTGTCCACTGAGTCTCTCACCCAATTTTCCTTTTCTTTGATCACTGTTTCCTTTGCATTCTCTTCTACCTGCTGCTATACTATTTCTTTGAGAGTTTTTGATTTTCACGTTCCTGTTTCCACTGATTTTTTATTTCATTCAGATCGGTCTCTTTGATTGATTCTTTCATCTTTTCAGTTACTGCTTGTAATTATTCTTTAACCTCTTTCTTCAGTTCTTCATTTGTATTTCTAAGCTCATTTTCCTTGCTTTCATTTTCTCATTTTATCGCACTCAGTTCACTTTTTAGCTCATTTAATTGTCTTAGTATCACCTTGCTAGTTGTGTGTAAGTTGGATACCTCTAGTTGTAAAGCTTTATGGTTTAATTTTGAATCAATCAATTCTTCTGCTAAGTTGTTAATTTCTCGATTCCTTATTGCTTTGCTAATCCTAATATCTCTATCAGTGTCCAAAGTTTTATTCATTGTTTCCCTTTGCCTCCTAAATCCCGAGAATAAAGCATCATTGATGTACCTGTTAGTCGTCTTCAGAGTATTGTTTAGACATTTTGTATAACTCCCAATGGGGACTCGACTCTGGATATATCCAGTCCCCTCTTGGTTGATTCGTTAATCCTTATTTCTTCTTTGTTACTTTCCATTTTTAGCTAAAACTGATATTAAGAACTGGACCCAATACATACCTTGCCGGTCCCACAAAAACATATTAGCTTCATATGAAAACAAATTTTGTCAACCTTTCACTTTACTTCAAAATTTCAGTAATACATATTCATGCCTTATAATTTTCATAATAAACATGATTATAGATATAAATAGGATAATATTTTGAATGTTGTGTGAAATAATTCATCTTCTTGGATCAGGTGATTACTTAGTGCTACATCTAAGTGAGTTGGTGCGAATGGGATTCATGGGGGCCACCAGTGACAGTGACCAATTACGACTGGAGGGTCTCCACATCTTGCAACTGGTTATTGACAAATTTGCCCTCGTTCCTGAACCCGAGTTTCCAGGACACGTGCTACTAGAGCAGTATCAGGCACAGGTATTTGTCAGAATCTTTGTATACAAAATTATCTGTAGTACTTGTTTGCAAAAAGATTTTGAGTGGATGAAGAGAGAGGTCACCATATGATAGAGCAATAGTGATAAATCAGCTCCAGCTGCTGGGCCATGCTGTGGAAATGCTTCATCTTACTGCATTGCCTTCAACCTAAGCAATATGGTAGGGAACAGAAATGACCCTTCATCCACAAAGTGCTGTGACAGGAGGGTCTTAAATTATGTTTTTATATGTATGAAATGGATCTGTTCTTTGACTTGGCCACGCCCCTTATAAAGGGAAAATGACCTTTTATGTGTCCTTACGCATATATATGTGAATGTGTATTTACATACATATACCAAGGCTTTTTCCCCCTTACAAGGGAGGTAGCCAAAAAGAAAAATGCATAAAATCATTCCCACCCATTCCATCCCTAAATACACTCCACTCCCCTCCACCCTCCCTCCCATCTTAGCACCTCCCCCGGATGACGGATCATCCCTGCACCTTGTCCACTGCCCTGGGTCAGAAGCAGTGTCGCAAGACACAGCACATCCACAGCAAGGCCACTTCATTAAATTGGCGACCCCCCCCCCCCTCTCCGTCCCCCCATGCATAAAAGGAGAAGACGGGGAGAAATCCCTTCGGGCTGCGTCAAATTTTGCTCACACATACTACCTCACCCCCCAACCCCCCACCCATTCCACCTCATGCATCACAACATCATCCATATACAACCATTCTCCATTCACCCCTGTCTTCTGTCCTCTCCCATCCTTCCTCAACAGACATTCCCCTCTTCCCCAAAGCCCCCTTCACCCCATCCATCCATCTCATCCTAGGACGTCCCCTCATGTTCACTCCCTCCACATCTGCCTTCCATACCTCTTTTACTAGTCTTTCTTCACTCATTCTTTCCATGTGTCCAAACCATCCTAATACTCTTTCATCAACCCTATCTCACAACTCCCTTACCATCCCTGTTCTCCTCCTCACTTCTCACTCTATCTAGCCTAGTAACCCCCATCATACTTCTCAGACACCTCATCTCAAACACATTCAAACTCCTTCTCTCTTCCTCTCTTATGTTCCATGTTTCTGCCCCATACAGTGCTGTTGGTACAATCACTCCTTCATACAGTCTCCTCTTAGCATCCATTCCCAAATGTCTATTCCTAATTACACTTTTTAATCCACCAAGGCATTTACTCGCTTCTCTCAATCTACATTCTACCTCCACCTCCACTCCACCTTTTCCTGCCACATTTGCACCCAAGTATCTAAAACTATCCACTTCCTCCAGTTGCTCTCCCTTAACCACTTCCATACGGTGACGCTTACGTAGGCATCATGAGGAGCAAGTGGGTACGCGATGATGCCGATGTCGCCGTCTTGATTATATTTATTGTAGTCGTACCTGCGTGACCCTCATTCTCTCCAAACTGGCTTAATCATATTTTCTATGGTTATCAATATTCACGGGTGAAAGAGAACGAGCGATTGAGCACTGACTTTATTTTTTATAATGCAATTATTATGACGCAACATCGCACGTGGGGCAGCTAATGCTGCCAGACGTGCGATGTGCCCCGAAGTGAAGAGGTCAATGCTCACTTCCAGTCTGCCGCCACTTTCACCCCTTGTACATCTCATCACCTTACTTTTACCCACATTTATCTTCAGCTTTCTTCTTTCACACACTCTCCCAAACTCTGTCACCAACTTCCTCAATCCCTCCTCCAAACCTGCCACAAGCGCAGTGTCGTCCGCAAACAACAGCAGGCTCACCTCCCACGTTCCTCCATTTTCTTCAACCATCTCCAATCCCTGACCCACTACCCTTGCATTTACCTCTTGCACCACCCCATCCACGTACAAGTTGAACAGCCAGGGCGACATAACGCATCCCTGACGAAGTTCCACCTTTACCTCGAACCACTCACTCTCTCCATTTCTAATCCTGACACATGCTCTACTACTCTCATAAAAACTCTTGACAGTTCCTAGAAGCTTTCCTCCTATTCCGTATATCTGCAAAACCTCCCACAGTGCCTTCCTGTCTACCCTGTCGTAAGCCTTTTCCAGATCCATAAAAGCCAAAAAAACATCCTTCCCCTTTCCTATAGCTTTCTCACATATCTGTCTTACCACAAAAACCTGATCTACACAACCTGTACCCATCCCAAATCCACACTGTTCGTCACCAATTACTCCCTCTGTTCCTCTCCTAATCCTCTCAATCAAGATCCTCCCATAAGCCTTCCCAACTACATTTAACAAGCTAATCCCTCTGAAACTATTACACTCACACTTGTCCCCTTTTCCCTTGTAAAGTGGAACACTCCTCCAGTCCTCCGGCACTCTACCCTCTCTCCAGCAAACATTAAATACCCTGTCTGGGGTATTGGCTGCATGTTATTGTGGCAAAGTAGCATGCAGTTGATACTTTAGGGTCTATATGGGGCCCTACGGACCAGAGCCACACATCATTTTGTCTGTGATAGAGGAAAACTCTGTTCATAGAGAAATGATGACACTTTTATATTATGACTGTCCCTCTGTTATGCTGTCCCCCAACCCCTTGTTACTGTCCTGTACAATTTCTCTGAATATTCATTTCCTTTTTTGCCTACCTACCCTGTGGTGGGGGCAAAAGAATACTGCCACCAAGTATTTCCACTTGGATCGTAAGAGGCGAGAAAAAAGGGACGGGGATTGGGACCAGGCATCCTTCTCCCTGTAGCCCCACAGGGGACATTCCTAAAAAAAGTAAAAAATATGTATTTACCTAGTTGTATTACTCATATGCAGGAAGGGAGCTATGCTCGTAGTGACCCGTCTTTGTATCTTTCAGCAGCAAGATTTTTCTTAAATTCTTGAATAGTCTTTGCACACAATGTTGCCTTATCTAATTTATTCCAGGTATCCACCACTGTGTGGAAAGCTATTCTTTTTCAGATCTCTTCTATAATTATCTTTTTTGAGTTTCTTTTTGTGTCCTCTTGTTTTTCTGTTGCCCCACTTTAATAAATCATCTCTATCTAGGATTTCCTTTCCTTTCATAATTCTATAAATAGTAGATCTCCTCTTTCTCTTCTTTGTTCCAGAGCTGGTAGATCCAATTTGGACAGTCTTTGTTCATATGTCAATTTGGAGAGTGTTGGTGCCATCTTTGTCGTTGCTCTGTGTATTCATTCTAATTTTTTTATATTCTTTTTAGTACTGGGAGGGAGTCATAAGGTGTACAAAGATGGTATGTGAAACAAGGAGGACAGGAGGAAATAGAAGGAAGAGTAGTGAGTGGTGGGATGAGGAAGCAAAGAAATGTGTGGAAGAGAAGCAGGCTTTCATAGATTGGTTACAAATTAGGACGAGGAAATTGTATGAGAGGTACAAAGTAAAGAGAAAAGTAAAGCATAAGATAAAGAAAGCAAAGAGGAGAGCAGATGTGAAATGGGTTAAGAGTATAACAGAAAATTTTGAAAGTAATAAAAAGATGTTTTGGAAAGAAATTATAAGAGGAAGAGGAGGCGAATCAAGTAGAGAAGAAAAGGTAAAAGGTGCAGATGGAGAGATGATAATGGAAGAGAAGGCAGTGAGAGGAAGGTGGGCAGAATATTTTAGGGAGTTGCTAAATGTGAAGGAGGATAGGGAGGGAAAGGTACTTGCAGTGGGAAGCACTAAGAAAATGAGAGTGATGAGTGAGGAAAATGGAGGAGAAATAAGGAAAGATGAGGTGAAAGCAGCTGTTAAGATGATGAGAGCAGGTAAGGCACCTGGGTTGGATGGAAGCCATGCAGAATGTCTAAAAAAAGGAGGTACAGTTGTGGTGGACTGGCTGTTGAGGTTATTTAATGTTTGTTTAAGGGAGTGTCGCATCACTTTATAGAGTAGGTGAATTTTTTTTTCAAATATGTGTTTAATGAATGTAGGTATAAATACCCAGTACATTAGTGTGTAATTCCTCAGGGTATTGTGTTCCCCCCATGTATTTATAAGGAATAGTGAATATTTAATGAAGATAAAGTGAGCTCTATTGAAGCTCTAATTAATGAAAAATCCTTCCACATCATTCAGCTTGGTATGAAATGAAAGCTTGAGTCAGGGGAACAAATCTCATTGAATACATTTTTTTTCAAACTAATACCTCTGATTTTTTATTAATTTGTTTCTCTGAATAATTAAAAAAATGCTGCGAAATTCAGGTTTCATAAATTAATTTTTTTATTTTTTTATTTAAATTTCTTTTATTTTTTACTGTAGAAAATAAAGAGCATGATGTTTACTTTCAAATTAGATAAAAATTACAAAAATCCATAAAGAACAACTGAAGATATTACAACAGAAAGAACAAAAACATAAACTTTACAGGACGGGGGATTTAAATTTTTGCACCCATTTGTAGTGGTAGGTTGAGAGTGGAGGATAGATGGAGAAAGAGGAAAAGGACAAAAGTTAGGGAGGTGCTTAGAGTGAACTCTTTAAATGAAAAGGAAAAGGAGAAGGAGTACAAGAAGAAGCTGAGAGAGGAGTGGGAGGGAGTGAAGGATAGAGTAGAGCTAGGAGTGGAGGAATGGGGAAGGTTCAAGGAGGGAGTCACAAAGTGCGCAAAGATGTTGTGTGGAACAAGAAGGACAGGAGGAAATAGAAGGAAGGGTAATGAATGGTGGGATAAGGAAACAAAGAAGGTTGTAGAAGAGAAGAAGAGAGCTTTCACAGATTGGTTACAAAATAGGACGAGGGAGTCATATGAGAGGTACAAAGAAAAGAAAAGAGAAGTAAAGCACAAGGTAAAGGAGGCAAAGAGGAAAGCAGATGTGAAATGGAGTAAGAGTATAACAGAAAATTTTGAAAGTAATAAAAAGATGTTTTGGAAAGAAATTAAGAGAGGAAGAGGAGGCGAATCAAGTAGAGAAGAAAAGGTAAAGGGTGAAGATGGAGAAATGATAATGGAAGAGAAGGCAGTAAGGGGGAGATGGGCAGAATATTTTATATCATACATACATATACCAAAGGCTTTTTCCCCCTACACAGGGGGTAGCAAAAAATAAAAAGGCATAGAAACCACTCCCACCCATTTCATTTTATATATATTCCACTCCCCTCCACCCTCCTCCCTCCCTTTCATCTTGGCACCTCCTGGATGACGGGTCATCCCTGCATCCTGTCCACTGCCCTGGGTCAGAAGCAGTGATGCAAGACGCAGCACATCCACATATTTTAGGGAGTTGCTAAATGTGAAGGAGCATAGGGAGGGAAAGGTAGTTGCAGTGGGAAGTGCTAAGAAAATGACCGTGATGAGTGAGGATAATGGAGGAGAAATAAGGAAGGATGAAGTGAAGGCAGTTGTTAAGATGATGAAAGCAGGTAAGGCACCTGGTCTGGATGGATGCCATGCAGAATGTCTAAAAAAAAAAGGAGGTACAGTGATGGTGGACTGGCTGGTGAGGTTATTTTATGTTTGCTGGAGAGAGGGTAGAGTGCCGGAGGACTGGAGGAGTGCCTGTATAGTTCCACTTTACAAGGGAAAAGGGGACAAGTGTGAATGTAGTAGTTTCAGAGGGATTAGCTTGTTAAGTGTAGTTGGGAAGGCTTATGGGAGGATCTTGATTGAGAGGATTAGGAGAGGAACAGAGGGAGTAATTGGTGAGGAACAGTGTGGATTTAGGACAGGTAGAGGTTGTGTAGGTCAGGTTTTTGTGGTAAGACAGATATGTGAGAAAGCTATAGGAAAGGGGAAGGATTTTTTTGGGCTTTTATGGATCTGGAAAAGGCTTACGACAGGGTAGACAGGAAGGCACTGTGGGAGGTTTTGCAGATATATTGGATAGGAAACTTAAGAATTTTTTTCAAGAAGTGAATTAGGAAAAAATCCACAATAAAGAGACACGAGTCGAAGAAAAATGGAAGATTCTGAAGGGAATCTATAATGAAGGGGTGGATAAATATGTACCAATACAAAAACAGGAAAAGGAGTATTATTATGTGCTGGTTTAACAGAAGATGCAGCAAGGCAGAAAAAAGAAGAGATAAAGCTTGGAAAAGATGGAAAAAAGAGAAAAATCATAGAAAGTTGCAAATATATATCCATGAAAGGAATAAATATGTAAAAATACACAGGATAGAAAAAGGAAATTGTGAAAAAGACATAATAGAAAAATGTAAGGATCAACCAAAACTATTATATAGATATGTGAATGATAAATTGAAAAACAAGCAAGAAGTAGAGAAACTACCCCAGGGGAACATGGAATACACAGAAGATATAGAAATGGCTGAGGTCACAGAAGAAAGATGAGAGTAGTGCTCAGAGATAAGGGTTCTACTTGGGAAGAGGTGATTGGTGGAGTTCCACAAGGATCGGTACTGGCTCCAATAATGGTTGCTATTTATGTGAATGACATGGATGAGGGTGTGGACAGTTACATGAGCTTCTTTGCTGATGATGAAAAGTGAGCACTGAAATAGACCGAGTCACTGCACAGAGATTTGAACAAATTTTGGGAATGGAGTCATAAATGGGAAGTGGACTTCACCATAAAGGAAAGTAGTATAATGGAATTTGGAAAAAATAAAAACAGGATATCAGGACAATATAAAATTAGTAAAAAAAGAAGTAAAGAAAGTGGGATCTGAAAAAGACCTGGGAGTAATCATCACAAAGGACATGTCCCCTGGTAAACCGATAAACAGAATTGTCAGAGAAACCTACAACTTTCTGAGATCAATGAAAGTGGCATTTACTTGGAAGAAAAAATTGTGAAGAAAATACTAGTCATACTGATAAGAACAAGACTGGAGTATGCAGCGACACTATGGTCACCCAGTACTAAAAAGAATGTAAGGAAAATTGAAAGAATCCAAAGAGCAACTACGAAGATGGCCCCCACATTTTCAGAACTGTCATATGAAGAGAGATTGACAAAACTAGACTTACGGACCCTGGAACAAGCAAGAGAAAGAGGAGACTTGTTGACCATCTGTAGAATCATGAGAGGTATGGAAGTCTTTGATAGAGAAGACTTACTAAATTGGGATATGAGAAATACAAGAGGGCATAGAAAGAAATTAAAAGAGGGCAGTTATAGAAGAGACCTGAAAAAAAACAGCTTTTCCCACAGAGGAAATGATAGTGTGTGCAAAAAACATACACAAATTTAAGAACAATTTAGATATTGCAAGATATAGAGACCACCACAAGTATAGCTCCCCTTCCTGTAAGATACAGCTAGGTAAATACATTAACATTTGTTTATTTTCCAATTGTGTTTCACGATCCACTTAGTTACCACAATGCATTTATCACAATATGGTTGGAAAATATCCAGAAACGCACCCACAAGAAATTTAAATACAAAAGCTTGTTTTCTATTTTTGTTTTTTAACAATTCGAAGACCCTTTTCTTCTATGATTTTTTCATTGAAAATGTCACATTTTCGAGTTATGCTCCCCTCTCCCTACAATTATACCAGTGAAATATTCAAATTTGCAAAATAGAAATGGGGTTTTATAACATTGTGGATAATTCGACGACTTTAATTCTGTGAAATTTCTGTTAGAAATGACTCGTTTTTGAGGTATGCCACCTTCTCCCCCTTCACAATTTTGGGAGTGAGAGCCTGGGAGCTAGGAATGGGGGGTTTTGGTTGGGGAAGTAAAAGATAAATGGGTAATTCTAAGCTATCCAACTAAACCAAACCTAATTTAGCCTACCCAATCACACACATGCATAACCTAGTATTGTAGCCACCATGTTCAAACTAAAGGTGGGAGTCACGCCCCTGCAGAATAAAAGTTGATTGGCAGAAAGAGTCCCGTGACAATCATGGTTGGTTGGCTAGAAAGAAAATAGGCATAACTCAAAAACACGCCTTTTACTACAGAAATGCTATGGAAGAAAAGTGTGTTAGAATAGTCCAAAATAATAATCATGGTTTTATAATTGAATTTGCTGCAGGTGTAATACTGGATATTTTTGTGCACTCATCAACTGAGTTACTTGAAAACTACAAGATTTACTGGATTTTAAGGGGGGTTAAAAAATCAAAACTCCAAGGTCAAAGTAAAAAATCCAAGATTTAGTAGAAAATTTCAAGCAGTGGCAATACTGGCCAAGAAGCAGATGGGAACAAGCTAATCATGAGTCACAAGGAGATGCTCCTTGTAACTCATGGCTAGCTAGGTAGAAAGGAGCTTTTACATCAGACATATGAATCATGAAACATTGCTCATTAAGCAAGTAAAAAAAAAAAAAAAATGTTATGTGAATCACTTATTATGTGAGGTGCTCATTAAGCAAGGTTTGACTGTATATTCAGAAAAGTGGTACATGACAGTATTAACCCTTGAACCACATTGCAGGGAGATTTTCTCCCGTGCGCATGCTCACACTTTTCCTTTGGTGATTTCACTTTACTTTGCATTAAATCACGTACAGGGTTAACATAAAGTACTAATTAAGTTTACATATCATCATTTTAACCCCTTCCATACGGTGCCGCACACGTAGGCGTCATGGACTTAGATCTCGGTGGCAGCAGCCAATGCCAGCCGTACGACGTGTCGTAATAATACTCGCATCATAAAATATAGTCACTGCTTATATCGATCGTTCTCTCTTCACCCGTGAATTTTGATAACCATAGAAAATGCGATTACAAAAGAATTAGAAAGAATGTCATTATGAAGGGGCGACTACAATAAATATAATCAAGACGCCGATATGGCAGCCTCGCGAATACACTCGCTCCCCATGACGCCTACGTGTGCGGCACCGTATGGAAGGGGTTAAAGTTTAAGAGTTACACTTTCAATGTTTACAGTATAATAAAATAGTGTCATTTCTCTATGAATAGAGATCTCCTCTATCACAGACAAAATGATGTGTGGCTCTGGCCCATAGGGGCACCCCATATAAACCCTAAAGTATCAGCTGCATGCTAATGAATAGATTTTAACCTCATAATAGCAATTCATAATATAATAGATTAATGTTCTCAATAGTGAATAATATTCTTCATATAGAGTAAGTATTTTGAAAATGTTCACTTTATAATGTATTAATGATTATAAGAATTAATAAAAAAGTTGACAGGTATTTTTGAATGCGAACTTGTGAAAATATTATTTTGCTTAGTATAGGAACTGGGCTTATTTTGACACCAACACCACTTAGTAACTGAGGGTACTCCTACTTCAGGTTGGTGCAGCTCTTCGACCTGCCTTTGCTCCAGATACAGCCTCACATGTCACAGCACGAGCCTGTCAGGTCTGCAGTGCATGGATCTGCTCAGGTTTGTCAGTTATGATTTGAATTGGAATTGGTGTCTATGAGGCTTTCTTCTGTAAGGAAATATCAGGATCATGGGACACAGAACCTTAAGGCTCAGTGCTCCCCATAGTGAAATTGCTAACCGGCTATCATTCATATGTATACACTGTACAAAACAATAGTGTGTGCAAAAACCATATACAAATTTAAGAGCAAACTAGACACTGCAAAATGCAAAGACAAGACACCACAAGCATAGTTCCCCTTCCCTTAAGATAAACTAGGTAAATACATACATACTAAAAGGCCTTTTCCTCCTTTTAAGGGAGTTGATGAGGTCAAAGCATATACCTACCCAACACCTATCCCACACCCAACAAAAACATATTCATAACCCCTCCCATCATAGCACCACATGCATAAAGGGTCATCCCTGTTCCCTCCCACACTAATGGGCAAAGGCTACATCAAGACAGCACAACAACCAGTTCTGACATCCAAAGTTAGGTTACTCCCTCCACTTAATGATGACTTCCTTATATGCTGAATCTCCCTCTCCCACCTCATCCACACACAGACTGGGTAAGAGACAGTGCATTGTAGTTTATGGTATTTAAGGAAAATATAATGTACACAGATACCAAAGAGAAAAAGAGAAAGAAATTGCAAAAGCAATTCTGAAAGAGATACAGGTAATGATAAGGAGATAGAAGAAGTACATAGAATGGGACAGTACTCTAGAGAAAAACAGTATAGGCCACAAAAAATCAAACTAAGGTCTAAAATTATAACTATAGAAGTACTATCAAAAGCAGTAAAGCTGGCAAATAATGAAAATTACAAAAATGTATGGATAAAAAAGAAATGACCGATGAGGAAAAAGAGAAAGAAAAGACACTTAGAAATGAAGCAAATAAAAAAACAAGAGAAGAATGGAGACTGAAAAGAATGAGTTTTTTTAAGTACTGGACCTGAGGCTGAGAAAAAGGTACATAAAAAAAAGAAACATATATATATATATATATATATATATATATATATATATATATATATATATACTAACATAGCATGATTTCAGGACCAAATGATAGAGAAACCAGACATAATGAGAAATGTGGAGACAAAATTAAAAGGTCTATTACCATCTAATACTGTGGGATAAGGTCTATACAACCATTGGATGAAAAATAGAAAGGAGAAACAGGGTGGATGAGTAATGTTTTGACTAAGAAAGGCTTAAATGTGACAAAGATACATATACCAAAGGCTTTTTCCCCCTTACAAGGGAGGTAACCAAAATAACAAAGGCAAAAAGACCATTCCCACCCATTCCATCCCTAATACACTCCACTCCCCTCCACCCTCTACCCTCTTACCTTGGCACCTCCTGGATGACAGGTCATCCCTGCATCTTGTCCACTGCCCTGGGTCAGAAGCAGTGTTGCAAGACACAGCACATCCACAGCAAGGCCACTTCATAAAATCAGCAACCCCCTCTCTGTCCCCCCATGCAGAAAAGAAGACGGGGAGAAATCCCTTTAGGCTGCGTCAAATTTTTCTCACACATACTCCCCATCCCTCACCCATTCTACCTCATGCATCACAACATCATCCATATACAACCATTCTCCATTCACCCCTGTCTTCTGTCCTCTCCCATCCTTCCTCCACAGACATTCCCCTCTTCCCCAAAGCCCCTTTTACCCCATCCATCCATCTCATCCTAGGTCGCCCCCCTCATGCCCACTCCCTCCACATCTGCCTTCCACACCTCTTTTACTAGTCTTTCTTCACTCATTCTTTCCATGTGTCCAAACCATCCCAACACTCTTTCATCCACCCTATCTCCCAACTCCCTTACCACCCCTGTTCTCCTCCTCACCTCATTTCTCACTCTACCCAGGCTAGTAACCCCTATCATACCTCTCAGACACCTCATCTCAAACACATTCAAATTCCTTCTCTCTTATGTTCCATGTTTCTGCCCCATACAGTGCTGTTGGCACAATCACTCCTTCATACAATCTCCTCTTAGCATCCATTCCCAAATGTCTATTTCTCATTACACTTTTTAATCCATCAAGGCACTTACTCGCTTCCCTCAATCTACATTCTACCTCCACCTCCACTCCCTTTTCTGCCACATTTGCACCCAAGAACCTAAAACTATCCACTTCCTCCAGTCTCTTTCCCTTAATGCTCACTTCCAGTCTACTGCCACTTGCACCCCTTGTACATTTCATCACCTTACTTTTACCCACATTTATCTTCAACTTCCTTCTTTCACACTCCCAAACTCTGTCACTAACTTCCTCAGTCCCTCCTCTGCTCCTGCTACAAGCGCAGTGTTGTCCGTAAACAACAGCTGGCTCACCTCCCACTTCTCTCCATTTTCTTTAACCATCTCCAATACCTGACCCACCACCCTTGCATTTACTTCTCGCACCACCCCATCCATGTATAAGTTAACCCCTTCAGTATGGGCCACATCACACGTCTGGCAGCATTAGCTGCCAGACGTGCGATGTTGCGTCATAATACTCGCATTATGAAAAATAAAGTCACTGCTCTATCGCTCGTTCTCTTTCACCCATGAATTTTGATAACCATAGAAAATATGATGAAGCCAGTTTACAGAGTATGTGGGTCACGCAGGTACGACTACAATAAATATAATCAAGACGCCGACGTTGGCATCCTTGTGTACCCACTTGCTCCTCATGATGCCTACGTAGGCGTCACCGTATGGTAGGGGTTAAACAGCCAGGGTGACATAACATATCCCTGACGAAGTCCCACCTTTACCTCAAACCACTCACTCTTTCCATTTCTAATCCTGACACACACTTTACTGCTCTCATAAAAATTCTTGACTGCTAAAAGCTTTCCTCCTATCCAGTATATCCACAAAACCTCCCACAGTCCCTTCCTGTCTACCCTGACATAAGCCTTTTCCAGATCCATAAAAGCCCAAAAAACATCCTTATCTTTTCCTATAGCTTTCACACATATCTGTCTTACCACAAAAATCTGATCTACGCTCCTCTACCCATCCTAAATCCACACTGTTCCTCACCAATTACTCCCTCCATTCCTCTCCTAATCCTCTCAATCAAGACCCTCCCATAAGCCTTCCCAACTACACTCAACAAGCTAATCCCTCAGAAACTACTACACTCATACTTGTCCCCTTTTCCCTTGTAAAGTGGAACTATACAGGCACTCCTCCAGTCCTCCAGCACTCTACCCTGTCTCAAACAAACATTAAACAGTCTCACCAGCCAGTCCACCATCACTGTACCTCCTTTTTTCAGACATTCTGCATGGCATCCATCCTGACCAGGTGCCTTACCTGCTCCCATCATCTTAACATCTGCCTTCACTTCATCCTTCCTTATTTCTCCTCCATTTTCCTCACTCATCACCGTCATTTTCTTAGCACTTCCCACTGCATCTACCTTTCCCTCCCTATCCTCCTTCATATTTAGCAACTCCCTAAAATACTCTGCCCATCTTCCTCTTACTGCCTTCTCTTCCATTATCATCTCTCCATCTGCACCTTTTACCTTTTCTTCTCTACTTGATTTGTCTCCTCTTCCTCTCTTAATTTCTTTCCAAAACATCTTTTATTACTTTCAAAATTTTCTGTCATACTCTTACCCCACTTCACATCTGCTCTCCTCTTTGCCTCCTTTATCTTATGCTTTACATCTCTTCTCATTTCTTTGTACATCTCGTATGACTCCCTCGTCCTATTTTGTAACCAGTCTGTGAAAGCTCTCTTCTTCTCTTCTACAACCTTCTTTGTTTCCTCATCCCACCACTCACTACCCTTCAATTTCCTCCCGTCCTTCTTGTTCCACACACCATCCTTGCACACCTTATAACTTCCTCTTTGAACCATCCCCATTCCTCCTCCACTCCTAGCTCTACTCTATCCTTCACTCCCTCCCACTCCTCTCTCAGCTTCTTATACTCCTCCTTTTCCTTCCCATTTAAGCAGTTCACTCTAAGCCCCTCCCTACCTTTTGTCCTTTTCCTCTTTCTCCATCTATCCTACACTCTCATCTTACCTTCCACCAAAAAATGATCTGATATTCCCCCCACTCTCTCCCCTTAGAACATGTACATCCTTAACTCTTCCTATTATACTCCTATCTACCACTACATAGTCTATTAATGCTCTATCTACCACCCTTCCATCCACCACCCTCTCCCATGTGTACTTATGCTTGACTTTCTTCCAAAACACTGTATTTGCTATTATCAACTCTAGACCAGGGGTTCCCAAACTTTTCAGCTCATCGACCCCCTAGTAAAGTTTAAGATTTTCTATAGACCCCCAAACTATTAATTCACAAATTATGTCAGTTTATTATTATTATTGGTGTTGTTATTGTTATTAATGCTAGCAATATTATTATTATAGTTGTTATTATCATTATCCTTATTATTATTATTATTATTATTATTATTATTATTATGATTTTAGTTATAGTGTTATTATCATCATTTTGATCAGTTATAAAAGAGCTAAATGACAACATTCATCAAAGTGACGGCATTCCAATAATGATACAGACACTTTCACATATAAACATAAGTGTTTTGAAATATTTATAATTTACCAATAGCTTTTTAGAGTGATGTTATATATTCTTTATAATATTAGTATAAGTAATATTCAAGCCAATAATACTACACAAGCTCGTCATCTAGATGTTCATTCATGATGTGGTTGTGTGTATATGAGATTTTCCCTCTATGCACAGAATGGGGAGGATTTTTGACTCGGTGAACTGACATGGTTTTTCTTGAAGTTTAGATATTGGTTTGTTGATTATTCTCACTCAGTACGGGAAGAGAACAGGATCATTTCATGCTAACCATTTAATTTTAAAGACTGCCTTTCAACCCCATAGTAATTTACTGACCCCTTTCGACCCCCTAGCAATCTACTGACCCCTTTCGACCCCCTAGCAATCTACTGACCCCCTTTCGACCCCTTGGATGGTTTCATCGACCCCCTATCAATCTACTGACCCCCTTTCGACCCCTTGGCTATTTGTTGACCCCTTGGATGGTCTCATCGACCCCTGGGGGTCTATATTGACCACTTTGGGAACCCCTGCTCTAGACACATCTCCACTATCAACTCTCCACTATGATTCTTTCCTGGAACTCTATATTTCCCAACAGCTCCACTTATTGGTTCATTTCCTACCCTAGCATTAAGGTCTCCCAATACTACTACATTGACATTCCTCCCTAATCCCTCTATGCACTCATTTATATCTATCCAAAAAGCTTCCCTTCTACATTCTTCTCACTATCAGGCCCATATGCTCTTACAAAAACCCACATCTCCTTTCCCAGTTTCACCTTCATCCACATTAACCTTGAAGAAACTTCCACTCCACTACACGTTTACCTATCTCTTCACTTACTAGTATAGCCACCCCTTCTCTCCCTCGCCCTCTCTTCACTCCTTAGAACCTCCCAACTACACTCCCAAACTCACACTTGCCCTTCCCTCTCAACTTAGTTTCACTCAAAGCCAACACATCCATCTTTCTTCTCACAAACATACTACCTTTCTCTTCCCTTTTACTCTCCTCTGTACGACATCCATGCACATTAAAAGACCCAAACCATAAGGTACTGGTTGTAAAACTCCTAGACCTTCTTATGCCTTTACTTTTTTTTTAGGAATGTCCCATGTGGGGCTACAGGGAGAAGGATGCCTAGTCCTAATCTCCGTCCCATTTTTCTCGCCTCTTATGATCCAAGTAGGAATACTTGGTGGCAGCATTCTTTCCCCCACCACAGGGTAGGCAAAACAAGGAAATGAATATTCAGAGAAATGGTACAGGATAGCAACAAGGGGTTGGGGGACAGCATAACGGAGGGAGCAGAGTCCTCCTCTATCACAGACAAAATGATGTGTGGCTCTGGTCCATAGGGGCACCCCATATAGACCTTAAAGTATCAACTGCATGCTACTTTGTCACAACAACATGCAGCAACATGCAACCAATACCCCAGACAGAAGGAAAAAATAATGTGGAATTGATTGTGATTAAAGTTGAAAACAGAGACATACATACATACATACATATACCAAGGCTTTTTCCCCCTTCCAAGGGAGGTAGCCAAAAAGGGAAAGGCATAAAAACACTCCCACCCATTTCATCCCTAAATACACTCCACACCCCTCCCGCCCTTCCTCTCATCTGAGCACCTCCTGTTATAAAACAGAGACATAAAAAGTAAAAAATTTGTAGTAATATATGTGCCCCCAAATGCACAGTCTTGGACAGATAGTGATTATTCTAAAATGTTGGAAGACAAAAAATGCATTAATTGAATTACTGATAGAAGGAGGAAACATAGTAATTATGGGTGACTTTAATTCAAAAGAAATATGTTGGGAAGAAATGACAGTGAAAGGTGGAGAAGACCTCTGGGGAAATATTCTACTGGATATGACCATTGAATACACATTGACTCAATGGGTAAAGGAAAATACCAGGTATAGAAACAATGAAGAACCGTTGAGAGTAGATTTAATATTTACATCAGAGCCTGAAGTCATACATACATATACCAAGGCTTCTTCCCCCTTACAAGGGAGGTAGCCAAAAAGGAAAAGGCATAAAATCATTCCCACCCATTCCATCCCTGAATACACTCCACACCCCTCCACCCTCCCTCTTATCTTAGCACCTCCTGGATGATGGGTCATCCCTGCACCTTGTCCACTGCCCTGGGTCATAGATAAAATTAAATAAAATACACCAGTTGAAAAGTGACCACATACTAATAGAGTTCAAACTAAAAGAACAGGTTGATTTGAGAAGAAAAGAGAAACATAGAAAAGGAAGACTAATGTACAACAAAATGGATTTTGAGAAACTCAGAAAATTCTTTCAAAATGCAAACTGGGAAAACTTAAATGAAGAAACAAAGATGGAAGAGTAATGGAACATATCAAAAGAAAATTATAGTGAGGGAATAGACAAATACGTACCAAAGAAGAAACAAGGACGGGTGTACATAAAGTGCTGGTACAACAAAAAATCTAATGAGGGTAAAGATAGAAGAGACAGAGCCTGGAAAAGATGGAAAAAAGACAAAAAATCGAGCAAGTGATAAATACAATAAAAGAAATGAAAATGTAAATATAAGCAGGGAAGTAAAGAGAAACTATGAAAAGGACATAATAGAAAAATGCAAGGACCAACCTATACTATTCAACAGGTATGTGAATGATAAACTAAAAGATGAACATGAAATAGTGAAACTACATCAAGGGAATAATGAATATATAGATGATGTAGAAATGGCTGAAATTATGAACAGACATTTTAAATCTGTATTCACAATTGAAAGTACACAAATTTGGGAGGATTCCCCATCCCCCAATGAAAGAAATAACTGTGACACAGAAGGAAATAAGAGACCAAATAAAAAACCTTGATGGGCCGGATGGAATTGCAAATAGATGAACTAACAAATAATTTACACAAGATAATTGATTCCTCACTCAAAGAAGGAAAAGTACCACAATATTGGAAAAATGCAAATATTGTACTAATATACAAAGGAGGGGACAAGAAAAATCAAACTAACCATGGACTGGTCTCATTTACAAGCACAATAGCAAAAATATGTGAAAAAGTTATCAAAATTAAATGAATTAAACAATTGGAAGAGAATAATATACAAAATCCAAAACAGTTTGGATCTAGACAAGGAAGATCATGTGCCACTAACTGATTTGCAATTACTCGAGGCTAATAGAAATAATACAAGAAAGAGATGGATGGGCAGATTGTGCCTTCTTCCATCTACAAAAAGCATTTGATAAAGTACCACACAAAAAGCTAATAAGAAAGATTGAAATAATAGCTCGAGTATAAGAAAAGTTATTGGAATGCATGGAAGATTTCTTGAACGGGAGATAAATGAGGGTGGTACTTAGAGACAAGAACTCGACCTGGGAAGAAATTATAAGTGGAGTCCCACAATTATCAAAAGCTTTTGCAAAGTCTAGATATATTGTTTTTGTCATAATCTGAGATGACTGTGTTGTAGAATTCGAGTAAGTCGTACAAGAATGTTTCCATCTGAATCGATGCTGGCTATCATTTATCAAACAGTTACTTTCTAAATGATGTTCGATAGCATCTCTGATGATAGTTCCCATCATTTTTCCTATGGTTGAAATCAAGCTTATGGGGCCATAGTTGTTTGGTTTCTTTTTGTCACTTTTTTTGAATATTGGAGTAACATTAGCTAGCTTCCATTCTCTTGGGACATCTCCAGATATGATGGATTTTTTAAAAATAATTTCTAATGGAACAATAATCTTATTTTTCATTTCCTTTAAGATTCTTGGATGCCAACTGTTAGACCCTGGTGTTTTATTAGCTTTGAGTTTCTCTATATACCTTTTAATTTTTTCTTTTGTTATATTTACTGTAGGAAGTTCACCCTAGACTTTTCACAGGCTTCAGTTTGGAGTTCACTTTGTTTCATTTATGAATACTGAGCTAAAATAGTTGTTTAGAATATCACGCATTTCTTTGAATACTCAAGTTGACTGACTGCAGATAATAGTGGGCCAAAGTGATTCCTAATAACCTTTTTATCTCTAATGTAACTATAGAATTCTTTGGGATTCCTTTTGGATTTTTCAGCAATATTCATTTCATATTTTTGTTATTGTTTTTTTTTGTCTTTTTTAAATCTCTCTGTATTATTACATAACTCTTATAGTCATTAGGTGCACCCAAGCACTTGTATTTCTTATAAGCCTGTTTATTTAGCAGTACTTTTTTTTTTATTTCTTTATAGGATGACTACCTATATGGCCATGTTCATCATTATTGTTCTTTCTGGTAGTAGTTATTTATTGAATTGATTTTATATTTTTCTGTTTCTTTTATCAACAGTGTGCTAGTTGAATGATTTCAGAATCTGTGGTGGTTAAGTGAGAGTAAAATGTGTGGTTTGATCTTCTCTAGGACAAATTGCTCAATCACATTTGAGATATGGAAAGGAAATAGTAAAAATTCATAAGAACTCAGATGGATTATTTAGTTTAAAGATAAATGTTATATAGTGAAGAACAAGACATGGAGACCAGTTGGTAAAAGGAAGGACAGTAATGATGAATGGATGGAAATCAAGTGGGACTGACAAAAATGACTGAAGTGTGGTAGAATCTTATTCAACACAATTCAGGTTTTAGCATGCCATTTAGTAGGTATGTAAGGGTTGACAGTGTCATCAATAATAAAAAATAAAAACAGGCTTTTGTTATGGTTTCCCTGAGAAAATACTCGAGTAAGTATGTAGGAAAATTAGTTATGTAAATATTCTGACACCAGAGTGCATTTTGTAAATGAAAATGTAGCTACATAGATGATTTTCAGGTCCCTGTACCAGCTGTATTGCAGTATTTTATAGCTAAAGAATTTAGTGTTTTTTCCTTATTTTGCAGGAGTAGCCCGAGATTTAAGTGATTTACGACGGGTTCACCAGCTGCTTGTGTCTTCCTTAGCAAAGCTCAATAAAGGTCAAACAAAAGGACTTTACAATGAAAGTGCAGCAACACTTGAAAAGTTAGCAATACTCAAAGCCTGGGCAGAGGTAAGAGGCAGTTAGGTTTACATTGTTGACATGAACATTCATGTACATTTTTAGTGAAAACCATACAGAAGTATCAAGAAAATACATACTCCAAAGACTTTTCCCCCCTTACAAGGGAGGTCACCAAAAAACAAAGCCATAAAATCCACTCCCACCCATTCCATCCCCACATACTCCACTCCCATTCACCACCCTCCCTCCCTCTCATCTTAGCTCCTCCTAGATGATGGGTCATCCCTGCATCTCCCCCACTGCCCTGGGTCAGAAGCAGTGTCGCAAGACACAGCACATCCACAGCAAGGCCACTTCATTAAATTGGCAACCCCCCCTCTCTGTCCCCTCATGCAGAAAAAGCGAAGAGAGGAAGAAATCCCTTCATGCTGCATCAAATTATTTTTTCACACATATTCCATCACCCACTCCCTTTCATGCATCACAGCATCATCCATACACAACCATTCTACATTCACCCCATCTTCTGTCTTCTCCCATCCTTCCTCAACAGACATTCCTCTTTCCCAATGCCCCTTTTACCCCATCCATCCATCTCATCCTAGGTTGCCCCCTCATGTTCACTCCTTCTACCTCTGTGTTCCACACCTCTTTTACTAATCTTTCATCACTCATTCTTTCCATATGTCCAAACCATCACAATACTGTTTCATCAACCCTATCTCCCAACTCCCTTTCCAACCATGTTCTCCTCCTCACCTCCTCATTTCACACACTATCCAGCCTAATAACCCCTATCATACTTCTCAGGCACCTCACCTCAGGGATCTGTTTTGGCTCCCTTAATGTTTGCCATATACATAAATGATATGGACAAAGGAGTGAATTGTTACATGAATTTCTTTGCTGACGATGCTAAATTGCTCAAGAGAGTGAAAACAGAAGATTGCAGATCGAAATGAATTTCAACATCAAGAAATGTAGCATAATGGAGTTCGGAAAAGGCAAAAATAGAGTTTCGGGAAAATATATGATTAGAGATAAAGAAGTAAAGAAAGTTAACTCAGAGAGGGACCTAGGAATAATCATCTCAAGTGACTTGACACCTGACAAACATGTAAACAAGATATTTGGAGAGACTTACAATTTGTTAAGATCAATGAAGGTGGCATTCGACTACATGGATGAAGAGATGGTTAAGAAATTAATTGTTACATTGATAAGACTGAAACTAGAATATGCTATTATCAATATGGGCACCTAGCACAAAGAAAAACACAAAGAAACTAGAAAGAATCCAAAGAGCAGCGACTAAGATGGCACTTACACTATCAGATTTGACATATGAACAAAGATTGGAGAAATTACAACATTAGAGCAGAGAAGGGAGAGAGGCAATTTGTGGACCATTTTCAGAATTATGAAAGGAATGGAAGTTCTTGATAGAGATGATCTATTAAAATGGGACCAAAGAGAAACAAGAGGACACGCAGAGAAACTAAAGAAAGACAGCTACAGAAGAGATCTGAAAAAGAACAGTTCCCCACACAGAGTGATTGACATCTGGAACAAATTGAACAGTGAAACAGTTATTGCCAGAACTATACACGAATTCAAAAGCAAACTGGATGTGGAGAGATACAAAAACGGGTCAAAACGAGCATAGCTGTCCCGTAAAATACAACTAGGTAAATACATCACTGTGCCTATCTAGATCTACAAAAGGCATTTGACAAAGTACAACACAAGAAATTAATAAGAAAATTAGAATCAATAGCTAGCATTGCAGGTAATTTATTAGAATGTATGAAAGATTTCTTGACTGGGAGAAAAATGAGGGTAGTTATTAGAGACAAATTCTCAAAGTGGGGAGAAATGATAAGTGGTGTTCCACAAGGGTCAGTGCTGGCTCCAATCATGTTTACCATGTACATAAACAACATGGACAAAGGAGTTTAATGTTATATGAATTTCTTCGCAGATAACACAAAAATATTAAAAAGTATCAACAGAAGAGGACTGTGACTCATTACAATCAGACCTGGACAAAATCTGGAAATGTACTCAAAAGTAGGAAGTGAACTTCAATATCAAGAAGTGTAGCATAATGGAGTTTGGAAAAAGCAGAAACAGAATTTCAAAAAATTACAAAATTGGTGAAAAAGAAATAAAAAAAGTGCATGCGGAAAGGGACCTTGGAGTGATAATCAGCAAAGACATGACACCGGATAGACATATAAACAAAATAGTCAGTGAAACCTACAACCTACTAAGGTCAATGAAAATGGAATTTGAATACTTGGATGAAGAAATGATTAAAAAAATATCAGTCACATTGATTAGACCAAAACTGGAATATGCAGTGACACTATGGACACCCAGTACTAAAAAGAATATAAGGAAACTAGAAAGAATACAGAAAGCAACAACAAAGTTGGCACCAGCTCTTTCCAAATTAACATACGAACAAAGATTATCGAAATTAGAACTACCAACACTAGAGCAAAGAAAAGAAAGAGGTGATCTGCTGACTATATTTAAGTAGATCATCCCTGTCAAGAATTTCCATCCCTTTCAAAATTCTATATATGGATATCAAATCGCCTCTTTCTCTTCCTTGCTCCAGTTAATAATTTTAGTTTTTCTAATCTTTGTTCATATGTCAGCATACTGAGTGTTGGTGCCATCTTTGGTAATGCTCTTTGATATATATATATTTTTTTTTACTCAATGACCATAGTATCGCTGCATACTCTAATTTTGGTCTCATCAGTGTAACTAGGATTTTCTTCACCATCTCCACGTCCATGTAGTCTAAGGCCACTTTCATTGATCTTATTAAGTTGTAGGGTTCTCCAACTATTTTATTTACATATTTGTCTGGTGTCATGTCATTTGAAATGATCACTCGTAGGTCTCTTTCTGAATTTACTTTTGTAACTTCTTTTGTTCCAATTTTGTATTTGCTGGATATTCTAGTTTTGCTTTTTCAAAATTCCATTATACCACATTTTTTAATGTTGAAATTCACTTCATTCTTTTTACTCCAGTTCCAGACTTTGTCCAGATCTCCCTGAAAAGATTTACAGTCTTCTTTGTTACTCACTTTCTTCAATAGTTTTGCATCATCTGCAAAGAAGTTTATGTAGTATTTAATTCCTTCATCCATGTCATTTATATAAATAGCAAACATTATCGGAGCCAATACAGAGCCTTGGGAATGGAGCCAGAGACACAAGATGAACTTCAGCATCAAGAAATGTAGCATAATGGAATTTGGAAGAGGTAAAAATAGAGTTTCGAGAAGATATATGATTGGAAACAAGGAAGTCAAAAAAGTAAACTTAGAGAGGGACCTAGGAGTAATCATCTCTAATGACTTGACACCTGACAAACATGTAAATAAATTATTTGGAGAGACTTTCAACTTATTAAGATCAATGAAAGTGGCCTTCGATTACATGGATGAGGAGATGGTTAACCTCTTCACTCCGGGGCACATCACACGTCTGGCAGCATTAGCTGCCCGACCTGCGATGTTGTGTCATAATAATTGCATTATATAAAAAAAGTCAGTGCTCAATCGTTCGTTCTCTTTCACCCGTGAATTTTGATAACCATAGAAAATATGATGAAGCCAGTTTAGAGAGAATGGAGGTTACATAGGTACGACTAAAATAAATATAATCAAGATGCCGACGTCGGCATCATTGCGTACCCACTTGCTCCTCATGATGTCTACATAGGCGTCACCGTATGGAAGTGGTTAAGAAAATAATTGTTACACTGATAGGACCGAAATTAGAATATGCTGTATCAATATGGGCACCAATAACAAAAAAAACATAAGAAAATTAGAAAGAATCCAAAGAGCAGCAACAAAAATGGCGCCCACACTATCAACTCTGAAATATGAACAAAGATTGGAGAAATTACAGCTGTCAGCACTAGAGCACAGAAGGGAAAGAGGCAATTTGTTGACCATTTTCAAAATTATGAAAGGGATGGAAGTTCTCGATAGAGACGACTTATTAAAGTGGGACAGTGGAGAAACAAGAGGACACGAATAGAAACAAAAGAAAGAGAGTTACAGAATAGACCTGAAAAAAAATAGCTTCCCACACAGTGATTGATGTCTGGAACAAACTGAACAGAGAAACAGTGAATGCCAGGACTATATGTGATTTCAAGAATAAACTAGATGTGGAGAGATATGAAAACGGGTCACTACAAGCATAGCCCCTGTCCCGTAAAATACAACTAGGTAAATACATACACTAAAGGCCCTTTCCTCTTTATAAGGGGGGGGTGGCCAAGTCCAAGCATACACACACATCATGCACAACTAAAACTCAGTCAACCACACAGACCACCTCAGCTCATTTAGGATGAGGGGTCATCCTCTCCTCCATTACATGGGTACAGGTTATCAACAGCAGGGCCCAGCAACCAGAACTTATTTACTATCACTGCTTCATCACATGATGAACCCTCTTGCATTCACTCAAAGTGATTCAAGAAGGAGATGAGAACATCCCTGTAGGCTAGGTCATCCATTCACGTATCCTTTACACTCTTCTTTTCTTGACAGACATTCTACATACATCTGTAACCCTGTTCACCCCATCCATCCACCTCACTCTCACTCTACCTCTAAATCTCACCCCATCCACATCAGTCTTTTCTCTTGCTATATTACTTGATATTGGAAGCTCGCTGGCTGAGCGGGTTAGGGCGTCGTTACTTGCGGCGAAGGTCGAGGTGAGGGCGGTTTGAATCCTGCCACCAGCGAAGTTGAACCAAGGGCATGGCTCATTAAATTCCACACTACAAAGCCCTCTGTGAGGGGCACCGTCCTAGCCTCCCGATAGGGGGGGAGTGTGTGACGTTAAACCATATCATCATCATCATATTACTTGAGTCATAGGCAGTGCAGTGAAGCACAGCTCTCCCCATGTAGGACCTGAGAGCCAGAACTAGTTTACTCCCTACTATTTCAGTCATTTTTTGGCCCTCCCCACCCGCCCATATCCCCCATCATATTTTTTCTCTGTCACAGCACTTGGGGAAAAAATTAACCCATTGTCAGGATCTACTATATACCGTATTTTTCGGACGATAAGGCGCACCCGTAATTTGCTATTCCCCGTCCTTACATAAGGCGCACCTGGTTAGGTAGGTCAAACACCACCAGAGGCGCCACCGTCGATGATGAGCACAATAGCGGGTCATTTTATGCGCACGCCATGCAAACGGCCAAATTTACATACCTCGGGAAATTTCATTCATACAAATGTTATGCGAGTGTATTTACTACGATCGTAGTAAATTTCAAACAATTACATCATCAGTTACATGTCGGTACATAAAAACATAAGATAAACATGGCGGCTTGCATTCAGCAGTAAATCGAAAATTGGTTTATGTTTCAGTGTAAAAAATTAGCTAAATAAATTCAGTGTATTGGCAACTGACCAAAATGAACGAAAACTACTAGTCTCGCAGATTATTCTAATACCAAAATAAAGGCAGCGTGTTACGGAAGAGCTAAGAAATCGGTGGTACTAATTATTTATTTATTTTATTTTTTTCTATCGGGTCGGATTATCGGATAACAACAACATCAACGTCTATCCCGCCATCTTATCTATGATCACTGGTGGTATGAATCAAACTTCACTCTATTAAGTTTCTTACTATTATGTTATTAGTGTAATAGACTTATAGTTGAATTATTTGAACTATTTTCTTTAAAATGTATGATTTTCATGTAATATGATCAAAGAGAAGTTACGTTTTTATCCTCCGTAATATTACGGACCACATCTACGATTCGTCCTGCCCGCTATCTATGATCATTGGTGGTATGGATCAAGCTACACTATTAAGTTTGTTACTGTTGTGTTATTAGTGTAATAGATTGCATTTAGTTGAATTATTCAAACTATTTTCTTTAAATTGTGTGATTTTCATGTAATTTGACGGTATTCGTAGCTGTGGTGGGTAATTTTACAGAGGATAAAAACGTAATTCTTAGATTAAATTACATGGAAATCACACATTCTAAAGAAAATAGGTCAAACAATGCAACCATAAGCTAAATTCTTATATAAAATTGTGCCTGTCAGTAAAAACCGTCATTGTTTACGTTTGATCGGCGATTAGTCAGACCGCACGTTTCGGCCTGATTTTCCCTTCAAAATGCAATATCTAGAGAACTAGGACAGCTAGATGGATAATTCAAATTGCATTGTACTCATAGCGACTTTCTGCATCCCATGAGAACTACTTCAGCTCAAATATATGGAATTCCATTTTCATGTTGACCTAGCTAACCTGGTCTCGTCATCGGATAATCATGCAAATGTGAGTGCATTCAGAACTGAACATTTTCGTTGTTGAATGAGAAAAATCGGTTGGGATTTAGCAAAATTACAAAAATAAATGATATATTTTTTATTTTGGTCAGTGAAATCAGACCACCTCCATGGACGGTCTGCCCTGCCAATACCCCTATAAAACAACAAACATGTTACGGGAATTGTGGGGAATAAAACCAACAGTAGCAGTTTATTCCCGGAATTCTCTATTCACTTAAAAACACAAGATTACAAATGAAGGTAAATTTTTAGTTTCGACCATGGGCGCAATATAGCAATAGAAGATTAATTATTAATTTTGTAAATTATAATGTATCAACGTAATATGCAATTTTGTGAACGGAAATAAAAAACAAAACAAAAATTGCTGAAACGGATTTCGTAAGTAACGAAGTCATGTCGGACAAATGGTACGCCATGTTTGTTATGATAGATGCCGACGTCGAAGAAATGAAAGGGTGATAAATTCGTTTAACCCAATCTAACCTGTGTTTAATAAATCATTACCTGCAAATTAAATGTCATCCGGCTCGTCCTCGTTGTCGTCGTCGTGAGAGACGTTAGCGTCCCGATCCTATGCTACCGAATTCTTTCATTAGCATATTACTTTGATACATTTTAATTTACAAAATTAATAATTAATCTTATATTGCTATATTGCGCCCATGATCGAAACTAAAAAAATACCCAAATGACTACAGTCTGAGTGGAGAGAGACTAGACCAATGCAAAATGGCTGTCTGTGTTGTGGACGCTATCATGTCATAGCCATGATAGTGTGAATGAATGCGGTGGCATGGACCCGAAAACTGTCGAAGTTTTCGCAATTTTCTTGTCAAGATACATGCACCTTGGTTATAACTTGGTTGTAACTTTTGTTAAGCCTATGCACTGTCGCCGTCGGCAGGCTAGCTACGAAACGTGTCAAAATAGTACGTCACTATCCGAGGCATTTTTTTTGCACTGAAGCCACACATAAGACGCACCGCACGATAAGGCGCACCACCCGATTTTGGCCGATTTTAAGGATTTTGCCCGCGCCTTATGGTCCGAAAAATACGGTAATAGCTTTACTATGCTGCATTGGTTTTGACATAAGCACTGTAGTGGGGACAGGGAAAAGCATCATCTCCAAAGTGCTGAGATGTGTATGATGGGGAGGAGGGGTGGTTAAGATGTGAAATAGTAAGAGTGGTTGAATGGATTTTGTTCACTGGTCCACCCTCTGTATAAGAGAGAGAGGGCCTTTGGTGGACTTTATACTAATGGGACTGTCCTATCCTATCTTTAGGTATATGCTGTAGCCCTGAAAGGTGACAAAGACAGTGACAAATTAGCCGAAGAAGATGATAGAACTGAAGCAGACAGTAACTTTGCATCAGAGGAAAGTCTTCTTAGTCTTGTCACTCCAGAGTTAGTGTGTCTCTCCAAATATTGGCTCTTTGCCCTCAAGGACCATGCCTTGCTTTCACTTCCACCAGGTGAGTCCCTCTTTACGATATTTTATTAACATTAGTTTCATATAGAATTTATGAAGAGAATGGTGTAGAATTGATTATATAGTATACGACTTGCATGCATTATATTTGTTCAACTTTGGACACTGAACCCAAACATATATGGAGTATATGTATAAGAGATTGAGACAGCTGTTTCTTGTAAGATTATTTATGGTTAGTTTTGAAATGACAAAAGGTATTCATGAATATAACATATATAGAAGATACTTTTATCACAGAGCATGTATGACAAAGCTACACTTAAGAAGAAACAATAAGTTTAGTTGTTTTTTTCTACCATATAGGATTGCTGAGTAGGCGAGTTAAGAATGTTGGACTGATGGAGAGAGGTAGTGGTGACCAAGAGCTAATACTGTAGCTGTGTTTTAATTATTGTACTGCACTAAAACATTTCAGACACACATCTTCAGAAATGTTAAACCAGAAATGATTAAGGGAACTGTTGTAGTTTTTGTGGCACTATTTATATAAGGATTGGCTTTGATATTATTAAACTTTTTTCAGGGTTTTATCCACATGCATATTCTTTACTGGAAAAAAGTCTTGTGACCACTTTTTATTATTTTCTCAATTTGAAATGAGTGGCATTAACATTTCTTGTGAATGAAAGTAGATGATAGTAATGTAGACTAAAGGAAAATATTTGAAATTATTTGAAATAGTTTCATAAGGGTCAGAAAATTGCATGAAATTCAATGAGAAATTAAATGTTTTATATTGTGGCAGTGCATCATATATGTTAAGTATTACAGTAAGTCTTTACCTTATACCTAAATATATGACAGTAATGACATGTAAAAGAAGTATTTGCATTGTGCTTAATGTGATTTAGAAAGCAGAATGGTACAGAAACAAATTCTTATATTTGCAGAAATAACAATTCAAACCCTCAGAAATGTCTTCAGTTGAAAACACATACTACTCCAAATTCATTTGGTTTACTGCATGTTTTTCTAACTACTGTAGTGATACTGCTCATGCTTCCAGTATTTCATTTGTGTGTTGCAAAACTTAAGATTACATGCAGTGCAGGATCTTGAGGTTCTTAACGTGAAATACAGTATCGAATGTGCTTCCTTTGGCAGAGTTCTTTCCTTTTATCGTGTTATGAAAATGCTATAAGCACTGCACTTTGGCTAATGACTCTTGTCTTGCTAGAGATTTTACCTTGATCTCATCTGTGTAGCTTTTCATCATTTGACTTGATATAGTTCAGACTGGAAAGGGGTTGAGAAAGACTTGAAGGGAATTGGAATAGTTAAGAGGATACATGATTACTTTATATACATAGGATGATCAGTAACACCATACATCAGTGGATATAATGGGATATTAATGCTATTTAGGCTTGCACTTGCATTTAAAAATAAGTAAACAATCTGTTAAAGTTCAAGTCTTGCATTTTGCCTTCAAAAATGTGAAGAAAATTACCTTTCCTCCTGCTTAAGTACAGATTGCTGTGGTTGCTTTTTTCGTGATGTCACAGGAAGAGTATAAGATTAATAAAGAAATCATTATATAGTTGAAAGGTGCAGACAGCTGAGCTGTTGGCAGTGTGTGTGAGATAACTACAATTTAGATTTCTTTGTTATCATGAAATTTTGCTGAGGTTAAAGTGTGCAGGAATATATTAAACATGTGTCAGAGGGCATGGAAAATGTGTTGCTTATCAGATGAATTGGAAAACAAGTTTGAAAGTTCTTTGCATATGAGCATAAAAAATTAGTTGATATAAATTAATTTCACTGTGAAATAAATAATCCATTTAGTCTGCTGGCTAAAGAGTTGAAGGATTGATAGAGACCATTTGAACTGCTCGTTCTTAGAGTCATCCGGTAGAAGATTGATTTGGGACAAAAATATTAAATTCATCAGTGTGTGAAAAGAGACAAAAATTAAATAGTGAAAGTTTTAGGAAAGATATAGTGTTGGGATGCAAGTGATCCACATATTAGCTCTGTTACATTTTTATTCCCACTTGGAAGGTTTGATACAAAGTACTACTTATCATTAATGTATGTAATGTATGTATGTACTACTTATCATTGACATGATTTGTTTTTAAATTACCATGAACAGGTGTGCCATTATGGGGAGTTAGTATTTTCTGGAATTATCTTAGGACAATTTAGTGGAGTTCAAAGTAGTTAGGTTTCTCTGTAGGCATTTGGTCTTTGATGTTTCTGGGATCCTTTTTCTTTATGTATCCAATTATTTTTTTCCTTTAGAGTTCTCCAGTCAGCTCCCTCATGATGGAGGTGCTTTCTATTCCAACGAGAGTGTGGAAGGTGTACGTCCTTATTATCGCAGTGCCTGGCCTCCAATGCTCTATGCTGCAGCTCTTTGGCTTAGTGCTGGGGGTTTTGATGCTGCAAAGCATGAAAACAACAAAGCATTGGAAACCACATTTGCCAATGAGATGATGGGAAACAACACATCAACTTCAAATAAAAGTTTTGAAGCCCTGAATATGGACAGGTTTTATCTGTTATTAGGTAAGCTAAATTGTTTGTAATGACTTTTAATTTAATTATTTATCTAATTAGTGAAAGAAGGGGTGAAAAAGACATGTGAGATGAGACTGAAAGGGCTGAGGGTTATTCTCTCCCATGCCAGGCCACCTTGCTTTACAGGTAACAACTGATTGGATGGGGGGGGGGGGGGATGTGTGTGTGTGTTTAATAATAGGAATTTATTTATTTATTACTATTATTTTTTTTTTTAATACACATTCTTTGTCATTATTATCTTTAACTGTGTAGGTATTTGCATTGAGTGGTTATGTAGTCCTACAAGTGGAGATGACCCTGAACGAAGTGTAACTTGTCTACGCTCACTGGAAACTCTGCTGTCCTCACCTTTCCCAGCCTCACTTATTGGGCCACATGCTGGCTTAGCCACAGAAATCTCTACAGTAATGCACAGGTGAGACAATTTGGAAACCATCTAATAAATTCAATATTATTATTTGGAGATGACTGCAAAGAGAAGGTTGTATAGATTTATGAAGTAGTGATTTTACCTATAATGTTGTATGGAGCAGAGACCGAGTGTTTTTGAGATGAAGTGTTTGAGAAAAGGTATTACAAGAGTAGGCAGAGTGAGGAAAGAGGATACAAGGTAGAGGAGAAGGCATGGATAGGGGGTTGCCAATTGACACAGCTAACCTGACATCACGATCACCACCACCAAAGCCACTACTGTCTGCCACAGGCATGATTGGCCAATCAATGCCACTAACCTGACATCATGATTACTGACATAGCAGGATCATTCCATGTCAATTCAACCAAGATTTGGCCAGTTTCTTGCAATTTACTTGTAGACCTTAATAAGACAAATTCACGGGTATGTGTCTCACCTCTATAGATCAAATGGTTTCTGAAATATGACCCCTTTCAAAGTTGGGTCAAAAAGGTAATTTTTGCAAAAAGTGAAAAAGCTTAAATTCAAATATCTCGGACTATTGCACCTGCAGAGATCATTCTGATATCATTTTAAAGCTTGCTTTTATTAATGCTTATATTTCCTTACAAGGTCAATAAAAGTTTACTTTTAATGTAACCTTTGACCTTGAAAAGGTCACTTGACGTAGAAATTTATTCATTTTTATTTTTTTGTAACTTTCCCTAAAAAATTGTACATATGTATAGCAAAGTGTTCATAAAGAATTTTCTTTGAGAAATGTTTATTTTAGGAGCTACAGATTTTTATGTTTGCACAACTTAGCCGAAAAAGTGACAATTTTGGTGTTTGATGTGTACTGTTAAAAACACTATTGTAATCACCATATATGGTACTTATACCAGTACCCTTGCTTTTTTTTTTATAAATATTTATTGTATGCTTTAATAAAGTATTGCTCTACAGTGGCCACGAAAAGTTTGGGCGCAAAATTATAGGCGCCCCAACTTTCCCCTAAACTCAAAACATGCGAAAAATACAACTTTCCACCCAAACTTTTCGCTATTTTTCAATGCTAGCGTTTGTACCCGTATTTAGCCGAGACAATACCGAAAAGGACCGAAGGTAGGAAGGTTCTTAGAGTGAACTGCTTAAATGAGAAAGAAAAGGAAAGGAGAAGTACAAGAAACTGAGTGTGGAGTGGGAGTGAAGGATAGAGTAGAACTAGGAGTGAAGGAGGAATAGGGATGGTTCAAGGAGAGAGTCACTAAGTGTGCAAAGATGATGTGTGGAACAAGGAGGATGGGAGGAAATAGAAGGAAAGGTAGTGAGTGGTGGGATGAGGAAGCAAAGAAGGTTGTAGAAGAGAAGAAGCGAGCTTTTACAGATTGGTTACAAAATAGGATGAGGGAGTCATATGAGAGATACAAAGAAAAGAGAAGTAAAGCATAAGATAAAGGAGGCAAAGAGGAGAGCAGATGTGAAATGGGGTGAGAGTATGACAGAAAATTTTGAAAGTAAAAACATTTTCTAGAAAGAAATTAAGAGGAAGAGGAGGCAAATCAAGTAGAGAAGAAAAGGTAAAAGGTGCAGATGAAGAGATGATAACAGAAGAGAAGGCAGTAAGAGGAAGATGGGGAGAGTATTTTAGGGAGTTGCTAAATGTGAAGGAGAATAGGGAGGGAAAGGTTGCAGTGGGAAGCACTAAGAAAATGACCACAATGGGTGAAGAAAATGGATGAGAAATAAGGAAAGATAAAATGAAGGCAGTTGTTAAGATGATAAGAGGTAAGGCACCTGGGTTGGATGGATGTCTCACAGAATGTCTGAAAAAAGGAGGTACAAGAATACCTTATTATGCAACTGAGTTTTTCCCAGCTGACTGGTCACAATGCAAAAATTCCTATATTGTGGTGGGTTTTACATGTAAAAAGGGGGGTTGTGTTCATGGACACTGTCAACCACCTCCTTAATTTTTGCCTGAGGCTTTCACATGCACCCAACATTTGTTTTACCTACTTTATAGCACTTGGTCATATAGTGAGGTATTCCTGTACAGTGATGTTGGACTGGCTGGTGAGTTTTTTTTTTAACTGTTTAAGAGAGGGAAGAGTGCTGGAAGACTGGAGGAATGCCTGAATAGTTCCACTTTACAAGGGAAGTGGGACAAGTGTGAGTGTAGTGGTTTGAGAGGGATCAGTTTGTTAAGTGTAGTTGGGAAGGCTTATGGGAGGGTCTTGATTGAGAATATTAGGAGAGGAACAGAGGGAGTAATTGGTGAGGAACAGTGTGGGTTTAGGACAGGTAGGGGTTGCATAGATCAGATTTTTGTGGTAAGACAGATGCATTTTATATTTTTTCTTTCAGCTTCAAAATTATACTTTTAGTCATGCAGGACTTCAATGTGACTGCACTTTGCTCCATTCTGAATGGTATCCCCCCAAAAAACTGGAGGGCTGGCTATGCCCACGGTAATTACAATATACAGTAAATGTCAAACACTAAAATTGTTACTTTTTTGGCTAAGTTGTGCTCACATAAAATGTGTAGCTCCTAAAATAAAAATTTCTCAAAGAAAATTCATTATAAATACATATGTACAATTTTTTATGGAAATTTACATAAAAATTATTTCTACAACAAGTGACCTTTTCAAGGTCAAAGGTGAAATTAAAGGTCAGTTTTATTTGTTTGACCTTGTAAGAAAATATATGCATTAATAAATGTTCTAAGGAATCTTATTAGCTTTAGAATAGTACCAGAATGACCTCTGTAAGCACAATAGTCTCTTGAGATATTTGACTTTGAATTTTTTCACTTTTTGCAAAAATTACCTTTTTGACCCAAAATTGGGGGGGGGGGTCATGCCTCAGAAACCATTTGACATACAGAGGTGAGACACATACCATTTAATTCGTCTCATTAAGGTCTATGTGTACAGTAATTTCCAAGACAATCTGAGTTGGTGGCAAAAATGACTGGTTGAATTAACACGGAATGACCCAGCAGCCCCACAGAAGGGGGTTATCGCCTCCCTGGCTGTTGCATCCCACACTCCACTGATGTCAACCCCTCTACCTCATTGTCCATCTCAGATCAATCTGCATTTTGCATGGGGAAGAAGGGGGCTGATGTAGTGCCCCATAGTCCCCCATATGAACTTCTTCATGATATCTATATACCTTGTAGGGTAGTTGCTTTTTGTAGGTGGATAATTTGTAAATATATTGTGTAGAAATCTCTTGCCATTGGCCTCATATTATGAATCTGTAGGTTACAACCATATTGTGCCTGCGGGGAAGGCATTTGTACCTGTGTACAAGCACAACCCTTGGAGATTCTGAGCCATTTTCTGTGCGACCTTCCCCTGTGCTACTTTATGGTAAATGGTAGTGCTTATAAAAGACCTATCCTGATTGGGCAGGGTCAGTCATTCTCTGTTCTCACTTGTATCACGTCCCTAGGCCTGTGGTTGGTCCCTACTTTGGGGTGGCCATCACCCGACCCACCTAGGCTGTCTTCTTGCCAGGATAAAGCCAACAAACCAACCAGAGCTACACACAGTCCCTATGTCACATAGTCCAAGTAATACTCTCATTTACATTCCCCTCTCCCCCCCATCCCCTGTCCCCTTCCTTGCATCACAGTATCATCAATACACAGCTATTCTCCAATCAACCCTATCTCCTGCCTTCTCCTTTCCTTGCTCAATAGATATTCCCCTTTTGCTCAAAGCCTCTTCCACCCTATCCATCCACCTCATCCTTGGATGTCCCCTTAAGTTCACTCCAATTACCTCTGCATTCCTCACCTCTTTTACTAATCTTTCATTCTTTCCATGTGTCCAAACCATCCTAATACTCTTGCAGTAGGCATATCTGTTCTTTGCATCTATTCCCATATGCCTATTTTTCATTATACTTTTTTTATCCCTCGAGGCATTTATGTGCTTTTCTCAACCTACAATTTACCTCCACCTCTGTTCCTTTACTGCCACATGTGACCCCAAATACATAAAGATATCTACTTCCTTCAGCCTCTCTCCTTTAAGGCTTATTTCTAACTCTCTGCCATCCTCTCACCTTGTACATCTTACCTTACTTGACCCATTTTTACCTTCAACTTTCTACTATCTCATACTTTCCCATACTCCATCACTAATTACTCTAATACCCCCTCTGACCTTGCCACAAGTGCAGTGTCATCACCAAACAACAACTGGCTCACCTCTTTTCTTCATTTTCTTTAACCATCTCCAGTCCCATCTCATTACCCTCGCATTTACCTCCTGCACCACCCCATCCATGCACACATTGAACAGTCATGGCAACATGATACCACTCTGATGCCACCCATTTTTAATTCTAACACAGGCCCTTAACAGCTTTCCCCCAGTCCCATATGTCTGGAGTACCTCCCACAATGGTTTCCTATCTGCCCTGTCATAAGCCTCCTCCAAATCCTTAAAGGCCCAAAAAAACAACTGTACCTTTTAGTAAAGCTTTCTTACAGATCTGCCTTACCACAAAAATCTTATCCACACAACCCTTACCTTTCCTAAACCCACACTGCTCCATACCAATTTCTCACTCTCTTCCTCTCCCAATCTCAATTACAACCCTCCCATATGCCTTCCCAACTACACTCAACAAACTGATCCCTCTAAAACTACTACAATCACATTTGTCCGTCTTTTGTAAAGCAGAACTATACAGACACTCCTCTAGTCCTACGGCACTCTACCCTTCCTTAGACACACATTAAACAACCTCACTAACCAATCTACTATTACTCTACCTCCCTTCTTTAGATACTCCACATAACACCCATCTAACCCAGGTGCCTTAACTGCTGCTATCATTTTCAAAATTACTTGTACCTCATCTTTTCTTATTCCTCTGAAGCCACAGATGAGAAATGCAAAGTGGGATTCATTGTATTTTTGTATAGAATAAATTGTGTCATTTGTATACTTTTTACATTTAAGAACCCATGAGCTGTGAGTGTCTTGTAAGAGAATCAAGATGGATTGATCATGAGAATCAACACCGTGTGAGATCG
This sequence comes from Oratosquilla oratoria, assembly GCF_046742065.1. Classification (NCBI taxonomy): domain Eukaryota; kingdom Metazoa; phylum Arthropoda; class Malacostraca; order Stomatopoda; family Squillidae; genus Oratosquilla; species Oratosquilla oratoria. The sequence continues at coordinate 49,956,666 of NC_134777.1, read as the reverse complement.
AAACCTTTATTGGTACGACGTTTCGGTTGTTACAGCTTTTTCAAGTACAGACATATGGCAAACACTGAGTACATATAGGCCAACGGGGAAGGAACTGGGAGAGGTTATCAGGGAGGGGTGGGTGGTAGGTGGAGGGGTGTGTGTGTGAGAAGGGGATGGGTGGGACTTGGTGGAGATAAAGGAGGACATTTCAGACAGTTTGTTGAAGTGGACTAAGGGGGACATTTCATACATTTGTATAATGCGGGTAACAGATGGATGATAGGAGGGGCGATGTTGAACATGCCTCTGTTCTGCTCAATGTTTTTGAAGCTTTGAATGGCGGCTGCTTCCAGGCATTTCCTCCTCACCCTGTCTGGTTCACTAAAAAGAAGCTCTGCGTTATCCCAATCCATCAGGTGGTCATTGGTGGTCCGGTGGATAACACAGCCATTGGTGGTGATGTTGTTCCGGGAATCGTAGCAATGCTCCCGGATCCGGGTCTTCAGGTCACGGGAGGTCTCGCCGATATATACTTTATCACATCCAGCACAGGGTATACGGTAGACATCAGCGTTTTTTCCCACATCTTTTCCCGGCTGTCACTCCTTCTAGAGAGCTCTTTGATAGTCCTGCTGGACTGGCCCACTACCTGAATGTTGCAACGCCCAAGTGTCCGGGTGAGGGTGGTGGTGACACTGCTGGCTGGAAGGATAAGCCTCCTAGCTGGATCTTTCGTTGGTTCCCGCTCTTCCATTATTTTGAGTGCCTTTTTCTTGCACTGGTGGATGATGCACTCTGGCTATTTTAATTTCTGAAAGACCTCCTTTATGTGCCTAGACTCGTCCTCTAAGAATTCAGGGCTACAAATTCTGAGAGCTCTGAGGTAGAAACCTATAACTACACCTTTCTTAATACTGAGGTCATGGTGGGAAAGGAAGTGAGTCAAATCGTCCTTATTGGTTGGTTTCCTGTAGACTGTAAATTTTAAAATAAGGACAATTTGACTCACTTCCTTTCCCACCATGACCTCAGTATTAAGAAAGGTGTAGTTATAGGTTTCTACCTCAGAGCTCTCAGAATTTGTAGCCCTGAATTCTTAGAGGACGAGTCTAGGCACATAAAGGAGGTCTTTCAGAAATTAAAATAGCCAGAGTGCATCATCCACCAGTGCAAGAAAAAGGCACTCAAAATAATGGAAGAGCGGGAACCAACGAAAGATCCAGCTAGGAGGCTTATCCTTCCAGCCAGCAGTGTCACCACCACCCTCACCCGGACACTTGGGCGTTGCAACATTCAGGTAGTGGGCCAGTCCAGCAGGACTATCAAAGAGCTCTCTAGAAGGAGTGACAGCTGGGGCGAGATGTGGGGAAAAAACGCTGGTGTCTACCGCATACCCTGTGCTGGATGTGATAAAGTAGATATCGGCGAGACCTCCCGTGACCTGAAGACCCGGATCCGGGAGCATCGCTACGATTCCCGGAACAACATCACCACCAACGGCTGTGTTATCCACCGGACCACCAACGACCACCTGATGGATTGGGATAATGCAGAGCTTCTCTTTAGTGAACCAGACAGGGTGAGGAGGAAATGGCTGGAAGCGGCCGCCATTCAAAGCTTCAAAAACATTGAGCAGAACAGAGGCATGTTCAACATCGCCCCTCCTATCATCCATCTGTTATCCGCATTATACAAATGTATGAAATGTCCCCCTTAGTCCACTTCAACAAACTGTCCGAAATGTTGGTGTTGTTGTTGTTGTTGTTGTCGTTCCCTAGACTGTCTGTCCGAGCAGTCCCGTCTCCCCAAGGAATGCCATAGCCGAAATTGGGTTTTCCCACAAATCCTTTATAGAGCGTATGTTGTGTTGTTTGCGTGCATGATTGTGTATAATGCAGTCTTCCATTATGTGTTGTATGGTATGGGGTGAAGTGTTACATCCTGGGCAGCTGTTCACAACGCGGTCATCCAGCCTCTTCTGGTAGCTTAGAAGTGCTGGGTGGTGACCGCACCGCAGTCTGGCCAAGTGGACTCTGTCCTTTCGTGGGAGAGAGGATTCAGAAGGGTGGATATCAGGGGGTCTGGCGTTGATTCTCACAGTCTTGTCGGCTTTTGCCATTGTGTTTCATGGATTGATCAGTTGATGCTTAGGAAGAACACAAGCATGTGCATATTACTAAATGTATTTACACTTCTCCACAGACAAATCCTAAGCTCAGATCACATAGATGTCCATCAAACTGCAATAAATGTGGTGACTTTGACTGTACAGTCAGCTAGACAAGCTCTTGAAGATGAGAAAAGGAAAAAGCATAAGGGTGAGTTAATTCTTTAGGGTATGAAAATGTTGGCATGTAATATTTTAATATAATTTCCTTTGCTATGGCAAAGCATTAACTGAATTTGAATCTTCCAAACTGAAGAGAGAGCTGCCAGTCAGGATTGCAAAGGTTGTGATGCTGATCTGCTTGGAGAAGGAGGAGAGCTGGGGGAGATCAATCCCAGTCAATCATTAGTTTTCACATCTCTCCAGGTAAGTTTCGGTGACCCTTTTATGTTACTCTGATCAAGTGTTGTTCAGTTCTGTCAGCAGTTATAGATATGATGTTCAGGTATTCTTATCAAATTACTCTGCTTGATATCCACTGTATTCAGACATGTTTTCAAGTGCAGTATACTAATAGAATTTATATGGAATATGCATACACTATTTTTGACAGGTAGGTTGTATTTGTAATCATGCCTTTTTTAAATCTTTGTATCACCCATTTACAGGTTTGCTTATGTGTGTTAGCAAGACATTTTCCACGTCTTGTACCTCAAGTGGTATCTTCAGCGCCTTCTTTGCTGTCACCACCTAGACATCATCCTTCAGCTGCACAATTAGATGTGTTGGCAGCATCTACAGTGACACTGCTAACAAATCTGCCCAACCTATGTTCTCCAGCTGGTAATTAAACAATACTCGAGTGTTTTGCAGTGAAATAAGTAAAAATATACTATTTTGCAACAGTTTTATTTCCTTATGCATCATAATTTCATTAGATTGTTATTGCTACAAGGGTCGTTCCAAAAGTAATGCCTCCTATTTTTTTTACTTAAAAAGTTTAAGAGCTATGAAGACGGGAGTGGCACCATTAAAACGAGTGACCTGTTGTGCTCCAGAATTTATTTTTCTATGTAGTCACCACCATTCTCAATGCACTTTTGCCAGCAATGAATGAGGGCCTTGATGCCTTGGTTGTAAAAGTCAGCGCCTGCCGAGGCGGTGCATTTTTTCACGGCTGCGATTACGGCATTGTTGTTGGGGAAATGCTGCCCACGTAATGCGTCCTTCAGAGGTCTGAACAAGTGGAAGTCTGACGGTGCCAGGTCAGGACTATACAGTGGGTGAGACAGCACCGTCCAGCCGAACTTTGTCACACATTCCTTGGTCTTCAAACTTGTATGTGGCCTGGCATTGTCGTGTTGCAAACGGAATGTTTCCCTTTTCTCTGGCCTTACACGAGCAGTCTGGGCCTTCAGCTTGGTCAACGTTTCAACGTAACGGTCAAAGTTGACAGTCGCCCCTGGTTCCAAGAAATCCAGTAGGGTGACGCCCTTCCTGTCCCAGAAGACGTTGCACATCACTTTGCCGGCAGATGTCTGTGTCTTGAACTTCTTTGCTGGGGAGTGTGAGTGGTGCCATTCCATCAACTGCCGTTTGGATTCCAGCTCGTAGTGGTGACATCACGTCTCGTCACCAGTGATGATGCAGTCCAAGAATCTGTCACCTTTGGCTTCATACCAATCCAACAAGTCCTGACAGATATCCCATCAGTGGTCCTTTTGGTCCTGCATAAGCATTCGTGGAACCCACCTAGCACACACTTTGCTGTATCCTAGGGATGACAACATCGTTTCCAGTGCACTGACACCCACATCCAACTCTACATGCATTTCATTCACCGTTATCCGCCGATCAGTGCGGATGAGTTGATCGAGGCGCACTTTGTTTTTCAGGGTGGTGGCTGTGCATGGGCATCCAGAGCGCACTTTGTCACTCACATCTTTGCCGCCACTCTGAAATCGACGAACCCATCTCCTAACTGTGCTGACATCAACTGCATCGGCTTCGTAAACATTCACCAGGCGCTGGTGAATGTTGATTGGTTCAATTTTTTCTGCATGGAGGAATTCAATGACGCATCTCTGCTTCTGATGCACGTCCATGACAGGGATTGCTTTCTTAGAGTGTCACACCATCAATATCTGCAACAGAGAGATGAAACTTTCAGGTCATGAGTGCATAAGTTCAGTCATCATAACAATGCAATTTGCAATCCCCTTGGATCCCTTCGGGCGGAATAAAAAAATAGGAGGCATTACCTTTGGAACGACCCTCGTACATTTCTCCAAAATGAAAAATTTAAATTGTTGTATAAAGGTTTTCTCACTATCTTTTTCATTCTTTTTCTGAGTGTGTGTATATTTACCTAGTTATACAGGAAGGGGAGCTATGCTCGTGGTGACCCGTCTTTGTATCTCACATTTAGTTTGTTCTTAAATTCATGTATGGTGTTTTCACACACTATTGTTTTGTCCAATTTGTTCCAGACATCCACCACTCTGTGTGGATTATTTTTTATTTCATTTTATTTTATTTTCTATTTTTTTTTTTTTTTCGTGTCCCCTTGTTTTTCTTCTATCCCAATTTAATAAGTCTTCTCTATCAAGGACTTCCATGCCTTTCATAATTCTGTAAATGGTCAACAGATCACCTATCTCTCTTCTTTGTTCAAGGGTTGGTAGTTCCAATTTAGACAATCTTTGCTTATATGTCAGTTTTGAAAGTGTTGGATCCATCTTTGTTGTTGCTCTTTGGATTCTTTCTACATACATACATACAGATACCAAGGCTTTTTTCCCCCGTACCAGGGGGGTAGCCAAATAGGACAAGGCACAAAAACATTCCCACCCATTTCATCCCTGAAAACACTCCACACCCCTCCACCCTCCCTCCCATCTTAGCACCTCCTAGATGACGGGTCATCCCTGCACCCTGTCCACTGCCCTGGGTCAGAAGCAGTGTCGCAGGACACAGCACATCCACAGCAAGGCCGCTTCATTAAATTCGGCGACCCCCCCTCTCCGTCCCCCCATATAAAGGAGAGGACGGGGAGAAATCCCTTCGGGCTGTGTCAAAAATTTTTGCTCACACACACTACCTCACCCCCATTCCCCCGTCCAATCCACCTCATACATCACAACATTTTCCATATACAACCATTCTCCATTCACCCCTGTCTTCTGTCCTCTCCCGTCCTTCCTGAACCGACATTCCCCTCTTCCCCAAAGCCCCCTACACCCCATCCATCCATCTCATCCTAGGACGTCCCCTCGTGTTCACTCCCTCCACATCTGCCTTCCATACCTCCTTTACTAGTCTTTCTTCACTCATTCTTTCCATGTGTCCAAACCATCCTAATACTCTTTCATCCACCCTATCTCCCAGCTCCCTTTCCACCCCTGTTCTCCTCCTCACTTCCTCATTTCTCACTCTATCTAGCCTAGTAACCCCCATCATACTTCTCAGACACTTCATCTCAAACACATTCAAGTTCCTTCTCTCTTCCTCTCTCATGTTCCATGTTTCTGCTCCATACAGTGCTGTTGGCACAATCACTCCTTCATACAGTCTCCTCTTAGCATCCATTCCCAGATTCCTATTCCTCATTACACTTTTTAAACCACCAAGGCATTTACTCGCTTCTCTCAATCTACATTCTACCTCCACCTTCACTCCACCCTTTCCTGCCACATTTGCACCCAAATATCTAAAACTATCCACTTCCTCCAGTTGCTCTCCCTTAATGCTCACTTCCAGATTACTGCCACTTTCACCCCTTGTACATCTCATCACCTTACTTTTACCCACATTTATCTTTAGCTTTCTTCTCTCACACACTCTCCCAAACTCTGTCACCAGCTTCCTCAATCCCTCCTCCGATCCTGCCACAAGCGCAGTGTCGTCCGCAAACAACAGCTGGCTCACCTCCCACTTCTCCATTTTCCTTAACCATCTCCAATCCCTGACCCACTACCATTGCATTCACCTCTCGCACCATCCCATCCATGTATAAGTTGAACAGCCAGGGTGACATAACGCATCCCTGACGAAGTCCCACCTTTACCTCAAACCACTCACTCTCTCCATTTCTAATCCTGACACAAGCTCTACTATCATAAAAACTCTTGACAGCTCCCAGAAGCTTTCCTCCTATCCCGTATATCCGCATAACCTCCCACAGTGCCTTTCTGTCTACCCTATCGTAAGCCTTTTCCAGATCCATAAAGGCCCAGAAAACATCCTTCCCCTTACCTATAGCTTTCTCACATATCTGTCTTACCACAAAAATCTGATCTACACAACCTCTACCTGTCCTAAACTCACACTGTTCCTCACCAATTACTCCCTCTGTTCCTCTCCTAATCCTCTCAATCAAGATCCTCCCATAAGCCTTCCCAACTACACTTAACAAGCTAATCCCTCTGAAACTACTACATTCACACTTGTCCCCCTTTCCCTTGTAAAGTGGAACTATACACGCACTCCTCCAGTCCTCTGGATTCTTTCTATTTTCCTTATATTCTTTTTTGTATTGTGTGTCCATAGTGTCGCTGCATACTCCAATCTTGGTCTTATCAGTGTGACTAATATTTTCTTTACCATTACCTCATCCAAGTAATTAAAAGCTATTGATCTTAGTAAATTGTAGGTTTCTCCAACTATTTTGTTTATTTGCTTGTCTGTGGTGTGATATGGAAGGTGTAGAAGGCAGAGATGGAAGGAGTGAACATGAGGGATCGACCTAGGATGAGATGGATGGATGGGGTAAAAAGGGCATTGGGAAAGAGGGGAGTGTCTGTTGAGGAAGGATGGGAGGGGACAGAAGATAGGGGTGAATGGAGAATGGTTGTGTATGGATGATGCTGTGATGCATGAGGGGAAGTGGGTAGGGGATAGGGGGTGAGGGAGTATGTACGAGAAATAAATTGACGCAGCCTGAAGAGATTTCTCCCCATCTTCTCCTTTTCTGCATGAGGGGATGGAGAGTTGGAGGTTGCCAATTTAATGAAGCCTTGGTATGGATGTGCTGTGGCTTGCGGCACTGCTACTGACCCAGGGATGTGGACAAGATGCAGGGAGGTGCCAAGATAAGAGGGAGGGAAGAGGGTAGAGGGGAGTTTTTTTTCTCCCTCCCTTGTTAAGGGGAAAGCCTTTGGTATATGTATTTACCAAGTTGTATTTTGCAGGAGCTATGCTCATAGTGACCCGCAGTTGTATCTTTCTGCATCCAGTTCTTCCTTAAAATCATGTATAGTTTTAGCACTCACTGTTTTCTCTTTCAATTTATTCCATGTATCTATTGCTCTGTGTGGAAAGCTGTTCTTTTTCAAATCTCTTCTGTAACTGTCCTTATGTTTCTTCTCGTGTCCTCTCGTGTTTCTTCTGTCCCATTTAAGTAGATCATCCCTATCAAGGATTTCCATTCCTTTCATAATTCTGTAGATGGTTATCAAATCACCTCTTTCTCTTCTTTGCTCCAGAGTTAGTAAGTTTAGTTTATCCAATCTTTGTTGGTATGTCAACTTACTAAGTATTGGTGCCATATTTGTCAATGCTCTGAATTCTTTCTAGATTCTTTATGCTTTTTATTGTACTGGGTGTCCATAGTGATGCTGCATATTCTAATTTTGGCCTTATCATTGTACCTAGTATTCTCTTTACCATTTCCTCATCCATGTAGTCAAAGGCCACTTTCATTGATCTCATCAAATTGTAGGTTTCTCCAACTATTTTGTTTACATGTTTGTCTGGTGACATGTCATTTGAGATAATTACTCCTAGGTCTATTTCTGAGTTTACTTTTGTGACTTCCTTTGTTCCAATTTTGTATTGACTGGATATTCTATTTTTACTTTGTTCCGAAGAATACAAACTCTTCGGTACTCCTTACCCAAGGATACGCGGCGCGTTTCTACCGCTAACACTGTGTGTGCTTGAAAACACCTCACTCCGAGGGTCTGGGCAACCATTATCCTCAGTAAGGGGCCCTCCTGGGGCAAGGGGGGCCCCCCCTCCCCCCGCAAGGGTAGGAGGGTAGAAGCTCCATTGTCTAAGCGGTAGCGATCGAGTCAACATCTCTCACAGTCCGGCTAACACTGAAGTCCAGTTCGGGGACCGTTTCCCCGCTCTTGTATCAGGAAATTAATTTCCTGCGCCAATCCCGCATCGTTCGATTATCTCGAACGCAATCGGCATCGGCCTTCTACACCCTTCCAACGGCGTCCTTTGTGTGGAACGTCCTGCATCGCCGCCTTCCCCCTGCTTGGATCGTTCGATTATCTCGAACGCAATCGTCATCGGCCTTCTACACCCTTCCAACGGCGTCCTTTGTGTGGAACGTCCTGCATCGCCGCCTTCCCCCTGCTTGGAAGCGCTTGAGACCCCTGTCCTCCCTTTATCCCTCTCTTTAATCTCCACCGGGTGTTCTCCGCTTCTCTGTAAGTATGGAATCTGGTCCTAGTGTTGTTGTTCGCGATAGCATGTGTGCCTTCGCCCGTGGTGAATTTCGCTGCCGGGCTCTTCTCCCACCGACAACTGTGGACCCACACTCTTGGTGTATCCATTGTCGGAATCTGGAATGTTCCCCTTCATCCCCGTGTACTACGTGCGCTCAATGGGGTGATAAGCAGTGGTCCGCGTATTTTCATGCTCACCGGAAGGTGCAGCCACGGGTCAAAATACGCGGGCGAGGCAGATGGCTTCCCCCCTCACCCGACACAAAGAGAAGGCATGCTACGTCGGCGGAGGACGCGGGTAGTTGTCTCCCCCCTCCTAAGCGTAGTAAACGGAAAGGTTGTACAATAGCCGCCCCGAGTCAGTCTCAGGCTAAATTGTCTCCTGTTCCTTCCTGCCGAAAGGGGGGGCTAGTTTCGACGGGCACGCGCTTTTAGCCCCCGCGAACAACCCACCGGGTACGAGCTTTTTGCCGGTTGCGTCCGCTGGCCCCGCGATGCTACCCGGCAGTTCCACCCCCCCACGGACAAAGGAACCGAGTTCGGAGATTCGGAGCGCGTCAGCCTCTTCTCCTTCTCGGGTGACCCCCAGTCCCACCCCTTCCACCTCTCGTCAGACGAGCCGGGTCATCACCGGAACCCTTTCTATGCCCGGTGGGCAGGAAGCCCGAGGTGTACCCACACGCGCGTTCGTCGTAGGTGACTCAGCTTCGTCCAGAGGAGGCAGTCTCCCCCTGGCGTCTCCCGGACCATCCGCACCCAGGCGGGACCCTCCAAGAGGACATTTCCCCGGACCTCCTCCCCACTCACTGTTCACTCGTCACTACGTTGAAGAACAGATGGAGGCCCAACGGGAATTTTTCCGCGCTTCTCAAGCGCGGTTCGTGCACCGCACGGAAGCTCGTGAGGAGTCTCCGCCCCCAAGGGCCCCCCTCGACCAGCTTCCACTTGCTCAGCCCCCCCCTGAACCCATCAGTGACGAGGATGGTAGCGTGCGGTTCCCTCTCTGCCCGTGCCGACCCCTCCTACGCCGACGACGATGTCCACAGCGCCGTAGGGGGGGGGTCACGCTCCCTTTCCCCTCCCGTTTCCCAGTCGGAATCCTCGATGGTGGTCCCACCTTCCCTTCTCGACGTCCTCGCGAGGGTTCGGAGGGCGAATCGACTGGGCCCCCCGAAAGAAGAGGAAGCCACATTCGAGTCTGACATCTTCATGACGGCCAACTCTCAGAAAGTCCAGCCTACTACTCCCCTCCACCTTCCATGGAGTACGCAGACGGCGAGAGCCATGGCCCAGGCCTCCGACGCTCTCGCAACAAGGACGACCGAGAAGGCGCGTTGGCTTCCGGTCCCATTGGAACACCAGAAGCGCTTCTACACCCCATCGGGGTCAACCCTCAGAGCAGCCTCGATCCCGGCGAGGTTACCAGAGCTGGTTAAGGCGGACGCCGAGTCGGTGCGCAGACGAAACGTCCTCCTCCTCTCCGGCAGGGAAGTCAGCGACCACATTCATTCACTGGCTCTGTCCCTGGCGGTGAACTCTCCTGGCTAGAACGCCTCCTTGCCTCGGCGAGGGAGTTCTTACCCGAACTACAACCCCAGGAAGAATGCGACCTCCAGGCTTTTTTGGCAAGCGTGAGCAGAGCCCTGAAGCATCAGGCTTCCTGTCTCTCAACGTCCTGGGCCAACTTCGAGTCCCCGCAGGAGAGACACCATCCTCAGGGAGATTTATGCTCCTTTGAGGAGGGCCCCCCTGCTCACCCACACGCTGATTCCCCCGGATGTGGTGGACTCGGCAATCACTAGCACCAACCAGTTGCTACAACAACAGAGCCATCGAGAGAACAGCCGTCTCTAGCTCGAGGCCAAGGAAAAGAATGTCTGGGCAGACCACCTCAGCAGAAGGAGTCAGGTAATCAGCACGGAGTGGTCCCTCCATCCGGAAGTGGCGACCTTCCTCATCAACAAATGGGGCCTCTGGTGGACCTTTTCGCCACCAGATGGAACCACCAGCTCCCAGTGTATTTCAGCCCTCTCCCGGATCCGCTGGCAGCGGGAGAGGATGCTCTTCTGCAAAGCTGGGACAACCTCGACACCTACGCTTTCCCACCGTTTCCCTTGCTCCAGAAGGTGCTCCAGAGAGTACGAACCGCATCCAACCTTCGGATGACTTTGATCGCTCCCTGGTGGCCGGAAGTCCTATGGTTTCCAGACGCCCTCGAGCTAGCAGTGGAGGAGCCCCTGGCCCTTCAGGGAAGACCCGACCTTCTACATCAAGCAGTCAACGGGGCCTGGCACAAGAACCCGTCAGCCCTGGCGCTTCACGCGTTCAGACTATGGTCCGGATCCTCCTAGAGAAGGGTTTCCCCCAAAGAAGTGGCAGAAGACATGTCCTCCCCTATTCGCTCTTCCTCAGCTGCCCTTTATCAAGGGAAGTGGAATGCTTTTGCAGAATGGTGCCACTCTCGAGCAATAGCCCCAGAGCAAGCCACCATTCCTCTGATTGCCTCCTTCTTCCACTTCCTCCGGAAGTCCAAGAAGATCTCCCTCTCGGCAGTGCAGGGCTATAGGGCAGCTCTTAATCAGGTGTTTTCTCTGAAGGGCATGGATCTAGCCCTGTCTCCAGAAATTTCCATGCTCTTCAGACATTTCAGAAAATCATGCCCCCCAGGGAGATCACTTCTCCTCCATGGGATGTGGCATTAGTCCTCAACGCTCTGCGGGGCCCCCCTTACGAACCCCTCCGAGATGCTAATTTCAAGACCTCACCTTGAAGACAGTCTTTCTGTTGGCACTGGCGTATTCAAAGTGGTTATGGGAGTTGAATGACATCTCTTATCGAGTCGAGCACTCGAAAGGATGGCAAGAGGTCTCCTTCACTTTTCTGCCCCAATTCATTGCCCAAAAACCAGGATCCGGCCAAAGCCGACCCTAGATTCTGGTCCCTTTAGTATTCCTTCCTTGGACGACTTTGTAGGGGGCGAACATGCAGAAATGGTCCTATGCCCGGTACGTGCTATCCGGACCTACCTCAAGAGGACGAAGCATCTTAGACCAGACTTGCCAAGACTGTTCGTCTCTACCAGGGGTACACCCAAGCCCGTCACTAAGACTTCCATTTCTTACTGGATCAAAGGAAGTCATCCGCAGGGCCTACGCCTCGAGCCCCACGGATTACCCTGGAGCAAAAGCTCATGACCTCAGGGCAATAGGACCCTCCCTAGTCTTCCGAAAGAATCGGTCAGTCAACCAGGTCCTTCAAGCAGGTATATGGAAGTCCCAGACTACGTTCACTTCCTTTTACCTCAAAGATGTCATGTGGGAATCCTTAGGGACCTTCTCTCTAGGCCCCCATAGTGGCTGCCCAAGAAGTCCTGAGATAACATACCCCGTACCAATGGCACACAGCCAACCCTGAAGCCTCATCCAAGTTCTGGATCGGCAACCACGGGGATACCTATCTCAAGTCCTTCTCATACTTCTACATTCCCTTACCTCACCGAGGGCTCTCAAGCATTCCAAGGGAATCAGTTCGAGCCCTACAAGGGGTACAAAGTGAGTATGCCCTGTCTGTCTTCCACTCTGGGAACAGATCCAGGTGCCCTTCACAGTTTCGGGGAATGTAATAAGAGTCTGGTCAACGTAGATCTTAGCACTCTAACATTTTCTCCTTACGAGGGTTTCCCAGGCTAGACAAATACTTCCTTCCCCCCTAAGTCCAAGTCTCCTTGGGTAAGGAGTACCGAAGAGTTTGTATTCTTCGGAACAAATGTAATTTTCGCAGGAAAATTAATTTTTCCCTGATACAAACCTGAGGTACTCCTTACCTCTAATGGCCCTCCTCATCCACCCCGCTAGTAGTTCCTTCTCCCTGGCCTGTCAACCCTCGTGACTAATTTCATACCTGGCTCAGACAATGGAGCTTCTACCCTCCTACCCTTGCGGGGGGAGGGGGGGCCCCCCTTGCCCCAGGAGGGCCCCTTACTGAGGATAATGGTTGCCCAGACCCTCGGAGTGAGGTGTTTTCAAGCACACACAGTGTTAGCGGTAGAAACGCGCCGCGTATCCTTGGGTAAGGAGTACCTCAGGTTTGTATCAAGGAAAAATTAATTTTCCTGCGAAAATTACATTTTTCCAAATTCCATTATTTTACATTTCTTAATGTTGAAATTCATTTCATTCTTTATACTCCATTTCTAGACTTTGTCCTGGTCTTCTTGAAAAGATTTGCAATATTCTTTACTTACTCTCTTCAGTAGTTTGGTATTATCTGCAAAGGAGTTTATATAACATTCGATTCCCTCATCCATGTCGTTTATATAAATAGCAAACATTATCGGAGCCAACACGGAGCCTTGGGGGACTCCACTTATCATGTTTACCCAATTTGAGTTCTTTTCTCTAAGTACCACTCTCATTTTTCTTCCGTTCAAGAAGTCTTTCATCCATTCCAATAATTTTCCCTGTATTCCACCTATTGTTTCAATTTTTCTTAGTAGCTTTTTGTGTGGTACTTTGTCAAAAGCCTTTTGTAAGTCCAGGAAGGCACAGTCTGCCCAGCCATCTCTTTCTTGTATTATATCTACCAATCTTGAGTAAAAGCATATTAAGTTTGTAGTACATGATCTTCCACTTCTAAATCCAAATTGGTTGGGGTTTAGTATTTTGTTCTCTTCCAAGTGTTTAGTCCATTTATTTTTGATAACTCTTTCGCATATTTTTGCAATTGTGCTTGTAAGGGATACCAGTCTATAGTTTGTTGGATTTTCTTTATCTCCTCCCTTATAGATTGGTACAATATTAGCATTTTTCCAGTCTTGTGGTACTTTTCCTTCTTTGAGTGAGAAGTCAATTATTGTGTGTATTTTATCTGTGAGTTCATCAATGCATTTTTTTAATATCCAGTTCACTATTCCGTCTGGGCCATGTGACTTTATGACATCAAGTTTCTTTATTTGGTCCCTTATTTCTTTCATGTTGGGGGATCCTTCTTGGTGACCATCATCCCACATTTGTGAGCTTTCAACTGTAGATACAGACTTAAAGTGTCTGGTCATTACTTCAGCCATTTCTACATCTTCTGTGTATTCTTTATTTCCTTCACGCAGTTTCACTATTTCATGTTTATCTTTTAGTTTATCATTTACATATCTATAAAATAGTTTAGGTTGATCTTTGCATTTTGCTATTATATCTTTTTCATATTTTCTTTTTTCCTCTGCGTATGTCTATGTATTCATTTCTCAGTTTGATGTGTTTGCCATTTAGTCACTTTTTTGTCTCTTTTCCATCTTTTCCAAGCTTTGTCTCTTCTATCTTTAGCATTGCTACACTTTATATTATACCAGCACTTTATGTACACCCTTTTCTGTTTCTGCTTAGGCACATGTTTATCTGTACCCTCCTTATATATTTCTTTAAAAGTGTTCCATTTCTCTTCCATCTTTGTTTCATTGTTTGCAAATTTTTCCCAACTAGCATTTTGAAAAAAAATTCTAAGTTTTGTCGATATTAATCTTCCCTTTCTATGTTTCTCATTCCTTCTCACAAAATTTTGTTCCTTTAGCTCGATCTCTATTAGTATGTGGTCACTCTTTCCAATTGGTGTCTTATAGTTTATTTCTTCTGGTGATTGCATGACAAGTGCTGTAGTGACTTACCAATGACGCTATCAAGAGAGATATAAGTTGCAATTGCTGGGTTCAAGTCCTTAGCAGTACCGCATTTCAATTTCTGCATGTCGGCCTCCATTGGGCCTCCAGATGTTGATGGCTTAGAATTAAAGTGCATTGTGGTTGTAAAAATATATTTCTAATCACTGGGACCCATTCACTGTTATACAAATACTTTCCCACATTCATATGCTTCCAATTGTACTAACATAGTGGAGATGGATTGAACGCAAAATTTCATGTATGTGTATGTAACTCAAGCATACAAATATATAAGAAAAATTCGCTCAACTTATATCTCTCTTGATAGTGTAATTGTTAAGTCACTACAGCACTTGTCATGTGATCGCCAGGTTCGAGTCCTTGGCAGTACCGCATTTCAATTTCTGTATGTCGGCCTCCATTGGGTCTTCCAATGTTGATGGCTTAGAATTAAAGTGCATTGTGGTTGTTAAAATGTATCTCTAATCACTGGGACCCATTCAGTGTTGTACAAATATATATAATATATATATATATATATGTATAATACCCTTGTGTTTGTTTGTGTGTCTCTAATATGCCTTTTTTCTATCCATCGTACAACATGCATAGTAATGAGTGATATGTAAATTGTAAATATTTCAGGTGGAGTTGCCATCCTTCCTACTGTGCTTTACCTGACTCTGGGCCTACTAAAAGAATGTGGGAGAAGGGGAAGGTGTCATGATCCCACGTCTTCCCCTCCAGTAGTGGCAGTGCTTGATGCACTAGCATCTTTAGCTAAACATTCCTTCACAAGGGACCCACGCTCACATACAGAATGGTGCACATTGCTTCAGTCAGCCCTGGCAAATGTTATTGACATGAGCAAAACTAGTAAGTATGGATTGAAAAGTTTAGTTGATTTGTATACTGTATGTACATAACAAAGAGCATTTTTTCCTATTAATGCGGGGTGGCCAGTTCAAAGCACACACCTACCTCACAACCACCCATACCTATTCCACAACCACACTCATCCATACCCATTCATCACCCCTCCCTTCTTAGCATCCTCTTCAATATGAGTCAAGTACTCGCACACACATTAGGCTGCCTGATATACAATGATTTGATGATTCATCACAATACGCGTGATATAAAATATAAGGTTGCAGCTGTAACACTCATTCTTTTGCACCTTGAATGTTGCTAACCACAGAAAATGCAATCAAGCCTGTTCTCAGAATATGGGGGTCACTCAGCTACAACTACAAAATATAATCAGTATGCCAACACACCTCAGGAGGCTGATGTCAATGTCATTGTATGCTAAGGGTTAAAGGCAGTGCAGTGAGACAAGACACAATGCATCCACAGCAGGGCCAGACAGCTGGAGCTGGTTTACCCCCACCACTTGATATATGATGAATTTCCTCCTCATTCGCCCCAAAAATTTCTTTCTATATACCAATAGGCTTCTTTCCCCATACAAGGTAGCCAGCCAAGGCATACACCCACCCTGACCCATTCCACTCCCACCCATCAATCATTTCTCTTTTATCTTAGTACCTTGTGGATTAAGGGTCATCCTTGTCACCTGCACACTGCCTGAGTCAGAAGCAATGCAGCAGGACACAGTACATCCAAAGCAGAGCCAGCCATTTCATTTACATAGTGACCCTCCCTTCTTGTTTCCTTGTACAAAAATAAGAGAAGACATGTAGAAATCCCTTTGGGAATGTCAAATTGATTTCCATTCAAAAACTATACAAGAATTTAAGATCAAAATGGATGCTGAGAGATACAAAAGTGGGTCACTATGAGCATAACTCTCTTCCCATAAAATACAACCAGGTAAATACACCTATTTTTTGCCTTCTCTCTTCCCTGCTCAACGGATATTCCCCTTTTGCTCAAAGCCCTTTCCATCACATCCAATTCTCCTTTCACTGTTACATGTGACCTCATATATGGACTTTGTAGTGGTACCTAAAAGGAAAATTGGAAGAGTTCTGGACATAATGTTTTCAGGCAAGAAAACAGGGGATTGTCAGATCATTACTTAGTAGATGGGAAATGGATAGTGGAGGCAAAGATGTGAGGGAAGAAAAAGGAGGGAGGGAATGAAGTGCTGAAGGTAAGTTAAAAGGAAAAAGAAAATATATGGCAAAGCTTAGAGGAATATGGAAGATAGTGAAGGATATAACAAAAAGAGTGTAGGAAGAATGGATATGTATCAAGGAGGGAGTGTTAAATTGCACAGACATCATGTGGGATGAAGAGGATGGAAGAGAATAGGAGAGATAATGAATGGTGCAATGAAATGGTGAAGGTGATTTGTCTATGTATACCAAGGGCTTCTTCCACCTTATAAGGGAGGTAGCCAGTCAAGGCACACTTCTATTCCCACCCATTCCACACCCATGTTTCAGTCTCATCTTAGCTGAGGTGGTGGTGGCAGAAAAGAATCAAGCATGTAAAAATTGGCATAAAAAAAGAACTAGGGAACCACACGAGTTATAGAGGAGAATGGAATTATAACACAAGAAGGAGGCTTAGAGGAGTAGATATTTGATAGAAAATGTTGAAAAATTATAAAAAGATGGTATTGTGTGCTGATGGATAGATAATAATAGAAGAAAGGGCAGGAAGAAAATGAATAGTGTTTTAGGGGTTTGTTGAATATAAAGGAAGATAAAAAGTGTTTGATTATATCAGTGGGAGATACCAGGAAAATGATTTTGATAGGAGAGCAATAAACAGTGTAATGACACAATGGTTTACAAAACCAACAAAGATGAGAGGGGAAGACACACCAGCCAAACTGAATTTATAGCTGACCAAAGAGCCATGCATTGTAGATTCCTTAGTCTACCAATGACTAGCAAAAAGTGAACATGTAGTATTGGAGTTCCATTTGACTTTAGAGAACCCAAAACTAAGGAATGAGTCATATAGGGAGGGAAGATATAACTTTGGAAAGGCAAGATTTATGAAAGTGAGAAAATTTTGGGGGGAAGATACTGTAGACTGGAAAGAAAAATATAATTGACAGTTGTAATGACAAGCCAAAATTGTTCTACCAATTTGTTAATAGTAAATTGAGGCACATGGAAAGAATCATTAGGTAGAAAGTAGGTGGAACAGTGAAAATGCCAAAGTGCACTTGGAAATAGTGAACATTAACTTCCAGTCTGTGTTTAACAAGGAAAATTATTTTAAAGGGAAAGAGTAATTTTCAGGGGGAGGGAGTTGTATGACGAAGGTGTGAAAATTACTGAAGGCACTGAATATTAGGAAAGCCATGGGTCCTGATGGGATTTCAAGTTGGATACTCAAAGAATGTCAGAAACAACTAGTTGGCAAGATACACAAACTTTTTTTTTTTTTCTTCCACTGAGAGAAGGGAAGGTTTAAAAGGATCAGAAATTGTCCAGCATTGTGGCAGTTTATGGTGAGAACAGAGAGGTTCCTCTGAATAATAGGCCAGTATCTTTGACCAGTGCAGAATAAAAAATTTATGAAAGAATAGTGAAAGATGGGTGAAGTATTTAAAATGATAAATGATCCTGGTTGAAAACCAATTTGGCATGAGGAAACAAAGATTATGTATTTCCTCTTTGTTGAGTTTTTATTCAAGAGTAATCAGTGTGCTCCAAGGCAGGGTGATTAGGTGGACTGTGTCTACATGGATCTAGAGAAAGCTGTTGATAAGTTACCATACAAAAAAAAAAATGGAAACTGAAACAGAGCTCTTTAAGGGAATTTGCTGGAGTGGATGAAAGACTGAAGAACAGGTTAATGAGGACAATAGTAAAGGAAAGGATGCTGAGATAGAAGGAAGTTACTAGTGGAGTCCCACAGGGGGTATATGATAGATGATTTAACTAGATATGCCACCCTGTTCACTGGGATGGGAGGGTAGGTGGCTAAGTAAAGGATAATGTAAACTTTCATCAAGTGCTTTGACTCCCTCCTCACATATAGGTGGGGAGGGGATTTCCTTTGTTATGTATATAGAAGCTTGAACAATTTTATATCAAATGTGCTATAGTTGGTTCAAATCATCCACATTCTGGAAGATCTGTAGGTCTCTAGGAATTGTTTAGTTTAATGAAACAGTTTTTATTATTTGTGTGAAACTGTTTTTGAAAGTAAATTTAGTAATTAACATAAACATTAATGTAATAGATTAATATAACTAAATTAAAGTTAAATCAATGTTTTTAATCTGTAAGTTGTGGAGGTAAATCATGTGATGTCACTGCTTCTTTTATACTTTAATATAATCAAGGTTATATGCATTATTCATTAGGTGAGGACGAGCGTGAAATTGATGAAGTGGTGGTGCTGAGAGTAATTGCACAGTTGGTTTTACATGCACCAGCTGTTGTTAGTCAACCACAAAATCTCCAGTATCCAGCCATCAATCTCTTCAAGATGGCAACCCAGCATCCTCAACTAGAAGTAAGATCTTTGAAAATCCGCAAATAGTTTTAAACATTTGTTCTTTATTTACTGCCCTTGTGACCCCATCAATTACCTTTTTATTAACATGGTATGGCAGGGGACAAGAATATAGTCACTGTGTCCATGTAAAAGGTGAGAGACCAAGGACTTTCTCCTCTGTGTGGTGCTCCTGTTTCCCATTTCCAAAGCCCAAAACCTTTCACCTCCATCTGGAGTAGCAGCCCCCCTCACTCAGTCTCCAGACAGTATACAAGATTTTTATCTACTCTTACTCTATTTTGCAGATATATGGGATTGGGGAAAAGCTGTTAAATGCAGTCAGGAGTTTTTACGAGAGTAATAGAGCCTGTGTTAGAATTGGAAATGGAGAGAGCAAGTGGTTTGAAGTAAAGGTGGGGTGGCATCAGGGCCATGTCATGTCACCATAGTTGTTCAATATGTACATGGATGGGGTGGTGCAAGAGGTAAATGCAGAGGTACTGGGCAGGGGATTGGAGATGGTTAAAGAAAATAGAGAAAAGTGGGAGGTGATCCAGTTGTTGTTTGTTGATGACAGTATATTTCTGGCAGGGTCAGAGGAGGGATTAAGGGATGGAGTTTGGGAGGGTATGCATTAGGAGAAAGTTGAAGGTAAATGTAAGATGATATGTACAGGGGGAGAAGATGGCATTGAGCTGGAAATTGGAGAGAGGCTGGAGGTAATGGATAGCTTTAGATATTTGGGGTTGCATATGGCAGAAAAAGGAGGAGTTGAGGTGGAGGTAAACTGTAGACTGAGAGGAGCAAATAAATGCCTTAGGATACTGAAAAGTGTCATGAAAAGTAGGCATGGGAATGGATGCAAAGAGGGGATTACATGAAGGGGTGATTGTGTCAACAGCACTGTGTGAGGCAGAGACTTGGAATTTTAGAGAGGCAGAGAGAAAAAGTTTGAATGTGTGAGATGAAGTGTCTGAGAAGCATGGTAAGGGTTACAAGGTTGGATAGAGTGAAAAGTGAGGTGGTGAGGAGGAGAGCTGGGATGGAAAACAAAATGGGAGATAGGGCTGATAAATGAGTATTAGGATGGTTAGGACACGTGGAAAGAATGAATGAAGAAAGATTAGTAAAAGAAGAGTGGAAAGTAGAGGTGGATGGAGTGAACTTGAGGGGATGACTGAGGATGAAATGGATGAGGTGAAAGGGGAATTGAGCAAGGAAGGAAGAGGGCAGGAGATAGGGGTAAGTGGAGAATGGCTGTGTATAGATGATACTGTGATGCAAGGAAAGGATGGGTAGGGAGTGGTTATGTATGAATGACAGGGTTCGTTGATTAAGTGAACAGGCCTCACTGTGAGTGTGCTGTGTCTTTCTGCATTGCTTCTGACCCAGGGCAGTTGACAGAATATAGGGATGACCCATCATCCATGAAGAACTAAAATGAGAGTGAGGAAAAGGCGGTTGATAGTAGTGGAATCGGTGGGAGTGGGTGCATACCTTTTGACTTGGCTACCTCCCATGTAAGAAGGGAAAAGTCCTTGGTATATAGATAGATTTACTCTATCCCCCCCACCTCCTTTTCACAGAGAGAGAACTGACAATCATTGACTGCTCCCCTCAAGCTACTTTTATCCTGTGACCTAGAAATAGTCCCACACCTTTACAATGTGCACATCAGTCCAAAATTTCTTCAGAGAGATCTATGGTGGTCCTATAGAATCATTGCTGGCCATGGTGGAACTGCAGGTTTCAAGTCAGTAAAACTCAAAGCAACAGTTATTATTATTGTAAAGGGTGACAAGGACCTCTTCATATTTTATGTTTTCCATTCACAGATTGTCGAGAAAAATGTGCTTTAAATCAGTCACCTGACTTGTAAAGGGGATTCCTTGTAATTAATTAATTGTTGCCTCAAGTTTCATTAATTGGAAAACCTGCAGCCCCAAAGTGGCTGGCAACAGTCTTCAGGCCCTCCCACAGATCTCTCAGAAAAAAAAAAAATAACTGTAGTCTGTTGTATTACTGTGGGACTGTTTCTATGTCACTGGATGAAAGTGTTAGGGGAAGGTATGCATTCACCAGTTATCAGCTCTTCATAATTGAAAAAGTGTAAGAAATACAATTAAAGTTGATAGAGAATGATCTTGGACCCTGTTTGGAAACCAAGTATCAGCCCCATAGGGATGCACCTCCTTGAGGGGATTGATGGGTTTTGAAAATGGGCACCTTAGCTGTCCATCTTGTTGAACCACCTCATGCAGGTACCCATCATTGGTCCTGGGGATCCTTTGTATATTTATGAAACCATAAGGTCTACATTAGTATAATCTAGCATGCTAAACATACTGACTTTGTTAAGGTAACTTGTTAGCATGAAACACCAGTTACGTAGAATAGAGTGTTGGTATTTTGTCAGGAATAACCAGTACTTCTATTCCTGGGGACAATATCACATTAAAGAGATGTGGTTATAGAAGTGGTGGAGATGTGAGGGAGTGGAATGGAGGTTTAGTAGAAATTAAGTGATTGACATTCTTTTTTGAGTGGTGATTGGTCTCCAGTAATTAAAGAATGCAAAATGACTTGTATATAGGGATATCACTAAAGTCCCTAAAATACCAACTGCATAAGATACCCATAGACAGAAAACTAAAATGCTGAAATAAAATTATCTGTTGTTAGTGTGTTTTCCTTGGAAAGTTACTGTATTTGAATCGAAAGAATACCATTCCTTTTTTGTCTCAATCCACAGGTACGACTGCAGTGCATCCAGACTTTGGAATCTCTCTTCACACATAGTGACTCTGAGGTAGCCACACCATATATCCACAACCTAGCACCACGAATCCTCCAGTACCTGCATGAAGCACATACCAGTGTTACCTGCAACATTCAGCTCCAGTTCATACTTGAAAGTTTCAGTGCTGTTGAGCTTCTCATTCCCAGAACGCTACCAGAGCATAGTAGGTTTTATTTGGTGTTTTGGGCAAAAGAGGTGTGTAAACCAGAGCTGGATAGAGTGAACTGGAGGGGCCAATTGAGGATGAGATGGATGGATGGAGTTAAAGGGGTTTTGAGCAAGAGGGGAAGGTCTGTTGAGGAAGGAGGGGAGAAGGTAGGGGATAGGAGTGAGTGGAGAATGATTGTGAAAGGGATGAGTCAGGTGTATAGGAGGTAGTGGGTATGGGCAGTGAGGGGAAGATGTGTAGATTAATTCAGGGATGTTTTGAGTGAGGGGGGGTTGGGGAGGGAATGATTATGGCAATGGGAGATGCTAGGAAGGTGACTGATAGAAAAAGAAAATTATGGAGCTATGGGTAAAGAGGAGATACAAAGTATTGGAAGTGATGAAGGCTGGTGGGGCACCTGGGTTGAATGGGTGTCATATAGAATGTCTGGCAAAGGGAAGAGCAGTTGTGGTGTATTGGCTGGTGAGATTTGATGTGTGTCTGGGGAAGGGGGAGGTATGCCAGAGGATTGTGGGAGTGTTTGTGTGGTTTCACTGTGTTAAAGGAGATGGAACAGATATTGGGTGTGGTTGGGAAAGCATATGGGAGGGTTTTGATTGGGAGGGGAGCAAAGGGAGTGGTTAGGGAGGAACAGTGTGGGTTTGGGATGGGAGGTTTTTGGAATAGAGTGGGGATGTCTTTTAGGTTTTTGGGAATTTGGAGAAGGCATGTGACAGGGTTGACAGGGGGCACAGTGGGATGTGTTGCAGGTGTGTGAAGTTTATTTGGAAACTGTTGAGGGAAGTCAGAAGATTTTGTGGAAGTGGTGGAGCTTGTGTTACAGCAAGGAAGGGGATGAGATAGTACCTTTGCAGTAGTGAAGCCATCCCAAAACTGAATAGAGTTGTCTTTCATTAGCCAGAATATATTTGTTAAACCATGTGTTGAAGACTTCAAGCTTGAAATAACATATAACGTTAAATTTTCAAAACTAATACATAAATGTAATATCAGCATATTGAAGAGGTATAATAGTCTTAATATTTGTTATCATTTATACAGGGAGTGAGCTGGTGGGAGTATTAGTTGGCATCCTTGTGGGATGTCTGCAGGATAGCAACCGTCTTAGCACAGTCAACCAGCAAACCCGACAACTGCACCAAAATGCACTGGCCCGTCTACAGAAGCTTGGGCCTCACTACCCACAGGTCATAGTGAAGTGTATTATTGCTATATTAAGGGATCATTGTCTGTCTACTAGGGGCTTTTTCTCCCTTAGAAAGGAGTTAGCCAAGTCGAGAGAAAGAGACTTTTTCCTTTTATTCCTGTATCAAAATTATTCTCATCAATATGGCATACAAACACTTAAATATAATATCCCCTTATAATGATGAGATGTCTTCAGTTCCATCATTGTTCAGCACCATGTTGTGTATGAATAGTTAGTGCAATTATTTAATAGTTGTTTGTGTAAAGTGATAGTAGTTCTTTCTGGTGTTCAAATCATGTGTCTGTTACTGCTCTTGGTATGTTCAATTTCTTATTTGTTATGACTGAAGTCTATAATGTGTTGGGGAAGTTCATGTGTGTACAAGTATCAAATATGAAACCAAGTATTTTAAGGTTTATATTTAACCTCCTAGTGGACCAGATGTTTCCTGTCAACATGCTTTTCTAATTGTAATCCATTACCACTACTAAATCATTAAACACTCCTTTCTCCAATGTGCTGCTGCTTCACTACTAATTGTAACTTATTTTGTGCTTACAGGAACTAAGAGCCGTTCTTGCCAACCATCCAGACTTGAGAGTGCGCCTGGAAACTGCAGTCAGGAATCAACGAGAAGTTGCACGCAGGGTAGAACCTCAGAACTCTGCTTCCTCCTCCCATGAACCCACCATCAAGCTTAAAACAGATTTCTCTAACTTTGGCAAGATGTAATATTTCTGTTTGAATATTTAAATCATGTCAACTTTCCTTTGCATCTGACTTCAGAGATCAGGGTTTCATTGTGCTTCAATGTCAACGCTTTGTATTAGAGCTGCTGTGTTTTTGTTTCCAGCTCATACTCTATCATTTTATTAGTACCTCCTTGGTGGCAGATATCATTTTGAATAACCTGTTCATTGTTCAATTCTATTGAAACCCATTGCCGATTTAAATATATATATATTGATTCATAATTGTTTTATAAGAATTGTCATAATCTTTTTTGTATATTGGAACTTATGATGGCGATTGTATTCCATTTGTGTTTAATTAGAGCTTAGCATTGCCACAGGTGACTACATATATGCTTATTATTATTTATGTAAATGATGAAATATACTTTTGTAAGCATCTAATAGGTATATTAGAGGTAAATCATCCACTTCATAATTGTTTCATAGTATTTATCATGTCTACTTTTTTCTTTTCTTTTCTCTTCCTTTCTTTTCTTTTTAATTTTGTTTTATGGAAACTAGAAGAGCAATATGATTAGTGAATATATAATTTATATATGATATATATTGTGTGTACATATATATATATATATATATATATATATATATATATTTGTGTGTGTATGTACACTAAGAACTATAAAATCTGGATGCAGATAATCCTGATTTTGAGATAATCCAAACCTCAACTTGGCCAGCATTTAAGTTCAAATGTAGGGGAGAAAAAATTAGATAATTTAGAGAACTAAAAAGAACATAAAAATTGAAATAAACATAAAATGAAGGGGAGAATGATAGTCCAGATTTTTACAAATTTATTCCGTGTGTGTATGTGTGTGTGTATTTACCTAGTTGTATTTTACGGGATGAGAGCAATGCTCCCAGTGACCCGTTTTCGTATCTCTCCACATCCAGTTTGTTCTTAAAATTGTGTATAGTTCTGGCATTCAATGTTTCTCTGTTCAGTTTGTTCCAGACTTCCCTCTATGTGGGAAGCTATTTTATTCAGGTCTCTTCTGTAATTGTCTTCCTTTAGTTTCTTTTTGTGTCCTCTTGTTTCTCTTCTGTCCCACTTTAATAAGTCGTCTCTATTGAGAACTTCCATCCCTTTCATAATTCTGAAAATGGTCAACAAGTCACCACTTTCCCTTCTCTGTTTTAGTGTTGACAAATGTAATTTCTCCAATCTTTTTTCATATGTCAGATTTGACAGTGTAGGTGCCATTTTTGTCGTTGCTCTATGGATTCTTTCTAATTTTCTTATGTTCTTTTTTTGTGCTAGGTGCCCACATTCATACAGCATATTCTAATTTTGTCTTATCAGTGTAACGACTATTTTTTTAACCATCTCCTCATCTGTGTAGTCGAAAGCCACTTTCATTGATCTTAATAAGTTGTCTCTCCAAATAATTTATTTACGTGTTTGTCAGGTGTCAAGTCACTTGAGATGATTACTCCTAGGTCCCTCTCTGAGTTTACTTTTTTGACTTCTTTGTTTCCAATTTTATATTGTCCTGAAACTCTATTTTTACTTTTTCCAAATTCCATTATGCTACATTTTTTAATGTTGAAGTTCATCTCATATCTCTGACTCCATTCCCATATTTTATCCAGGTCATCTTGCAGCAATCTGCAATCTTCTTCTGTTCTTACTCTCTTGAGTAATTTGGCATTGTCAGCAAAAAAGCTCATGTAACAATTTACTCCCTCATTTATGTATATGGCAAACATTAAAGGAGCCAAAACAGAGTCTTGTGGGACGCCACTTTTCACATCTTCCTATTTTGAATTTTTGTCTCTAAGTACCACTCTCATTTTTCTCCCAGTTAAGAAATCCTTCACCCATTCCAACAGTTTGCCTTGAATTCCTCCTATTTTTTTTCAATTTTACTTATTAATTTTTTGTGTGGTACTTTATCAAATGCTTTCTGCAAATCCAAAAAGGCGCAATCTGCCCATCCATCTCTTTCTTGTATTATCTTAATTAATCTCAAGTAAAAGCAGATTAGGTTTGTGGTGCACGATCTCCCACTTCTAAAGCCAAATTTTTTGGGGTTTATTATATTGTTATCTTCCAAGTGTTGGGTCCATTTGTTCCTGATGACCTTTTCGCATATTTTTGCTACTGTGCTTGTGAGGGATACTGGCCTATTTGATCTTCCCTATTTCCTCCTTTATATATTAGTACTATGTTTGCATCTTTCCAATCTTGCGGTACCATTCCAATCTTGCAGTACCTTCCAATCTTGCGGTGTGTGCATGTATATACACACACATACACACACACGCACACACACACACACACACACACACACATACATACACCAAGGGTCTCTTTCCCCATATAAGGGAGGTAGCCAGTTAGGGCATGCACCTACCCCCACTAATTCCATGCTGTCCACTGTGCATTTGTTTTCCTCTCGTCTTAGTTCCTCGTGGATGAAGAATCTTCCCT
>NC_134777.1:49865691-49928191 GCF_046742065.1 Oratosquilla oratoria | reverse complement strand
TACTGTATATATATATATATATATGTATATATATATATATATATATATATATATAGAATAATAAAGATTACTTCCAGGCAGAACTAGTGCTGAGAGTAATAGTCCTGCTACTAGTCTGAGAAACAAAAGTGCAGCACAATCATAAAGATTCTGGCATACAAGGAGTACAGGGGACCACAACGCAGTGCCAAGAGAGCCAAGTCTATTGTGATAAGAGTAGTAGATAAGAAAGACAGGTCACCATGTGCTCCAGTATCATGTTTTAGAGATTTCATAGTATATTTTAGACTATATCCTTGTTCCTGCAATAAATACCAAAGTAATATTATGATACCTGTGTTTCCACTTCCCTTGTAGCTTTATTCTCTCTCAAAAGTGATAAAACTATCTCATTATTGGGTGTGGTTTGAAATTAATTTTGTTCTATTATAGTCAACAGTATCAATATCTTTTGACATTACCCGAGCAGATTGTGTTTTATATATATTAGGAACCAAAGACTGGTACCTGCATGCATGTGTTGGGCCTGCAAGATAGACAGCAAAGCTGCCCAATTTGAAAATCTATAAACCCCATCACCTCCATCAGGAGGTGATGGCCACACATCTGTATTCGCCCTCCACGTCATCTCGAAGGTGGGGAACGTCGAGTCCTCGTCTTAGGCACGATGGAGACAGCATGCACACTACCACCAGACGCACCCATATCACTTTTGTCCCTCTCCTGGTATGCTTTCAACATACCGAGGTGATACAACTGCTGCTTCTGTCTCCCATCAGGAGCGGCAACAATGTAGTTCAGTTCCCTTACTCGTTTTGTTACATCATATGGGTCACTGAACCTTGATCCTTGTTTGAACTCTCGCACTTTCACTTTCCGGTCATAATTTTGTTTCACTTGCTTTTGAGCACTCTTTAAGGTTTCTCTAGCTCTCTGCCAACATGAGGTCAACCTACTCCTCACTACCTCCACCGACTTTATCACTCTTGGAGCACCTTTATGTCTTGCAAAGGAATTCTCCTACCCTAACCGCATAACTTCTTCCCTGTAGGCATTATTTGTCGCCTTTCAGACCATACTGCATCATAAATAGGACAGGTACTATCCACCCACCTGCGGAATAGTACTCCCGACTCTAAATAGTATTCCCCTGATAACTCCCACTCACCACTCCTTCCTTCCGATCCCTCAAATCGGAGCCAACTCTCTGTAGGCCACGGGGGCTCATTGCCTCCATCTCTCCCACTCCCTGTAAGACACTGGGACCCTTTGTTTCTCCCTTCTCTCCCATTCTGTGTGAGTCACTGGGACTCTTTGTTCCTCCCTTCTTCTCTCCCATTCTGCGTGAGTCACTGGGACTTTTTTCTCCTTTCTTCTTTCCCATTCTGTGTGAATCACTGAGACTCTTTTCTTCTCCTTCTCTCCCATTCTGTGTGAGTCACTGAGACTCTTTGCTTCTCTTTTCTTCTCTCCCATCCTGTGTGAGTCACTTAGACTCATTTCCTCTCCTTTCTTCTCTCCCATTCTGTGTAAGTCACTGAGACTCTTTGCCTCTCCTTTCTTCTCTCCCATTCTGTGTGAGTCACTTAGACTCTTTGCTTCTCATCTCTCCCATTCTGTGTGAGTCACTTAGACTCTTTGTTTCTCCTTTCTTCTCTCCCATTCTGTGTGAGTCACTGAGACTCTGCCTCTCCTTTCTTCTCTCCCATTCTGTGTGAGTCACTTCAACTTTTTGCTTCTCCTTTCTTCTTTCCCATTCTGTGTGAGTCACTTAGACTCTTTGCTTCTTCTTCTCTCCCATTCTGTGTGAATCACTTACACTTTCCTTCTTCTTTCTTCTCTCCCATTCTGTGTGAGTCACTTAGACTCTTTTCTTCTCCTTTCTTCTCTCCTATTCTCTGTGAGTCACTGAGACTCTTTTCTTCTCTCCCATTCTGTGTGAGTCACTTTGACTCTTTTCTTCTCTCTTCTCTCCCATTCTGTGTGAGCCACTTAGACTCGTTTCTTCTCCTTTCTTCTCTCCCATAAACAGATGAGTCATGTCAAACACTTCCGACTCGCTGTCTCATTCCTCAAAGAACAGGAACCTCAAGTCCACCTGTCTTGACTTGGGTACTTTCACTTGGGATTTTTTTTTCTTGAGATTCAGACTGTCCTTACATTTAGGATTTCCACAGCTTTCCCCTCGCAAGACCGTTATTGGCCTCACTTGGTCCATAGACTCTTCTCTCCCATATGGGTGTGGGGCACATCTTCCCACCCACTAAGTTATTTCCTAGAATGACTTCAACTCCTTCCACTGGCAACTGATCTACTAGGCCCATCTTTGCCTGTCCCTCATATAGAGGTGATTCCATATCTATCTCTACCAGTGGCAACTTCGCAAGGCCTCCTAGGGAACCTATAACTACTCTCCCTTTTGCTACAGGTTTTTCTACTAAACGACTCAGCATTACTGATTGGAGGGCTGAGTCTCTCAGAATGGTCACCCTTTTTCTCTTCTCTCCCTTTATAGTGATTGTTCCTTGAAAAAGGAATGAGTCATAACCTCTCAAGTGAGGTTTCATCTCATCTTTTTCCTTGCTGTCTGTGGCAGCAATACTCATGAGGGCCACTACTTTGGTGGCCTCTTCGTCCTCCCCCTCTCGGACTTTACCTTCTGTATGGGTGTCCCGTCTATTTAATAATACTATGGGTTTAACCCTCTTGATTTCCCTTCTCCTGTGCCAACAATCCCTCATCAGGTGGCCGACCTTCCCACAGTAGCTACATGAAACTATCTGCGATGACTTACTATAGTCACCTTTCTTGACCTCTAGGGATTTCGTAGGTCCACCTGAGGAGGTTGATTGTGGGATCCTCAGCTGTTCCTCTCCCCCCCCTTGGAGTAACTGAGAATTTCCCTGCAGCAGGTTTAAGTATTTCGTATTTATCTGCTAAGATTGCAGCTTCTTCCAGCTTTGAGACCTTTCTCTTAAAGGTACAAGGACACCACTTTAGGGATGGATCTCAGATACTCTATCAACATCAACTCAACTAGTTTCCTATAATCTCCATTTATGTTACAGGATCTTACCCATCCTATAACATTCTTTTCTCTCTACTAAATTCAACATGAGAGATATTAGATTGTTTCCTTAGATTCCTAAAATTTACCCTATAAACTTCAGGCACTAACTCGCAGGCTCGTAGGATGGCTGTTTTTATTTCATCATAATCCTCTGTGAATCCTCCAAAGCACCATAAACCCTTAACGATTTGCCTCTGAGGCTTATTCGCAACAATGCAGGCCAATACTCCTTCGGCCTCTGGTAATCTTCCACTATTCCCTCAAACGTTCTTAAGTATCCACCTATGATTCATCAAATTCAGGAAGCAATTTAGCGTTATGTACTACATCAAAACTGAGCCTCCCATGCACGAGTTTAGAGTCTGATTGCACTTGTCTACTTTCTTGCAAGTTAAATTGAAGTTTAAGGTTTTCATTTTCTATTCTAGCCTTTTCAGTTTCTTCCTTTTTTACTTCAGCTTCTACTCTAGCTATCTCTAACTTCAACCGTAATTCGCTTAATCGAGATTCAGTGTTTTGAGATTCAACCTTCTCTCTTTTCTCTTCCACTTCTTCCTCAATTTCTAAAGTGACAGACACTCTATCTGTCCTTCCTTCATCTCTCATTGCCCCCACTTTCATCTCAATTAAGCACCATTTCTCCAACAATATTTACTAATTCGGTTTTATTCGCACCATGGGCGTGCTCAACCCCTAGACTTTGTGCTATGAGTTTCAATTCCTGCATCGTAAGACTCCCAATCTCCTTCTTAATGGGTGGTTTGTGTACAAACTCCCATACCTCCTCTGCGCTTGTCAACTTCATTTTCTCAAACTATTGACCCTATTTTATACTAAAATTCTCGTTGGTAACTCACTTTACCGTTAAAATCCTGGAAATACGTCGCCAATTTACGAGTATATGTTACGAATATCGTTCACACTTCTGACTCGTAACATATAGTAAGAAAGAATGAATGAGTTCTCAAAGAAAATATACAAGGCCTTCTGACTCGTAATACATAGTAAGAGAGAATGAATGAATGAGTTCCCAAGACCCTATGTCTTTGGGGTGGCTCACTTGAAGGTTGCCACTTGATTTTGCAGTATCATGAAAATCAAGAAAAATGAAACGCACAGGTAACATTTAACACTATTCATTTAAGTTAATAGGATTACATGAGTGATTACAATCAAGGACATACAATTGAGTAATATGTTGCAAAACATAAGATTCCCGCTCGAAAAAAAAATTAACGGGGGTGAAAGGGAAATTACCAATAGAGAGATTCACTGTCTAGGCTTCCCGCGTCACTGCCATAGACGTCACATAACATCTAAACGAAATTCTAGCTGAATTGATTATCTTACGAATAAAACGGGGAATACAGAGGACTTATATCATCCGACAATTCTGCCCGAGGTGACACGACCTCTACATGGCACTTAGCATCCTAAACTGACTCTCTGACATGCCCGAAGGCGCCTGATTCCTTCTACAAAAATCCTGTGATTGGGCCATAGGATTAGCGTCTATGGAGATTTAACCTGATTGGTCAAGTCAGCTGAAACATTCTGCGCCCGCTTTAGGTTGGCGGGAAGTGTTATGTAAACAAGTAATAAATACTTATTGTATCGTAACCTCTCCCTCTACGCGTTCTCCGTACGCACTCTCATGCACTCGCAAGTGACGCCTTTCATCCAAAGCAATAACTGTATTTCAACCTTACATATATGGGAATATATGTGACAAGAGCCAGTTGTGATCTCCACTAAGAAGCAAGGCAACTGACCACGAAGGCTGTAACAGTTACCACTACATGAATTTTTTGCCGTACAATAATATTTACAATGTCCCAGAAGTAGGTATTTACATGGTTGAGTGATACACTCAATATTAAACAAAACTATTTACAATTATGATTCATATAAGGAAAGAGCACAGATACGATGGTATGGGTATGTCATGAGAATGGAAGATAATAGAACACCAAAGCGATGGCTGAACTGGCGTCCCAGGGGTAGACGACCACCAGTAAGACCACGGAAAAGATGGTGTGACAACATCAATGAAGCGCTTAGGAATAGAGGATCCTCCCCGCAACAATTACTACAAGACTGTATGATGACTGCGCCGACTGGAGGAGGCTGATGCAAACTGACAGGTCTTCATAGAACCTACCAGGCGTATGGTGAGGAGAAGGACATGGCATATTTTGATAATACATGGTGAAAAAATATAAGGATGATTCCTGTGGATGTACGCTTCTCAATGGTCATCTCTTAAATGGACCAGGTCCAAAGAGGTCAAGGTCAGGTCAGCCTAATTTCATTGTTAAATGGCCTCTGGTCGGGTTCTGGTCAGACCTGACGCTCAACAGCCGTTTTGTGCTGCTGCTGCTGCTGCAATGTAGGCTATACGAAATCATCTGGCTTTATATCTATCTTCCAGCGAAAAAATATACACGGGAGCGACGAGCGATTTCGCTCGGGAAAGTTCCAATGTCGCTCTCGCAAATCCAATAGCGGGAGCGATACCCCTCGAAAAAATCGCTCCCGCGGCAAGATTCGACGTTCGACTACATGTACAATGCATCATACCCAATACCACATCACCGCATGCATACGTACACTGTACATATGCAAACTCGCTCGAGGCCTAGGAGGGAAACTGGGAAATCTCATTTATAACCTCGTTCGCGTATTTATGAGAAAACAAAATAGAATCAAATGTTTGGTTAGTAATTGAAAGTAAATAAATTTAAGTATAAATATGAACATTTGATAATTATGTATTTAGTTCATAAATATGGATCTTTGGAGGGAGAATAAAAAATACAAAAATAAAAAATTATTCGTTAGCTAGCTTAGGTTTACGGTAGCTAGGTCTATGTACGTCACGTCCATGCCAAACTTTCGATGATCGTACATCATGGAGCGATTTCTAGTGAAGCGAGTGAAGATGGTTTGCCCTCAGATTCAGTCTTTTCAGAATCGAGGGAGATTGATTTGACGGCAGGAACCACTTCTGGACCAGTAAAGCCTAATTCAAACTCTACGGGTAAGGGCCAAGGAAAACGAAAACCAGTAAAGCATGAATCTACTATACGCTCGTGGAACCTAGATTGGCTTGAAGTGGATCGGGGCAGTGATGGTACTCTAACGGTGTATTGCAAGGCTTGTCGTGCATTTCCACCCCCAACCACTGCCATTGGAAACAGAGGCGCTGTGTCTGCCTATCAGTTTCATCCATTCCCCTCCCCCCAAAATTAAAGGCTGATTAAAAAAAAAAAAAAAAAAAAAAAAAAAACATGCACATGAGTAATGAGTTAGCCTTCCAATAGTTTGAAGGAAATCAAACCTGCAAAAACATGGACCTGGAAGTATAAAAAAATGGCTCTGGTAATTAAAAGATGGCTCTGGTGAAAAAAAATGGCTCTGGAAAAAAAGTATTTTCCCCCCTGCTATCTTCTCATAGTGTGACATCCTGTGACATGTAGTTGTGACATCCTGTGACATGTAATATATCTTTTACAAAGGATCACAAAGGAGGAGCATGCCAACAGGAGACCTTTAGGTCCATAACTAGGTCAGATGCAGAAAAAGCATAATGATAAATAAATGAAAACTATAATAATATAAATAATGATGAATAAATGAATAGGTATAGTTAAATAATAAACAGGTAAATAGTAAATAATTATAAATTCGCAGATTAATAATAAATGAAAATCAAGCAAATAAAGACAAATGAAAACAAACAAATATAAAATAAATGGCAGGCATTACAGCATCTTGCTTAGGTGTTTATCTAAACGAATCTTAAAGCTTCGAACTGAACTACATTGCACTGCCTCTGTAGGAAGTTTGTTCCATTCATTAACTACACGGATGGCGAAGTTGTTTCTACCCACTTCCAAATTAAATTAATTTCGTGACGGTTTGAGATAATCATTTCTTGTCGAATTCTCATTCAATGTGAAATTTTTGTCACTTTTGATGTCAATTCTTAAAGACCTGTATCAAGTCACCTCTGAGTCTACGCTTTTTTAGGGAAAACAGATTCATATGTTATAGTCGATTTTCATATGATTTATTTTTTATATTTGGAATAAATTTTGTGGCTCGCCGTTGTACTTTTCTAATCTGTCAATGTCTTTAATGAGATTCAGTGACCATACAGTATGGAAATAGCATATTCCAAATGTGGACGAACTAACGATTTATATAGCTTGTTAATGAGAGATGGACTTTTGAAGTCGAAAGATCATGCAAGCAAACCTAGAATCCTCAATTCTCACTCTATCCGGCCTAGTAACCCCTATTATACTTCTCAGGCATTTCATTTCAAACACATATAAACCCCATACAGTGTTGTCAGCACAATCACTCTTTCATACAATTTCCTCTTAGCATCCATTCCCAAATGTCTATTTCTCATTACACCAAGGCATTTACTTGCTTCTCTCAATCTACATTCTACCTCCACTCCTCCCTTTCCCACCACATTCGCATTCAAGTATCTAAAGATATCCACTTCCTCCAGTCTCTCTCCCTTTTAATACTCACTTCCAATTTGCTACCATCCTCTCCCCTCATACATCTCTTCACCTTACTTCAGCTTCCTTCTTTTGTACACCTTCCCAAACTGTCACTAACTTCCTCAATCCCTCCTTAGATCCCATTACAAGCGCAGTGTCGTCAGCAAACAACTGCCTTATCTCCCATTTTTCTCCATTTTCTACCATCGCCTATCCCTGACCCATTATCATTGCATGTATCTCTTGCACCACCCCATCCATGTCTAAATTGAACAGCCAAGGCGACATAACATAGCCCTGGCGAAGTCCCACATTTACCTCAAACCACTTACTCTCTCCATTTCTAATTCTCACACAGGCTCTAATACTCTTGTAAAAAACTCTTGACTG
Source organism: Oratosquilla oratoria (assembly GCF_046742065.1). Classification (NCBI taxonomy): domain Eukaryota; kingdom Metazoa; phylum Arthropoda; class Malacostraca; order Stomatopoda; family Squillidae; genus Oratosquilla; species Oratosquilla oratoria. The sequence continues at coordinate 49,920,211 of NC_134777.1, read as the reverse complement.
CTCTTAAAAGCTTTCCTCCTATCCCATATATCTGCAATACCTACCACAGTGCCTTCCTGTCTACCCTGTCATAAGCTTTTTCCAAATCCATAAAGGCCCAAAAAACATCCTTACCTATACCAAAAGCTTTCTCACATATCTGCCTTAAAACAAAAATCTGATCCACGTAACCCCTACCTATCCTAAACCCACACTGTTCCTCACCAATTACTCCCTCTGTTCCTCTCCTAATCCTCTCATTCAAAACCCTCCCATAAGCCTTCCCAACTACACTCAGCAAAATGATCCCTCTGAAACTACCACACACAAGCTTGTTCCCTTTTCCCTTGTAAAGCAGAACTATACATGCACACCTCCAGTCCTCCAGAACTCTACCCTCTTTTAGACAAACGTTAAACAACCTCACCAGCCAGTCTACCATCACTGTAACTCCCTTTTTAGACACTCCTCATGACACCCATCCAACCCAGGTACCTTACCTACTCTCATAATTTTGATAACGGCTTTCACTTCATCTTTCCTTATTTCTCCTCCATTTTCCTCATTCATCACTTGCCATTTTCTTAGTGCAACTACCTTTCTCTCCCTATCCTCCTTCACATTTAGCGACTCACTAAAATACTCTACCAATCTTACTCTTACTACTGTCTCTTCCATTGTCATCTCTCTATCTGCACCTTTTACCTTTTCTTCTCCACTTGATTCACCTCCTCTTCCTCTAATTTCCTTCCAAAACAACTTTTTAGTACTTTATTTTTTTTCTGACATACTCTTAGCCCATTTCACATCTGCTCTCCTATTGTCTCCTTTATCTTTTGTTTTACTTCTCTTTTCTTTGTACTTCTCATATGATTCTCATAATTTTTTATACTTTTCCTTATGCTTTTTGATCTGAAAAAAAAAATCGTTTTTATCTAGGATGTATGGAAGTATTGCTGCATGATTTTTTTTTTTTTTTCTACCTACCAAAAGGGCAAATTTTAGGCATTTCTAAGCATATGTTGTTGTATAATTTTTTATCCAAGGTAGAGCAACAAATTGGGTACCAAATGAAAGAACGGAATCTACTCTACATATAACAGCCATTAAAATTTGAATTTTAAGTAAATTTAGACCAAAACTCTTACATAATTTCAGCATTTAATTTCATATTTCATATTTACAGAAACTTGTTAATGATGTTGGGCAATACTGAACAGTACAAAAGCAAGGCCAGCAAAGAAACTGGATCCAAATCTAGAAAAAATGTCCACAAGATGCTTCACAATGGCATTAAGCAAGGAGCTACGAGGACGCATAGTTGATGTCTCAGAACATATACTTGCAGTCCACAAGCAAGCATCAAGTCAGCCATCCACCAGATCTCTTACTGAAACCTTCCTGGTCAGATACCCTTCAGCGTACATCAGTGGTTCCCAGCTTCCTACCAACAGACAAGTATTCCGGTACAGTAGGCCCTCAATATTGGTAAGTTCCATTTTCCCGAGGTTCGCACATTCGCGAGTTTCCAGCAGCACAAATAGATTTACCATCATACGAAAAAATAACAAAGCAGCCTATCACCGCGTCACTACCCTCCCTCCCTCATCCCCCCCACTGTCAGTTCGCCAGTCAGCTACCAAAATTCGCGCGAAAAAATAACAAAGCAGCCTATCACCGCGTCACTACCCTCCTTCATCCCCCACACTATCAGCCCGCCAGTCCGCCACTCTGTCTCAGTCATTGTCTTGTTTGTCCAGGCGGCAGTTCGGTCAGCTCAAAGTGATTGCTATAACTTTGTGTGTGTTTGTGTGTCCTCCAGTTCACGTGTGTGTGTGGTGAACTATGGCCCCCAAGCGAGCAGCAACCTCTCGTGACGAGTCTACTCCGAAAAGATTAAAGAAAGTGATGAATTTGGAGAAGGTGAAGTTGCTAGACAAGTGTAGGGCGGGTAATATGAGCAATTCTGCTGTTGGAAAGCTATTTAATGTAAATGAGAGCACAGTGCGTTCAATAAAGAAAAATGAGGCGAACATTAGGGCAGCACTGGCATCTACTGCTCCTCCTTCCGCTAAGCAAGTGTCGCAGGTAAGAAGCAGTGCTATATCTAAGATGGAATCTGCTTTATATGTGTGGATAACAGACCAGAACAAAAAAGGCAATCCAATTGATAGCAATGCGATTCGTGCAAAGGGAAAAGCATTGTATGACAGAGTAACGAGTGATAAGGCTAGCACGTGTGCGGAGGCTAGCACCAGTGCAGAGGTTAACACCAGTGCAGAACTAGACCGTCCTCCACCACCCAGTCTGAATTTTTAGCAAGTAAAGGATGGTTTGACAGATTGTTTTCCTTGGACAATTTGAAAATTTGTGGGCAATCAGGTTCGGCAGAGTCACGTTTCAGCAGCTGCATTCCCTGGCGCTCTGAAGAAAATAATTGAAGTTAAGGGATATAGGCCTGAGCAGGTATGGAATATGGATGAAATAGGCCTCTTTTGGAAGAAGATACCTGCCAGGACCTTTGTCACCAAGGAGAAGAGTGCACCAGGGTTCAAAGCTGCCAAGGACCAATGCACATTAATGCTTTATGCTAACGCTGCTGGCCACACCATCAAGCCAGGCTTTATTTATAAGTCTGCTAACCCCAGAGCACTTAAGGGACGCAACAAGAACTTAATGCCAGTGTTCTGGATGTATAATGTAAAAGCATGGACAACCAACACCATCGCCATTGACTGGTTCCACTACTGTTTCCTGACGGAGCTACGGTCATACCTACAAGAGAAGGGTCTCCCAAACAAAATCCTCCTGCTCCTAGATAATGCCCCAGGTCACCCAGTGTCACTTAATGGAATGTGCGACGATGTTGAGGTTGTGTTTATGCCGCCAAACACAATCTCCCTCATACAGCCTCTTGATGCATGCAGGGGCTTCATGCTGCATTGGATGCAAACCTTGACTTGAATGTCATTCAATATTGGAAAAAAATCATTACTGCTGACCGCCTCTCAATTGTGCAGGAGTGCCTTAAGGATTTGCGCCCTCATGCAGTCAATGGTTGTTGGAGGGCACTGTGGTCGGAGTGTGTGTGCGATTTCACAGGTTTTGGTCCTCAGGAGGAGGTTAATGATGCTGTGAAGAAGACGGTGGAGCTAGCTAGGCTAGTTGGTTGTGAAGGGTTCAAGTACATGCAGGAGTATGAGGTGTGGGAACTGGTTGAAGAACATGCCATAGGCTTAAATGATGATCAGCTGTTAGAAATTGCAGTCAGACAGTGAGGATGAAGAGGAAGATAGTGTTGCTGAGGCTGATCGCCTTCCAGCTCTCACTCTTGAAAAGCTGGGGGAAGCAATGAGGATGACAGCACAACTCAAACAATTATTGTATGACATAGATCCATCAATGGTGAGAGCATTGAAGGTGATAAGCGAAATTGATTAGAGCATTACTCCTCACAAGACTCTTTTTGATAACATCAGGAGGAAATGGTCTCAGTTGCCTATCATAATGTATTTCACAAGGAAGCCTGCTGCTACCCCTATTGTCCCACCTAAACCCCAACCCAGGCACTAGACTCCTCATATCATGCAGTTACACTCCACATCATCTCATCGAATTATCATCAGTAAATGCATGGCTATCATCATCATCATCATCATAAGAAATAGTGCGCCAAAACTTACGCAAGAGGTGAGTGTTTTGTTTTTTCTACGTGCATTTTGATGTTACTGAAACATAACATGTGCAATATTTCATACTGTTTAGAGGGTTTTATGAGTTATTAGGTTTAATTGACGAGGGAAACATTATTGTTAGGTAAAGGAAACCCTATTGTTAGGTAACATTATTGTTACGTATGTATGTAATATGCGCACCAAACAATCGCAAATTTTCAACTTTCGCGAGGTTTTCGAGCCCCTAACCCTTGTTAAGGGTCTACTGTACAGGGCCCTCATATGGGGTGGGGGTGGGGGGTGGGGGGTATGCCCTGGGGCGGCACATTTAGTGGGGCGGCAATTCTAGTCTAGACATGCCGCCCACAAGGCTGACAAAATAATTATAATAAAAAAAAGGTCAAAGGAACCCTGAATATTTTACAATAATATACGTATTTTGCGTTAGAATCAACAGAATATGAAATCTTTTTCCCTTACCCTTTCTGCAATAGGGACATTCAATACGAATTTTAAAATCTGTTTAATTATTTCGCAAGCCAATAGCTAAAACAGGCTGTAAGGGATGGTGGAGATGGAAAGTGGTGATGGGGGAGGGGGCAACATCACTGAGAACTTTCCCCGGGGCGGCACTTTGCCGGGGGGTGGCACTTTGTCGGAGGGCGGCACTTTGCCCCGGGGCGGCACTTAGGCATGTAAGGGCTCTGTTACTGTACTTCCTTTATCTTCAAAGTTTACCAGAAAATATAGGGAAACTCATGGTTCAAGACTACGCCTATGAAACGGTCGAAGCTGTCATCCCATTCTGGTAGATGGCTAGGATCAAGACGATGACCAGACAGAACTGCATGAAGCTCTTCGTGAAACTCCATGACAAACACAGAGCACTGATGAAGAGCAAATGACGCTGGAGGAAAGAGGAGTGCATTTGTCTTGGAATTGGACAGCCTGTTCAACATAGGAGCCCCAGATGCTGTCCAAGATATAGAGAGCAAGAGATTGTTATCTAAGGAGAAGAGAGATGAGGACATCAGGTTCTATTAGAACCATAAGACTGAGAGGAAATGTCGCATGTCGGGTCATGACAAGATCTTTGAGACAAGATCCCAGCAACAAGTAGGCCGGACTGTTAGGCAACTGCAGAGGCAAGAACAAGGTAATCATACTTTCGTACTTTTACTAATCATACTTTTGAATATCACAAGTTGGAAGTTTTACATGCATACCACATTGTATTATTTTGCAGTTGCAGCAGAACAAGAGGCAGTTACTCACGTGAATGACATAATCTGGGGTGATTCCAGTGACAGTGACGTGACGCTAACACAGAGGAAATGGATTACCAGCAGCCTCGTCTTGGATGTTCTTACCATGAAGATACAGTGACTTTGACATTCCCCAGGAAAGTCATGGAATGTGATGCCATCTGCAATACAGCTGATCATCTTGGCTTGTCTGACAATCAAGTTATTGCCCTAGCTTCTACCACCTTGAAAGCTAATGGGGCTGATCTGGACAAGTTAATATTTTCTAGATCAACAACACGTCGTAACAGGGCCCCGACAAGGAGAGGGGCAGGGGGGGACAATGCCTCGGGGCGGCACGTTTTGGGGGGGCCGCACTTTTGGTGAAAAGGAGGTAAAGCAAATTCCCCCTAATGTACTTTTAATGCATAATTTATTTATCATGAGTTGTGTGTATGGATGATGTGTGTATAAACGTTGTTTTGTGGATGAATGTTACATGTGAATCGTGCTAGTGACCATCAGATGTGGAAGGTGGTGGTAGTGGTGGTGTGTGTGTGTGTGGGAGGGGGTGGCATTTTTCGACTCGCCCCGGGGCGGCGGCGCTTACCCATGTCGGGGCCCTGCGTCGTAACAGAATGTTGTCCAGGTACAACATCAGCCAGAGCTACATGGCGGAGTTCATTGAGGACCCACCCCGGCTTGCTGCTCTACACTGGAATGGGAAAATGCTCAGGGACATCCTGGGTAGTGAACATGGGACCACCTCAGAGACTTTAGCTGTGCTCGTGCCTGGACCACCTGCCTACTCTGAAGGGAAGTTACTGGGAGTACCTGTCATTGACACCTCAACAGGCACAGCTCAAGCTGAGGCATCAATGGATTTGTTGGAGACATGGTGGACGTGGCTAGATATGACATATATATATATATATATATATATATATATATATATATATATATATATATATATATTGAAGTTACGGTAATATAATCGGGGTAGGTATGAGAGAGGGGTCAATGGTCTGTCTGGTGACATCAGGCATTTCGTGTTGGTGATGCCATGGAGGCGTCATGTTGTCTTACGTAGCATTATTGAGTCAAGTTGTTTTGTGATTGACCAATTTGTCAGATCTGCAAGATTTGGAGGTCTTGCTAAAGATAAGAGATCGCATGTGTGTGGATCACGTGCATGGTTGGTGATTGTTGATGAGGGTTATAGTTGAGGTACAAGAGATCAGACCCAGAGGTTGCTGAAGTAGTTCTACAAAAAATGGAAAATCATAAGTAGTACTTTGCACTCTTCAGCAGCAGGCTGAATGACAAGCAGAAATAGGACATTGCTGCTATCCCACCTTCTGTTACACATCCTCAGCATTGGATCTGGCTGACTCCTGGATCAGGCTGAATCGTGGCCAGAGAAGGAGGACTACAAGAAAGCCTTGGAATATGTGAGAAACCTCAGAGTAGTGAATGACACTGCTGAGCGGGAGTTAAGATTATGAATGATTTTGCAAATGTCATCACCACAGATCCCAAGCAGAGGGAATATCTCCTTCATGCTGTGGAATACAACAGACGGCGCTTCGAAAGCTTCACGAAGCAAACACAACTTGACAGCGCAGTGGTAGCGTTCGCGGCCGCCACTACGGCGGTCCGGGTTCGAATCCCTCCCAGGGCTGAAATTATTTCAATATCGCTGCGCTGCGAGTCGTTATTCCAACTCTCGTAGGTGGGGAGTTGTGTGTGTGTAAGGTCACAGCATTACCCATAGATTGGTCATATATGAGCTCTGAGCTCTCTTCCGGGAGGGAAGTAGCTATCGATCACAAGCCCAACACGTGATCCATGACAATGGTGAATCACTTAAGAAATTACTGTGTAACATTATTTTGATACATATAATCATGATTGTTTTATTAGTTTCAGTTGATGGTTTGACTTGTAAAATTACACTCTCCATGTAAATATTTAAATAACATGTGTAACATCATTTTGATACATATAATCATGATTGTTTTAGTAGTTATTGTTGATGGTTTGACTTGAAAAATTACACTTTCCACTTTGTATGAGATATGTCAAATGTATGGAATTTTGTTATTTTCCGTAAATATTTAAATAACATGCGATTTTTGTACTATGTTAATCAGATTGTACACGTTCAAAATAGCATTAATGTCTTTTTTTTTATAAATATTTTGTTGTTCTATCTTGCTCAATGCAAAAAACGTGTCTCCAGATTAGTAAAAGAGTCAAGATTTTCAACAATTTTGTATCTATTAAAAGTCACAAGGAAAATTAATCAATTCTAATGGTTAATATATGTAGGGTAGATCCTGATCATTCATTTGATACCTAATTTATTGCTCTTCCTTGGAGAAATAAAAAATTATGCCACAAGATATTCTTAGAAATGAATCAAAATTGGCCCTTTTGGTAAGATAACAAAAAAATTAAGTCTCCATGAGGGAGTGCTTCCAAACATCCCAGATAAAAAATTGTGATTTTTGGCTTTTTCAGCTCAAAAAGCATGGGTAAAAATACAGTAACGTATGAAAATATGAAAAAGTTGTTTTTTGAACAGGTCTACTCTCACATCAAGGTGATACTGGACTTTGAGGACTTTTGTTTCATAATGTAGATGGTCAGTAGGTGTTGTATTTGTGCAGCCTGTAATTGTCTTTAGGGTTTTGTTTTGTATAGTCTGAAGGTTGTTGAGTGCTGGTGTGGCAGCATCTTCATCAAAAAAAAAAAAATAAAAAATCCTACGACTGGCTCTATGCAAGTGGCACCGACTCATGGGAGCAGCTTTAGTTACCCTGGCAAGTACCACAACCCTTTTGTTTTACAACAATGCACCTTCACTTTTCTTTCTCTGAGGGGTGATTCTCCGGTGATCATCCCTCTTCTACTATTAGCCGGAGATGTAGAGAGCAATCCTAGGCCCACCACAAGTTACAGATGTCCAACATGCTCCAAACCCATCACCTCAAGCAGACAAAGGGCTCAGTTCAGTGTAACTCATACAAAAATATGAACCCACCTCACTTGCACAACACTTGCTGACATAAATCAATACACAAACACCTGGGCATGTTCTATTTGCCCACCCATAACGTCACTCCCACCTTCCCAACGCCAGCCTGCACCCTTAGCCACACCCCTGCCCTTGCCCTCCTCTCTCTCTCTCCCACTATCGTCCCCAACCACTCCTTTAACTCCTAACCCAGATCCTAATCTTTCCCCACCAATACCCCAACCCAGGACAACAACCTACAACGTGTGCAGAACACGTCAGCATCTTACAGTACAACATTAATGGCATAAAAAACATAAAATCGAATGCTCCCTCAAACAACACAACATGCATATTGCCAGCATACAGGAAACAAAACAAAGATACTCCAAAAACACCCATTTGTCACAATTTCACTACCATTAGACAAGACCGATCCTACGGCAACGGCGGTGGACTCATCACCCTAATCCACCAATCTATCTGCTTTGTGAACACAAATGTCACTACCAAAACCCTCCTCCCTACCACAGACAACACCACTGACACACAATTCAAATCCAAACAGGCAACAAGTCCACAATGATGATAGTTAACATGTACTTCCCCACCAATCATCCCCCACAGCTCCAAATATATCTAGGCCTTATCTTAATAAATTCGCCACCATCCCTAACCTTATCATGGGCGGTGACTTCAATGCTAAGTCGGTATGGTGTATCAACAACCAAAACACAGAGGACTTGATATGCTAACACAACTTGACTCAATGACAATCATAAATAACACACATAATCATGCACATATCCCCCATCAAGCCCTCTACACCCCTTATCTGATGTCACCTGCTCCCCTTCCTAACCCCAATAACTTCATGGAAAATGGTTGGAGCCCTTGGATCCGACCAGTTTCCAATTATCAAAACACGAACTACACCAGTTGGCCACAGACACACTTTTAATACAATAAAAATGCATACAAGAAATACATCCCCAGAGGCAGTAGAAAACCACACAACCCCAACTTCACACCAGAAATCCAAGGCTCCATCAGACAAGGCGATAACCTAAACACAATATACCCACATCTATCCTTCAAAATATAGCAGACTAAATACATGCACTAAACACTGAGATAAACAATAAAATACATAAACAGAAAACACAAATGTGGCAAAATTTTGTCAACACCATCACGAAACAAACTGTAAGCTATACAAAACACTCAACAGTATTACACTATCCAACAGTAACACAACACACCCTCATGCAGCAATAACCACAACAACAGTCAATTTGCCCTCAGACAACAAATAAACATACACATAAATAATTTTGCACAGACAAGCCATCTCACCCCTCACCCTGACGACCAATATACCATTCGACGTAAGAAAGACTTACACACAGACCCAGACTATACACCATTCAAACAGTCAGACGAAATATATAATCCATAACCTCGAGCACTCATCCACCTGTGGCCCTGCCCTAAAACACATTGGACCATATGGCATACATGCATTCATTAACATTGCGGACTACAGCTATTCACACAACACTATACCTGAGATCTGAAAACATGTGTTGTAAGATGATTGAAGGGAATATTCAGTCCTTTAGATGTCTAGCGTGCACACGTGCGCACGCACGCACGCACGCATTAGTACAGGATGGAACGTCCCACTTCTCCAGAGAACTCCCAGTGGACCTCCTATTGTGTCTGACCTCAGAGCGGTCAACTGGGCCGAGCGGCTGAACACCTGTATCAGACATTGTCAACTGCAAAATCAGCATATGACACACACACACACACACACACACACACACACACACACACACACACACACACACACACACACACACACACACACACACACACACACACAAAATAAATAATCCATGCATAAATACTGAGTGTCCATACTCAGTTCATGCATTGTATATTGTGGAGATTAGATTAGACATAGTAGAGAATAAATTGTATATAGCTACCTGTTGTGGCAACAGCCACGATGTGCATGTAAATAGTACCAATGGCAACCGCCAGAGTTTTCCTTGGGAGATGCTCCGAGAGTGTAGTTCAGTCTATACGGAGAGAATAAAACGACAAAACACCACCTAGTTTGTCTCAACGCCTCCAACTCAATGTAGATCACAAACAACAAATCTACTCATGGGAAAATCGCCATCCCCAAATCCAGCAAGGACCCAATAGTTCCAACATCACACCGATCCAATTACATTTCTCTGCACCCACCTCCAAAGGCATAGAACGCCTCATAATACAACTCTTCACACCCATATTCCCCTTGCTGAATCACAACATGGTTTTAAACCACCATACTTCACAAATACTCTTCTGATAAACATCACACAAAGAGTTTTAGATGGCATCAATTAAGAAAGGCCCCATGACAGAACACTTCTCATAACACTATACATTAGTAAAGCTTTCGATACCATCCCCCGGCACAACCTTACAAACAAAATCTATAATAGGAACATGCACAATAATGCCAAAAGATGGCCGGCCAATTATCTGGCAGGTAGAAATGCCTATGTGTCATATAATGACCAATCATCCCACAATAGAAACGTTAAGAACGGAGTACCACAGGGCTCAATTCTATCTCCCACATTCTTTGATCTATACATGCACGATATACCTACACCCAACAGCTCAGAAATACAAATCTCTTTCTACGCAGATGACGTAACGATCACATGTATACACTGTAATGCAATGTTGCAGAAATACTACAACTATACCTAAACACACTCAACACCAGGTTCACTACAAATAGACTCCCAACCAAATCTATAGCTACACCTCTCACCAACTGGACAACAGAACATAAATACATACCACGCCTCTATATCAACAACACACTCATAAAACACACACACACACACACACACACACACATACACACACACACACACACATTCGTCGGATGAACGGCGAAGATTGGAGTTCCGAAGAAAAAGTGAAATTTTCGTGGATCTCAACGTCAAGGAAGTACCTTATTGTATTTACAGGGAAGGGGAAAGCTCGTGGTGTAATGGGAGGGTGAGGATAAAGGAGAAGGGGAGGGATTACTGAGGGAAATGGAAGGAAATTAGGAAGGAGAGGACTTGGTCCAGGCAGTCAGACCCCATATAAACAAACGTCAATTTAGGGACGATGAAGGGACTAACAAAAATGTAAAGATTAGAAATATAGATAAGAGCAGCACAATGGAAGGTGAGGATAATAATTTCCAGGGATTTATTGAGGGGGGGGGGTGCCAACTTCCCCCAATTAGCAAGACTAGAGGAAAAACTTGAGAAAATGACCGAACATTGGGAGAGTAGGTTCGGTAAAATGGCAGAGATTGCGCAGAGAATTGACAAATTGGAAGAATTAGAGAAGGTGAACCAAAAACTAACTAAAGAAATAGAAGACTTAAAAAGACAGTTAAAAGAAGTAAAAGATGAGAATGAGGAATTAAAGAATAATAATAAAGAGTATAAAGAGTCCATAGCAAAAGAAGCACAGGGTTGGAAAAAAATCCGAGAGAACAGTAAAGTTGCATTTACTGACATAATAAAACAGCAGATGAAAGAACAAACTGAAGACTCAGTTATTAAAATGATGAGACAGAAGGAGAATATAGTAAGAGACTTAGCAGATAAAAAGAAATGTATAATTATATTAGGAATGGAAGAGAAGTATAATCTTAATAGAACCACAAGAATCAATGAGGAAAAAGAAAAAGTAAGCAGTTTATTAGAATTAGTTCAGGAAGATGAACCTGAAATCATGAAACAAATTGAAGAGATGTATTGTCTCGGAAAATATAGTACAGATAAGACCAGACCAATTAAGGTTAAATTCAGGTCACAAACGACAGCAGAGAATATCTTAGCAAAAACAGGGAAACTAGCAGACAGTGACCAATATAAAAAGGTATGGATAAAAAGAGAAATGAATAGAGAGGAAAGAGAGGAGGAAAAAATAAAAAGACAAGAAGCTAAGAAAAAAAAAACGAAAACAGAACAGAGACAGAAAAAGAGAAATTCTATTGGAGAGTAGTGGATATGAAAGCGAGGAGATGGACCATACCAGAGGAAAACAAAAGGGAAACAGAAAATACAATGGAAGTAGCACAAAATTAAGAGTGTCTTGCACAAATATAGATGGATTAATAACAGAATTGAATTAACTGAATGATTATCTGAAGGAAAAAGAACCAGACATAATGGGAATTGTAGAGACAAAATTAAAAGGTCCACTACCACCCAACAGTGTAGGACATGATGCATATAATTGTTGGATTAGAAACAGAGAGACAAAACAAGGGGGTGGAGTTGTGTTCCTGACTAAGAAAGATATAAACGTGAGGAGTGTCACATATGGAAAGAATACAGTAGAGATGATTATGATCGAAGTGGAAGAAAGAGATAAGAAGAGCAGAAAGTTTGTGATAAATTATGTGACTCCAAAAACAGCCTCGTGGGAAGAGAGTGAACATAAAAGTATATTAGAAGACACAAGGATAACATTAAATAAGATAATGGAAGATGGAGGAAGAATAGTTATGATGGGCGACTTTAATTGCAAAGAAGTCTGCTGGGAAGAGATGACAGTAAAGGGTGGAGACGACTCATGGGGAAATGTTCTACTCGAGATGATTATTGACCATACAATGACACAAATGGATACTAGGTATAGAAATGAAGAAGAACCATCGAGACTAGACCTAATAATCACATCAGAACCTGAAATAGTGGAAAAGATTGAATATAAGACACCAATAAGTAAAAGTGACCACATATTGATTGAACTGGAACTAAACGAGGAAAAATACATGAAAAGAAATGAACAATATAGAAAAGGAAGAATGATGTATGAAAAAACAAACTTTGATAAAATAAGAGAATTCTTAAAAAAAAAAAAATGGGAAAGAATATACAAAGAGGAAACAACAGTGGAAGAGAAATGGAATATTTTGACAAAAATCTATAAAAAAAAGGAGTGGAAAAGTATGTCCCAAGACAAAAACAGAAAAAGAATATGTAAAATGCTGGTACAACAAAAGTTGTAGAGAGTTAAAAGACAAAAGAGATAAAGCCTGGACCAAATGGAGAAAGACAAAAGACCTGATAAATGGAAAATATATACTAGTTATAGAAATGAATATGTACAAGTGTGCAGAGGAAAGAGAAAATTTGAAAAAGATGTCATAGAAAAATGTAAAGATCAACCAAAACTATTCTACAGATTTGTAAACAACAAACTGAAAAACAAACAAGATCTAGAGAAATTAAGACAAGGAGGAGTTGAATACACAGAGGAAATGGAAATGACAGAAATTATGAACAAGCATTTTAAAGGGAGTTGCTGAATGTGAAGGAGGATAGGGAAGGAAAGATAGCTGCAGTGGGAAATGCGAAGAAAATGAGAGTGATGAGTGAGGAGAATGGAGGAGAAATAAGGAAGGATGAGGTGAAGGCAGCTGTAAAGATGATGAAAGCAGGTAAGGCACCTGGTCTGGATGGATGTCATGCAGAATGTCTGAAAAAGGGAGGTGCAGTGATGGTGGACTGGTTGGTGAGGTTATTTAATGTTTGCTGGAGAGAGGGTAGAGTACCGGAGGACTGGAGTAGTGCCTGTATAGTTCCTCTTTACAAGGGAAAAGGGGACAAGTGTGAATGTAGTAATTTCAGAGGGATTAGCCTGTTGAGTGTAGTAGGGAAGGCTTATGGGAGGATCTTAATTGAGAGGATTAGGAGAGGAACAGAGGGAGTAATTGGTGAGGAACAGTGTGGATTTAGGACGGGTAGAGGTTGTGTAGATCAGATCTTTGTGTAAGACAGATATGTGAGAAAGCTATAGGAAAGGGGAAGGATGTTTTTTGGGCTTTCATGGATCTGGAAAAGGCTTATGATAGGGTAGACAGAAAGGCACTGTGGGAGGTTATGCAGATTTATGGGATAGGAGGAAAGCTTCTGGGAGCTGTCAAGAGTTTTTATGAGAGTAGTAGAGCATGTGTTAGGATTAGAAATGGAGAGAGTGAGTGGTTTGAAGTAAAGGTGGGACTTCGTCAAGGATGCGTTATGTCGCCCTGGCTGTTCAACTTATACATGGATGGGGTGGTGCGAGAGGTGAATGCTAGGGTAGTGGGTCAGGGATTGGAGATGGTTAAAGAAAATGGAGAAAAGTGGGAGGTGAGCCAGCTGTTGTTTGCGGACGACACTGCGCTTGTGGCAGGGTCAGAGGAGGGATTGAGGAAGCTGGTGGCAGAGTTTGGGAGAGTATGTGATAGAAGAAAGCTAAAGATAAATGTGGGTAAAAGTAAGGTGATGAGATGTACAAGGGGTGAAAGTGGCAGTAGAACATTAAGTGAACATTAAGGGATAGCGACTGGAGGAAGTGGATAGTTTTAGATACTTGGGTGCAAATGTAGCAGGAAAAGGTGGAGTGAAGGTGGAGGTAGAATGTAGATTGAGAGAAGCGAGTAAATGCCTTGGTGTTTAAAGAGTGTAATGAGGAATAGACATTTGGGAATGGATGCGAAGAGGAGACTGTATGAAGGAGTGATTGTGCCAACAGCACTGTATGGGGCAGAAACGAGTGGAACATAAGAGAAGAAGAGAGAAGGAGTTTGAATGTGTTTGAGATGAGGTGTCTGAGAAGTATGGTGGGGGTTACTAGGCTAGATAGAGTGAGAAATGAGGAGGTGAGTGAGGAGAACAGGGGGTGAAAAAGGATTTGGGAGTTAGGGTTGATGAAAGAATATTAGGATGGTTTGGACACATGGAAAGAATGAGTGAAGAAAGACTAGTAAAAAGAGGTATGGAAGGCAGATGTTGAGGGAGTGAACATGAGGGGACGTCTAGGATGAGGTGGGATGGATGGGGTGAAGGGGGCTTTGGGGAAGAGGGGAATGTCTGTTGAGGAAGGAAGGGAGAGGACGGAAGACAGAGGTGAGTGGAGAATGGTTGTATATGGATGATGTTGTGACTGCATGAGGAGGAATGGGCGGGGAAGTGGGGGGTGGGGTAGTATGTGTGAGTAAATTTTGACGCAGCCCGAAGGGATTTCTCCCCGTCCTCGCCTTATATGCAAAGGGGGACGGAGAGGTGGGGTCGCCGATTAAATGAAGCGGCCTCGCTGTGGATGTACTGTGTCTTGCGACACTGCTTCTGACCCAGGGCGGTGGGCAGGGTGCAGGGATGACCCGTCATCCAGGAGGTGCTCAGATGAGAGGAAGGGTGGGAGGGGTGTGGAGTGTATTTAGGGATGAAATGGGTGGGAGTGTTTTTATTGCCTTTCCCTTTTTGGCTACCTCCCTTGGAAGGGGGAAAAAGCTTTGGTATATGTATGTATGTATATATTTTAAATCGGTGTTTACCAGGGAGAACATACAACCTCGAGAGATTGAATGGGAAGAGAAAGTCCCCCCTATGAAAGAAATAGAAGTAACAAGGAATGAAATAATGAAACACTTGAGTAACCTTGATGTCAGAAAATCGCATGGACCAGATGAAATAGCAAACTGGATTTTGAAAGAATGCAGGAATGAACTGGCAGACAAAATACATAGCATAATAAACAGTTCCTTGAAAGAAGGAAAAGTTCCAGAAGATTGGAAAAAAGCAAATGTAGTACCTGTATATAAAGGGGGAAATAAAGAAGACCCTACCAACTATAGACCAGTCTCTCTAACAAGTACAATAACAAAAATTTGTGAAAGAATTATCAAAAGTAGATGGGTAAGGTATTTAGGGAAAAAAAAAAAACAAAAAACAGCGTGCTAAATCCAAGGCAATTTGGATTCAGACAAGGACGATCATGCGTCACCAATTTAATATGTTTCTATTCAAGGCTAATAGATATAATACAAGAAAGAGATGGATGGCCTGATTTTGCATTTCTAGACCTGAAAAAAGCTTTTGACAAAGTACCACATAAGAAGTTGCTTGAGAAATTAGAAACTGAAGGAGGAATACAGGGCAAACTGCTTAAATGGATGGAAGACTTTTTGCAAGAAAGAAAAATGAGAGTATTGATAAGAGACAAACACTCAAATTGGGATGAAGTAATAAGTGGTGTTCCACAAGGAACAGTTCTGGCCCTAATAATATTTGCTATATATATTAATGATATGGATGAAGAAATTGAAAGTTATATGAGCTACTTTGCAGATGATGCAAAACTGTTAAAAAAAAAAGTGAACACTGAAGAAGATTGTGAGTCACTACAGAGTGATCTCAATAAAGTATGGGAATGGAGTAGGAAGTGGGAGATGGAGTTCAATACTAAGAAGTGTAGTATAATGGAATTTGGAAAAAGCAAAAAAAAGAATAGTAGGATCATATAAATTGGGAGAAGAAGGAATAAAAAAAAAGTAGAAAAGTAGAAAATGAGAGGACCTGGGAGTCATTATTATGAATAATATGTCACCTGAGAAACATATAAATAAGATTTTTGGAGAAACTTATAATTTGATAAGAACAATCAAAGTGGCATTTACATACCTGGATGAAGACATTAAGAAAATATTAATCACTTTGATAATACCAAGATTGGAATATGCAGCAACGATGTGGTCATCAAGTACAAAAAAATGTATAACAAAACTTGAAAGAATACAAAGAGCAATTGCAAAATTGGTACCAACACTCTCAAAACTATCATATCAAGAGAGACTAGCAAAACTTGAGCTACAGACATTAGAGCAAAGAAGAGAGAGGGGAGATTTGATAACTATTTACAGAGTCATGAAGGGCATAGAAAATATTGATAGAGAGGATCTAATAAAATGGGATGATAGAAATACAAGAGGACACGGAAAGAAAATCAAGAAAGACAGCTATAGAAGAGATATGAAAAAGAACAGCTTTCCTCACAGAGTAATAGACATTTGGAACAAGTTAGATGAGAAAGTGGTGTGTGCAAAAACAATACATGAATTTAAAAATAGTTTAGATAAAATGAGATATGAAGACGGGACACACGAGCATAGCTCCCCTTCCCGTAAAATACAACTAGGTAAATACACACACACATTAGATTATTGGTATAACATACGATATGCACGTGTCATTCAAACAACACATCACAAACATAAAGTCTAAATGCATAGCTAGACTTAACGCATTGAAATCAATTACAGGTACAGCATTTGGACAAAAAGAAACTTATACTACAATATAAAATGTAGTCCTAGCCCCGTCCCACGACCTTTGATCCCCTGCCCCCTTTAAGGGAATCACTTGTGGGGCCACCCGTGTGACCCATGTCGACTTGTCGACTTGCTAGGGAAGATCACCAGCTCGCGCGGTCGGTTTTTGTGGGAGGGGAAGAATGTCTGTAAGAAAATAAAAAGATAGTAGTGTATAAAAGAGGGCTATTGCCAAAATACGCTTTTTCGTGAGCGATTAGGGGCGGTTGATGGTTGTGGCTCGGGAGAAATGGGCAGGGAACTTGGACGGCGGCGCCGACGCCTGGGAACAAAATCACCAAAAGTCGAGAAAATAGTAGGAGGCGTAGTAGTAGACAGGTTGAAAAACGGAAAAATATTTAGTGGGAGGTAAACTGAAATGAGATGTAGTATAAGAGAAAGCGAATTTTAGTCGAAGAAAAAGTACGTTTAGATGTTTGTGCGTGGGTCGTGGCTATGTTCGTGAGAGGTGTGTGTATGTATCTTACGGGAAGTGAGTAGATTTCACTTCCCGCGTGTGGCGTTGCCGATTAACCCCAGCTAGGTAGCGCGGTCCTGATTAGCCTCAGGCTAGGCTCGAGCGGTCCTGATTAACCCCAGGTTAGGCTTGAGCGTTGAGTGGGCGATATCCAAAGCGTAGTCAGGAGAGTGGATCCGATGGCAGTCCGAGGCGGGCAAGCGGGTGAGTGTTGTTTTATCTTTCTCCTTCCAAGCACAACTCTGAAAGCAGAAAATTACGTGACTTAGGAATTATGTGTAAATGTCAGAAGTGTAAACCCGCTCGCTGGCGTCAGCTACGAGGTCAGGCGTGGGTGCAGCCCGGTCGACAGGAGAGGCCCCGGCAATCCCCCCCCCCCTCTACCGGCCGGCGAAGAGTTAAGGGCTCTGAATCAGAGTTGGATTAAGGGCGACCTCCGCTAAGCCAGCGAGAAAGTGTGCGTGTATCTCTCTTTTCTTCCAAGCACAACTCTGAAAGCAGAGAATTACGTGGCTTGGGAAATGTGTGTATTTGTCTTTGGTGTAAACCCGTCTGCCGACGTCAACGAAGAGGTCAGCCTTGTGCCAGACCGGAAGCAGCAAAGGAGAAAAGTCTCCTCCGCCGCGACCGGCAGGCGAAGATTGCTGGGGCGCTTGTTGAGAGAGCTGAAACAGAGAGCGACGTCTGACCTCTGCTGAGTCGGAGTTGGTTATCATGTACTGACCGGCCATGTGAGCCACAGCAGCAGGACTCGTCACTCACGCAAAGCCTCTTTGAGGAAACGCACGTGCAGTTCACCAGCCTAAGACGGACCCTGTTAGGTCCCAAGGATGATTAACCAGCGCCTCAGCCGTCCACGTGAAGATGCACAATGGGTTCTTTGAAGAACACACGTGCAGTACTAGCATCGGTCCCAGCGATGACTCAACCAGCGCCTACTCTGGCCACGTAAGATGGACAATGGATTCTTTCAGGAACACATGTGCAGTACCAGCCCCCATAGTCTCTACGTGAGTCAGCGGCGTGAGAACGTTTTGCGTCTGACTTCCCAGGCATCGACTTTGACCTCGCGCCAATTAAGAGCACGTGTCTATAAGACGGACGAAACAGACTAAGAACTAGACCGTCTTGGGACACGATTTGAAACGAACAGTTGTCACCTCCCTCGCCATCTCCTCCCCTTCCCCCTTTTCTCGCACTTCGAGCGAGTCATATAACATTGGCGCCCAACTTCATTGCTAATAAAACCAATACTCTCTCCATTAAAGTTTGTCTTCAATCCAACCTAACATACAATATACATACAATGCGTACGCTCATTGATGAATTATTCGAGCCCCACATCGGTTCCTAATCTCACTGAGACACACCTCAACCTATTGCTCCAGGTCTCTTA
Source organism: Oratosquilla oratoria (assembly GCF_046742065.1). Taxonomy (NCBI): domain Eukaryota; kingdom Metazoa; phylum Arthropoda; class Malacostraca; order Stomatopoda; family Squillidae; genus Oratosquilla; species Oratosquilla oratoria. The sequence goes on along the minus strand of NC_134777.1, from coordinate 49,901,210 downwards.
CAGGAGACCCATGGTTCCCAGATAACCAGCACCAAGAGTCACTCAGGGAAGAAATATTGTGTCGTCTAGTGAGTGTTACTGCGGGGCAGTGTAGGATTGATGTTCAGCATCTGAGCGGTGGTTGCATCTAGGACAGTTTGATTATGTGGCCAGGCTTATTCTGTGTTGATACTGCTTTAGAGTTTAGATCTGGATAATGTCCTGAACGCAAGTGTGCCAGTGTGGTTCTTACTTCTTTTGAGAGAAGCTGATGTCTGGGAAGTTTTGCTATTTAAAACATATGTGATTGAGTTTAATAGGTTCATTTTCTTGTTGGTTTTCACCATCAGATTTCTGACATGTCTGCTGAAACTCATATAAGTATCAAAAGTGAGCACATTGTTATGTCAGGGGATGTTGCTTGTTTTCTGTGTTAAGAAGGTTGCCTAGGTTGGCGAGTTATTCTGGTATTGTGTGTCCTCTTTGGCCGGATATTTCTGTGTTAAGCCAGATTGGGTGATAAGTATTCAGAATTGGCCTACAGTCTTACGGTAACTTTGAGTAACCTTAACAGTACCAGTAAACGTTTGTGCATTTTTGGTGACCGTAACGTATCTGGTAGACCTACAGCCACACCAACCTTACGTCCTGTTTCCGACCGCCGTCGACCAGGCTGATTTGTGCTGTTCCTCTGTTCATAAAAAGAATTCAAGACAATACAATTGGAACGAATCTCCCCCTCCTCTCCGTCATGAAAATTAATATGAAATACCCTGGCGCTAACCATGAGAGAAACAAAAGTGCCACCGTCGAAGGTGGTCGGAAACAAATCGTAAGCTTGGTGTGACTGGGGCTCAGACAACAGTACCAGTAAGCTCTTTTAACGTGTCTCTTGTATCCTACATTCTTCCATACTGTTGCTACGTGAATATCAGTACTTCATTCACTATGTATACCACTTATAATATAATCTACAAAAAGCTTATATAAATGACGACTTGACAATCGTTTTCCCCTTTCTCGAACCTGCATGCACCTTCTCTCGTGTTTACATCGCTGAGGAATTGCTTTCCTAACGGCACCCCTTTTGTCTTATATGTATCCTACCTATATTGTTTGATAATTTCAGTTGTGTTCCATATTATTTCTTCCTCTGTTTAGTTATATCTATTTGATTTATCATATTCTATACATTATTGATACGGCATATATGTACCACTAATCCTGATAAAAAGGGTGTCGTTGGAAAGGCAATGCCTCAGCGATGTGAACAATGGGACCTTTCGCAGTCAGGCTCGTAGATTCCTATTAGCGCTAGAATTTTCAATTGTCTCGGATTTCACGAGGCATAGGGGTGACTTAGCTAATTTGGAAACCGATATTTAAAAAAAAGATACGCCATAAATTGCTGCATAAATGTATTTAAAATGAAAAACATGACTCATAATGTTATAATTTTTACTTATCGGTGTGTGATAAGGCTTTGTTAATTTAATTATAAGGTAAAACTAATAATAGGTAATCATTTTTACTGAAGTAACTATGAGCAGTAAAAATAAGATTATGTTGATTTCGGTTTGTGCATTTTATCTGAGAGTGTTGAAAAATAATGGATATCACTGTCACGTCCTGTATATGAAGATAATCAGTGAGATAAAATATAACAACAGTGGTGGCGGACGTACGAAGTTAACGACATTTTTGTAAAGAATAGCCTCTTAGATCTGCTGGGAGCTATTTTCAAACAAATATGACTAATTTTACGTGTGCCGTGGCAAACTGCACGTCAGATTAAAAAAATATATAACTTAAGACAAAGTTTATCGTACCGAAAAAATTAAGTCTTCGATACAAAATTATATTTTCGATACATTACATGGATTTGCCTATTGCTTGGTGCATTCAAATGAAAGTATATATCAGTATACGTCCATTGAAGTCGGTAGAAAATAACAAATTGCTTGGCTTGATACAATTATAAGCTGTTTTACGAATATCATCTGTGATTATAAATAGAGGCTCAAACAATGCTATATGCCATTGGCAATCATGAAATTAATTGACTTAAATTTCAGACACAATAATATACAACGATACACCTCTGTAAGGTTATAAAACTTACTAAAAAAAAAAAAAAATTCCGGCAAGAATTACAAAATCTGGCGGTGTCTGGTATCAATTTGCTCACTGCGAAAGGTCCCATTGCAAACGACGTTCCACGCAAATTTGAGGCAGGAAAAAACCATCGTTCAGCCTTCATTTCCATAAGGACTTTGTTGATTTTAATTAGAATATTTAGTGGATTAGGCTTTGTTCTTTATGTATCAACGAAAGGATGGAAACTTAGGCTACGTAGGAGACAGCTCCAAGGTAAAGGAGCAACCGTATTTAGGCATTATTGTAAATAGCTTTTCTGACCATTTTGGGGTAGGCTATCTTTGAAATAATAATAATAATAATAATAATAATAATAATAATAATAATAATAATAATAATAATAATAATAATAATAATAATAATAATAATAATAATAATAATAATAATAATGATAATGATAATAATGATAATAACAAATAGTTGGTAGCCAAAATATAGAATCTTCTTTCATCGAAGTTTATTTTTTCCGACTGTGGGTTTCTTGTCACTTGTGTGTTATTTACAAATGAGTTACTACATTTCTGTTTAGATTTATATTTATATATATATATATATATATATATATATATATATATACATATATATATATATATATATATATATATATGCAGCAATTCCGGTTCACCTTTGCATTGATCTACTACACCATTGTTTTCTTCCTACGAATTCTTGTATAGTCGTTCCTAGCTTCTTTGTAAGTTTCCTTTGTTATATTGCATCTTCTCTTCTTTCATTTTCCCCGTCTCTGGCCTTTTTTTCAATCTCACGCTTTCTGTTAAACCAGTCCTGTTTCTGTTTCTGTACACTCCCCATTTGTAAATGTCAGGATTTTTTTTTTTCCATTTCCTCTTTATTTGTGAATTCCGCCTAGTTTGCTTCTTCAAAGAATTTTTTAACCCAAGTAATCTGCTTTCCTAAAATTGAGTGTCCATTGTCTGTGTGATTCATTCCTTGTACGCATGTATGTGTAATTCACCATGGTCTTGGATCACGTGTTGGACTCGTGATCGACAGATACTAACCTCCCGGAAGAGAGCTCAGAGCTCATATATGACCGATCTATGGGTAATGCTGTGACCTCACACGCACCCCCCAACTCCCCGCCCACGAAAATTGGAGTAACGACTCGCAGCGCAGCGATACTGAAATTATTTCAGCCCTGGGCAGGGTTCGAACTAGGACCGCTGTAGTGGCGGCCGCGATCGCTACCAATGCGCCATCGAGTGTGTGTGTGTGTGTGTTTTCTCTCTTTTTCAGATATATTTTCATTATTTTTCATCGCAATGGAAAGAATGCTAATTTATATCTTTGTTGCATGTGTGTGTGTGTGTGTGTGTGTGTGTGTGTGTGTGTGTGTGTGTGTGTGTGTGTGTGTGTGTGTGTGTGTGTGTGTGTGTGTGTGCGTGTGTGTGTGTGTGTATTCACTTGGTCTTTGGATCACGTGTTGGACTCGTGATCGACAGCTATTTCCCTACTGGAAGAGAGCTCAGAGCTCGTAGGTCCGATCTATGGGTAATGCTATGACCTTGCACACTGTGTGTGTGTGCGTGTGTGTGTGTGTGTGTTTGTGTTTGTATATGTTTGGGTGTGCATGTTTTTCTTCTCTTTCTTTTTTAATATGTATTTTCTCTATTTTCCATTATAGTAAGAAAGAATGGCAATTGATATTTCTGTTGTTATGATCGCATCTCAAAATCCAAACTTTCTTCATCATTCTGTTACACTTCTCTCTCTCTCTTTTTTTTTTTGTAGTTTACTTCCAGACATGGAACCAGCATGAAAAAAAATAACGAATTGCAAACGAATGTACTGGGACGCGCGAGTAAAACTAAGTACGCTCTATCCTGAGCACACCACTAACCATGGAAACTTGACGCTAACTTTGTCGAGACGGGCACGGTCCAGCGTACCATTGTGTGTTTCAGCATATAAGCCTTTGAGTTGACGATCTACGCCAGGTCACTCTGACCCCCCCCCCCCCCGCTCCCTCCCTCCCTCCGTGACCTGATAAGCTGAGCCTCAAATGGGCTTCGAAGGGGTCGTGGGAGGTGAGGGGGCTGCTATTATGGGGATGGGCAGCAGAGGGCGAGGGAGGGGCTGTGAGACAAGCTCAGGTCAAAATGTGTCATCTTAGATTCTGACACATCATTGGTTGAGGCGAGACGAAGCGGCAGCTGATTGGCTGAGACGCCATTATGCACGGTGGCATAGACAAGACCCTGAAGGATAATTTTTGATACTTTTTATTCTATTTATCTATGTTTTATAGTCAAAGAAGTAGTAAGAATAAAACTTCATTATCAAATATTTTCGCACAATTTATGAAAGCATGTCTTACATCGCGCCTCAAATGTCAACTCCATCTTCATAAATGTTATCCGAAACATTCTGGCATCCATACGATCCATTCTGATTTTAGCGTGCAATGGTTACTGCACAAACCTCACACAAAAGGGTCAAGATTAGCGGATGGGGGGTGGGGGGTTTGAAATTTGAATGCAATTGTTATACCAGTCTGAGTCTTAGTCACCCCGTCATGTTCCGCATGGGAAGGCCTTCCAAAGTTTGCGGTTGAGAGAGGTATGCGCTGAAGAGCAAGAGGTGATGAATCGAATGTGTGCTTTTAGTGACGTGAGAAAATGATTAATCAGTGTAAAGTTTTATGAATTTGTGCCTTATGAACGTTGATTAATTGTGTTTCGTCTCCATATTCCGTGCATTTGAAACGGTGTGATGTGAGAGCCATATTTCAATTTGACGTTTTAAAATTAGATATCAACACAGTGCTTTCGCGTGTGCCTTAATTGCAGTGTCCTACTCTTTTCTAGTTTGCGAACACTTTCTGATTGTGGATTCAGTCTCACAGTTTTGTTACATGTAGTACAGGGACCCGCTAAATATATAAAGTCCCGTGAAACTCAAAAGTCGATGTAAAATTTCATGCCGAGAAAATCCGAAGAGCCGAGGAAAGTGTCTTCAAAACCCTCAATGACAAGTGATTAGTACTTTGCATATTTTGAACATCCCCTCGACACTTATCAGCTCCATAAATTTGTTGGAAACGCGTTTGTTGTTGCGGACGATGGCAGCCACGCTTTCCGACCCGGAGCGGTTCCTGAACCGCCTCCTTTTCATCCGGCAACAGGAAGTCCTCAATCTGTCAAAACGAGTCATCGATTCGGATCTAAGTTCTGGTAAGTACCCACTTAGTTCATGATTAAAGACAAAAAATGCCGTTTTCTTGCCTTTGTTAGAAAAGAATTACAAATGAGGAGCATGCCGACAGGAGACCTTTTGGTCCATAACTAGGTCGGATGGGAAAATTGTAATAATGATAAATAGATAAAATAGAAATAATAATGATATAACTAATAACGAATAAAATTAGTAAATAGGTAAACATAAATAATAAACAGGTATACGGTAAATAATAATAAATGGACAGATAGATAATAATAATAATAATCAAACATTAATAAACAGGCAATAACAAAAATAGTATAAAATAAATAGCAGGCATTACAGCATTTTGCTTAGGTGTTTATCTAAACAACTCTTAAAGCTTCGAACTGAACTACATTGCACTGCCTCTGCAGGAAGTTTATTCCATTCATTAACTACACTGTTGGCTTTAATGAGATTCAGTGACCATTCGGTAACAGCATATTCCAAATGTGGACGAACTAACGATTGATATAGCTTGTTAATGAGAGATGGAAGTTTGAAGTCAAAAGATCGCGTAATCAGTCCTAGAATCTTATTTGTTTTCTCATAGGCTGAACTACACTGCTTAGATGTTTTGAGACCGTTACTGATAATTACGCCGAGATCCTTTTCACTATCCACTTTTGTTAACGAATTTCCTAGTAACTTGTAATCGTACCTACAGTTATTTTTACCTTTATGCATAACCTTGTATTTACTTGTATTAAATTTCATTAGCCACTTTTCAGACCATTGTTGTAGTTTATCTAGATCTTCTTGAATATCTAATTGGTTTAAGTGATCACTTGCCATCCCGCACAATTTTGTATCATCAGCAAATTTGAAGACAATAGATTTCAGTGCGTGGTCTATATCATTTATATATGCTATGAATAGAAGTGGCCCAAGAACGGAACCCTGAGGAACTCCACTCGTAGCGTTTTTCCATCTAGAAGTTTTGTCATTTCAACAACCCTCTGTTTTCGATCGTTGAATCAAACACTAGTTCAATTTAATAGGTTACCACTTATTCCGTATAAAGTTAATGTAGTAAGTAGTCTATTGTGGGGGACGGTATCAAAAGCTTTTCCAAAGTCCAGATATATCAAATCTATATTATTCCTTTGGTCATGAAACGTGCTGGTGTTCTATAGCTATACGCGTACACTGTTGTCTCGCACGTTATCGTTTTCTCTGGTTTTCTCAAACAATATTTCCAATATTATTTGTAGTTCACCATAGTTTTGGATCACGTGCTGAACTCAGAGCTCATACACATACACAATATATAAGTACATATGCACACACACACACACACACACACACACACACACACACACACACATATATATATATATATATATATATATATATATTTATATTTATATATATATATTATATATATATATATATATATATATATATATATATACCGATTAATAAATAATAATAATGTTGCCTTGTACAGACATACACACGCGCCCCACACACACACACACACACACACACACACACACACACACACACACACACACACACACACACACACACACACACACACACACACACACACACACACACACACACACACACACACACACACACACACACACACACACACACACACACACATGATAAAGAAAATAGTGGTTGCACTGATAAGACCTAAACTAGAGTATGCTGCAACACTATGGGCACCAAACACACAAAAAACATAAGAAAATTAGAAAGAATTCAAAGAGTAGCTACAAAGATGGCACCTACACTATCAAATTTGACATACGAACAAAGATTGGAGAAATTACATCTATCAACACTGGAGCAGAGAAGAGAAAGAGGTGATTTGTTCGCCATTTACAGAATTATGAAAGGGATGGACATTCTTGATAGGGACGACTTATTAAAATGGGGCAGAAGAGAAACAAGAGGACACGAGAAGCTAAAGAAGGACAGTTACAGAAGAGATTTGAAAAACAATAGCTTCCCACATAGAGAAACAGTGAGTGCCAAAATTATACACAATTTTGAGAATAAACTGGATGCGGAGAGATACGAAAACGGGTCACTACGAGTACAGCTCTCGTCCCGTAAAATACAACTAAGTAAATACAACTAGGTAAACACACACATACATACACACACACACACACACACACACACACACACACACACACACACACACACACACACACACACACACACACACACACACACACTCACACACACACAACTCCAGGGTGTGTGTGTCTGTGCCTGTGTCTGTACGTGTGATTCACTGTGGTTTTGGTCTCTTGGTTCATGTATTGGACTTGTGATCGACAGCTATTACCCTCCCGGATGAGAGTTCAGAGCTTATATATTGCCTGATCTATGGTCATACCTTGACTTAACCCGCAAGCACATACACACAAACATACACCAGCCCCCTGCTCAAGGGGGGTAGTTTATTTATTTATTTATTTATTTATTTATTTATTTTTTTTTTTTTTTTTTTTTGTTACAAGGAGCGCAACTTCGTCAGGATCTCGAGCGTGGGACCCCGGAGTCATAAGCACGACACCAGCAAACCATATGTGTGTGTGTGTGTGTGTGTGTGTGTGTATGTGTGTGTGTGTGTGTGTGTTTGTAACTCTACCTAATTGTAGTATACATGAAAGGAGTAACAACCGCTGGGTCCCGTCTCCTACTTCAATTTATCATACCAAGCCGCAAGTTCATGCAGTTCCAACTTGTTTTATATAATCAATATCCAATGGTCATATTCAGATTTTAATCCATGTTTTGGGCTATATCACCTAGGATAGTAGTATTGCATCTATATTGAAAATGTATCTCTTCACATTCTTTAATTTGTTCTCATGACCTTTTGAAGACCTCCTATCCATAACCAAGAAATTGTTACTCTCAATGTAGTCTATCCCCATTAGCTACCTAATACATTCCTGGATGAGAGCTCAACTCCGAGCTGATAGGATCCAAATGTTTGTGTGTGATTCACCACCATGTTCTTGGATCACGTGTTTAACTCGTGATCGCCAGCTATTTGCCTCCCGGAAGAGAGCTCAGAGCTCATATGCGACCTATCTATGGGTAATGCTGTGACCTTACACGCACACACACACCCAACTCCCCGCCCACGAGAGTTGGAATAACGACTCGCAGCGCAGCGATACTGAAATTATTTCAGCCCTGGGCGGGATTCGAACCCGGACCTCCGTAGTGGCAGCCGGGAACTCTAACCACTGCGCTACGAGGTGTGTGTGTGTGTGTGTGTGTATTCACCTCGGATCTGCTGCAGTCTCTGTCGAGACAGCCAGACACCACCCTACGGCAGTGAGCTCAGAGCTCATTATTTGCCGATCTCTGTGTTTGTGTGTGTGTGTGTGTGTGTGTAATTTAACATGGTCTCATATCACGTGTTGGACTTGTGATCGACAGCTACTACCCTCTCGGATGAGAGCTCAGAGCTCATGTATGACCGATCTATGGGTAATGCTGTGACCTCACACACACACACACACACACACACACACACACACACACACACGCACGCACACACACACGCACACACACACACACACACACACACGCACACACACACACACACACACACACACACACACACACACACACACACACACACACACACACACACACACACACACCTCCCAGCTCACGAGAGTTAGAATAACGGCTCGCAGAGCAGCGATAATGAAATTATTTCAGCCCTGGGCGGGATTCGGACTCGGACCGCTGGGTTAGCAGTTGGGAACGCTACCACTGTGCCGTCGACCCGTGTGTGTGATTCACCATGCTCTTGGATTACGTGTTGGACTCGTGCTCGACAGCTATTTCCCTCCCGGAATAGAGCTCAGAGTTCATATATGACCGACCTATGAGTGCTGTGACCTTACACGCGTACACCCACACCCACACCCACGAGAGTTGGAGTAACGACTCGCAGCGCAGCGATAATGCAATTATTTCAACCCTGGACGGGATTCGAATCCGGACTACCGTAGTGGCAGCCGGGAACTCCAACCACTGCGCCATCGTGTGTGTAATGTGTGTGTGTGTGTGTGAGTGTGTGTGTGTGTGTGTGTGTGTGTGTGTGTGCGTGAGAGAGAGAGAGAGAGAGAGAGAGAGAGAGAGAAAGAGAGCGTAATAAAATAATGACAATAATAATATGTTTATTGAGTTAACATTTATGCAGAGACACACTGAGCCAATTTTAGGACAATACTAAGCTATGTTAATAATGTGAGTGGTAAGTCCTCGGCGATCTGATGGGTACAATTTTGTTTTACCTTGTAGCGTGGTGTGTGTATTCACTTGGTCTTTTGGATCACGTGTTGGACTCGTGATCGACAGCTATTTTCCCTCCTGGAAGAGAGCTCAGAGCTCGTAGGTCCGATCTATGGGTAATGCTATGACCTTGCACACACACACACCCCCAACTCCCCGCCCACGAGAGTCAGAGTAACGACCCGAGGCACAGCGATACCGAAATAATTTCGGCCCTGGGCAGGATTCGAACTAGGTACTGGGAGCACTTCTACTTCCCAGTTCAGCGCTCTACCAACTTTGCCACCGAGTCGGTTCGTGTGTGTGTGTGTGTGTGTGTGTGTGTGTGTGTGCGTGTGCGCGCGCGTTGTCTTCCCTATCAAGTTTCACAGGTCAGCAAGCAGAAGGCATGGTTTGTACAAAAATCAAATTCACTCATCTGTTTCTCTTTAGTGCTGGTGATGTATCTTCCATTTGTTTACCTTTGTTTTTATTTTTGGTCGCCACACAAGTCACCATACATTATTCTTATAAATGACAAAGTATGTTTCCCTCTTATATTCATTCAATTGAAGTAGGATTGTTTTAGACAGTAGGGAATGTGCGGACCAGATGTTTGTTCTAAGGCTAAATAGTGAAAAATGTGAAGGCTGGGGAAATGTTGCGGTTATGGAAACATGTCTATAAGAGTGGCCACGATATGGAATATTTTGTAGATGTATGGTACATGCCCCCATCCTCGTTTGCGATTTTTCTGAAAGACTGCAGGAGCTTGTTGTATTCCTCTTATTAATACACGCATCAAGAGTCTGATAAAGCCCCCCCCTCCCCTGCCATCATCACTGCCACACACATATTTGATAAAATCCTGATTAAGACCACCTCAGAAATCCTGAATTCAACTCGCATTATCCTGCTCTTCTTCCCGGAGGACTGTTCCACCTCATTATCTTCTTTCTTGTCCCTTGGGATTCCTTCACTTTCTGCTCCACCTCAGATCTCAGGACCCAGTCCGTGATGCCATCTACTGTTCCTCTTTCTTCTTCCTCTACTCCGCGTTCAGAATACCTCTTCCCTTTTCCTTCTTCTTTTTGTTTCTCCTTGTTAGTCAATCTAGGTATGATAATTGAAGAATAAGGATATAATAGCTCAATTTGTAAATATCTGAGAATTTCTAGCCAGGTATGATAACTGGAAGGTAAGAGGCAGGACCTCACAAACGTTGGTTCTTTCGTGAATGGTCACGGGCAGGGGCAAATGTGTGGCGTTATATCAACCAAATGATTCAAAGCAGCCAACAGGCACTTGTAGATTGTCCCTTTACCTGAGGTCTCTGACCCACCACCCCTTCTTCCCCCATCTTTCCGTCTCTCCCCTTCTTTTCCTCCCTACCCTTCTGGTGTCTTGAGCGGCGTTTCCACCGCCTCAACCCACCGCGATAGTAAGCATGAATCAGATAGAGCGCTTTCGGTCCAAATGCGGCGCATTTCACAAAGTACAGTAATAATCAGGTTGCTAGAACACGCCTACCTCATAAATGACGACGTGCAACGCAAACTATTGTATGTAAAAAAGTTTTCTCTGGCCCCTTGGAGCTCCATTTACACGTAAAAGGGGTTCATAACACCCTTCATGTCTTTCATCCATTTTCGTACTTTTTACAATTTCCTTCAGAAAAGCCACCAAACTGTATAATTTGATAGAGCGCTAACTTCTGGTATAGTAGCAGTTTGTTGTCATTATCAGTAGTGGCGATAAAATCAATTAAATCGCCTGGCGGAACCTAATCCAATTGTACAAATGAATAACACCGAAAGGCACAATATTATCACTATCATTACCGTTAACATTAAATTTATCAAACTTATCATTGTTATTATTGGGATCATTATTAACTTAAAAAGGCGATTTAATTACCTCTGGTCTGGTTTTGGCAACCGAGTGAATTTTCGTACGCCCACTTCACTTTCTACTTCCTCCACTGTCTTTCTCACTCACAATTTTAGTCAGTGGGCCTTGTTGCCTCCAATAATTCCTCTTTTCTAATTCATATAGTTATATTCTTTTCCTACAATTGTAATTTTCCGTAATGGGGCAATGAAATTTGTAAAAAAAATTCTTCCTTTAATCACGAATTCTTCTACAACGTGATTCTCTGAAGTACACCAAGGGACTCCCCCGAGAACACGCATGTTAGGTCCTAGGTAAATTTTGCATGACGTAGTGATTTCTTTAGTCCAATGATCTTTAACTGTATACTTAAGATCCTCCCCAAAGGGCGTAATCTTACAATCGTGAATCAGTTGAATTTTCTCCTCTACCCATTCCCAATCAGATTCGTAGTTACAAGTCTATATGCAGTATTGTTTACTTAAGTAATCTCGAATCTCTGCATAACTCACTTAGGTTACAAAAATTCTACGTCAGCAATATGCCTCCGGTCAATGTCTATAAATATAACGCTGAGAGCGAACTTATACAACTCAATCGCCTACGAACTATGTTGTTTACAAACACCCAAACCATAACAATGCAACCTTCGCTTTCTACCTATTCTCTGCTAGCCTCTTACAGAATTCATTTTATAACTTTACTAGTTCGGTAGTGGCGTTACTAGCTCCTAGAGAGCAATTCTATTTTATTGAGGCAACCCCCTTCACTACACAACATACCGACGAGCAAAATTACCTTACTTCCTACGAGGATAATCCTTATTATACAGGATTCGTTTTATAACTTTACTAGTTCGGTAGTGGCGTTACTAGGTTCTAGAGAGCAATTCTATTTTATTGAGGCATCCCCCTTCGCTACACAACATACCGACGATCAAAATTACCTTACTTCCTACAAGGATAATCCTTATTATACACGATGATATGAACTGAAATCAATGACAAGCGAAAGTATCGTGCTTCACAATTCAGGGCAGAATACTTGTCTTTTCAAATAAGGATATATATGTGTGTGTTGTACTTCAGATTGTAGTAGATCGTCCTTCATCATAGTTAGGTTCGATAGTAGCCACTCAGATCTAATACGCTTAGAAAAGTTCACAGAATGGCATCGATCTTTCCTTCAACTTATTTGACAAATATGTACGATACTCAACAAATCACGCCCGGAATTATGAACTATCACGAACAAACTCAATTCGGATCGAGACCAATGTCGAAAGAAAGGGGTGCGTTTCGCACTTATTTGTTTATTAATTCATTCATTTACTTACTTGTTTATTTATTCATTATTTTATTCACACACACACACACACACACACACACACACACACACACACACACACACACACACACACACACACACACACACACACACACACACACACACACACACACGCACACACACACACACACACACACACACACACACACACACACACACACACACACACACACACACACACACACACACACACACACACACACACACACACACACACACACACACACACACACATATATATATATATATATATATATCTATATACATAAAAATATATATATATATATACATAGATACAGTATATATGTATACACACACACACACACACACACACACACACACACACACACACACACACACACAGTATATTATCAAGAATTACTCCCTATAGAGAAATCGTAACCCTCCTTTCAAAGGAGAACAAATCCATAGTAAGGCATATGGAAAATACGTTTAAGATAATAATAAGCGTATAACTAGCCATCACTTTCAATGAGGTATGCATAAAAGAAAATCTCTTGTCCATATATATATATATATATATATATATATATATATATATATATATATATATATATATATAGATATATATATATATATATATATATATATATATATATATATATATATATATACATACATACATATATTCTTAATTCAGCTCACAGTAGTCGGCGTTACTCCTGTCAGTAGTTCCAGCATGTTTCTCCATTTGCCTCCAACATGGAGGGCCCCTTCTGGGCAAGTCATGTCTACTGAGGGCTTCTTCAATATTTTATTTTCATATCTTTCTCGGTCTTCCTCGTGGTCTTCTTCCGTCCAGTATCCACTCCCAGCATCCCCTTGCAATCCTTTCTTCTTCCATTCTTTCTAAATGTCCCATCCATCTTAACTGGGCAGCATCTTTTTTTGCATGGCATGGAACAGACGCCAATGCTTTTCTTTATATCTTCGTTCTTTAGTTTACCTCCCCTTGTCTTTCTAACTATGGCTCTCAGTGGTCTCATTTCCGCTGCCTGAATCTTGCTCCTGTCTACATTTGTCATCACCTAACTCTCTGAACCATATGTTAGGGTAGGTGTCAAGACAGTATTGAAAATAATCCTTTTCACCTCTAAAGGTATATGCTTTTCTTTTATTATTGGCCAGAGAGCTCCAACACTCGTAATAAAGTTATTTATTCTTTCTGAAATATCACTCTCATTTACACCCTCCTTAATAAATACACTTCCAAGATATCTAAAGATGGTGGTAATTTTTACCATCATATTTCCTATGCTGATGCTGAACTCTTGTTCTTCTCTTCTGCTAACGGTCCACCTTTTTAAGTCTTCTTCAATCTCTTTCCTACCCGTGCTCCATTCAGCTATTTCATCTGCGTAAGTCATTCTGTTCTTATATCTTCCTCTCTACCTTCTTTAAAATTCTCTATCAGTTTTCATATATGCTACAAAGAGCAGAGGGGATAACACTTCCTTGTTTAACCCCTGCTTCCAAGTGGAACCACTTTTTCGACCCTTTTGATGTTCTAACAACACATATACAAAGGTAATACAAACTTTTAATGGCTTTCTTTAGATGTCCCGTGACTCCATACTTCTTCTCCATGCATCTCCATACCTTTTCACGAGGTACTGAATCAAAATCCATCTGTAGATCAATAAAGGCAATGTACAACTTTGGTTAAACTCCCATGCCTTCTTTATCATCATCCTTAGTCCAAAAGTCAAATCTGTTACTGATCTATTACTTCTATAACTATGCTGCTCTTCTCCTAAAATTGGTTCTACTAGGTCTCTTACTCTTCTCTCAATTATTCTCTCATATAGTTTTGTGATGTGTGGTATGAGGGAAATCCCTCTATAATTGTTACAACTTCCAGCATCACCTTTACCTTTGAAAGTTGGGACTATTAGGGTTTTACCCCACTCTTCTGGTATTGTTACTTCTCTATAGATCTTATGTATAAGCTACAATATATTCAGCTGTACTACACTTCCTCCTTCTTTTGTTAGTTCTATTGATATTTTATCTACTCCTGCCCATATATATACACCAAGGGTTTTTTCCCCTTACCAGGTAGGTAGCCACAGACAAAAGGCATATACTCACCCCTACCCATTTCATCCTCACCCATTCCTCAATCTCATCTTAGCTCCTCATGGATGACGGGTCATCCCTGTATCCCGTCCACTGCCCTGGGTCAGAAACAATACAGCAAGACACAGTACATCAACTGCAAGGCCGCTTCACTAATTCGGCGACCCCTCTCTCCGTCCCCTCATGCAGAAAAATAGAAGACGGGGAGATATCCCTTCGGGCTGAATCAAAATATAATTTACATAAAACCATTCCCTAACCCCCACCCCCCACCACCCCCTTCCTTGCATCACAGTATCATCTATACACAACCATTCTCCATTCACCCCTGTATATGTGTGTTTGTCTTTATTTGTCTGTCAATTTACTTATATATTCGTTTTATTAGTTTATTTATTTGTTCATTTATTGACACCTGGAATGCACAATTTCCCTAGCTCCAACCCCCCTCTTTACCAATGGGGTACCACAGATGAATAGTATAACCTGGCGGCAGCCACACAAGGATAAACGCCCTTAAATAAGGAAGGAAATAACCATTTAACCTTGAGAGGTTTCCTTCAGCTGAATAAATTGGCCCGGCAGTGAAAGGGTTAATCGAATGAAATTGCCTAATATAACATAACGTCGGCAAGAATTAAATTTATAGGTTGCCACCTACTGGATGGAAGGAAATAAAAACTATAAAATATATAGCTGAAAAAGATCTTCAAAATCGGAAAATAACACATAAAGCGTAGCTGCAATGTATTTCGAAAGCCATTGTGGAATTTAACCTCAAGGTAACTACGTGGTATCTACAACAATAGCAACTACAGCAACAACAATATTTCTGTGACTTTTCAAAGTCATATGCCTTCGCAAATGACGAAGCATGGCGCATGGATAAAAAAAAAAAAAAAAAAAAAGAGCATAAAAAAGTAGCTCCCATTCACGCACTACTACGTGTTCACGTCGACATCTGGGTGGCAATGACAAGTGCGTTGTTCAACTACTCTCAGGTACTTCAAAAGTTTCGTCATTTTCACGTAATTTGGCCGGTGAAATTAAAGCCTTCTTCGAGTTAGCCAGAAGTTTGTCGACACAGGATTGTGATACATTATGGCCAATTGCAATTTGTGTTTGAAGTTTGAAAACTTTTATATCGTTCGTTGCAAGTTTCTCGAAAAGTGACCCTTGCCATGTACATGTTAAACTAGTAAATCTGTTCCATGCAAGTCAGTAAAGTATAGCACGTAAGAGCGTGCGTAGGTTGTACTTATTTGTGTATGTATATATATATATATATATATATATATATATATATATATATATATATATATATATATATATATATATATTTATATATATATGTTCGTAAAGAGCTGGACTCCAGGACCCATGAAATCGCAAAAAATTCGCAACACTGGACTCAGAGAAACAGAAATTATTACCGACGTTTCGAACCCTGGCCGGGGTTCGCTGAGTCCAGTGTTGCGAAATTTTTCCGATATGTATATAGATATATATATATATATATATATATATATATATATATATATGTGTGTGTGTGTGTGTGTGTGTGTGTGTGTGTGTGTGTGTGTGTGTGTGTGTGTGTTAGTTTATTTTTCCTGGTGGTTTCTCACGTATATACATATATATATATAAGGCACAGTGGCAGGCACTCCCACGTATATCAGCCACACAAGCTTCATGAAAATTTTATTTACTCGCACCAGTCGTAATGGCAGCTAGCTATAGTAACCAATCTAAAATGTTCCCTGATTGTGTTTGCATGTCTTTAAGCGCATACTCCCGACCGTGTTTGCCCTACCATTATTCCATCTTGACTAAAACGCAGATTGCACTAACATGGCCTCAGCAAGGTTTTGAATATCGACATTTTACTTATGATAATTGAAGACATGACCACGTCAGCCAACATATTCTAGGGCTATAATAACGGCAGGTTTGGAAAAAATCATTCGTTACTCGATCCTGTCTTACATTCAATTTTTTAACGTACTCTGTTCGTTAGTTGTATTCACTTAGGTATGGCGGGTTCCGAGACAATCTCCTGTTCCTCTTTTATTTATTTATTTATTTTAACTTCAATTATAATTTGTTTTTAATTACATAAATGACCTGGATTACATCGTCCGTATAATTGATATTCGGCCAACCACCCAGACGTATACTGGAAATTAAGTGAACATATACAAGATATATATCTTCCAATTCAGAGCAGGTGGGTTTACACCACCAATGTAGGTGATTATGGCAAGGGATGTGGGTGGTTATAATTATGGTTCTTGTGACTGGGATGATTAGAAATGTAATCGAAAATAAGTATATTTTATGGAACTAGAAAGCGCTTTCTTACATATTGAATGTGATCTCGGTGTGTTTGTGTGTGTGTGTGTGAGAGAGAGAGAGAGAGAGAGAGAGAGAGAGAGGTGTTTTACGTGTGTAGAGGATTCTGGTCTGTGTGTGTGAGAGAGAAAGAGATGGAGAGGATTCTGGTCACTCAATATAGCGTCTATAGGAATGGTCACAATATGCATAATCAAGGATGACCCTCCCCTTAATTGTTCCTTTGCAGCAGGCAAAGAGTTCCCCGGCTAAACTTAGCCTTCTTAGGATTTCTCAAGTTTTTAGTAACGTGTTTTATTGTTTCTAAGGTAAACAGCGTATAACGATCTAACAATCTCAACGGTTTGATTGGAGAACTGAAACTTTAAATTAATCATTCATAACATTACATGGGCTTAGCGTGCCAACCCTGAGAGGGCGAAATCAACACAAGGCATTGCAATGCATTATGAAGCCCGTGCGATCGATCATGACGAATTGCCGCGTTGGATCACTGACGTCGAAAATTGAGATCTATTTGACTCGGGTCGGATTCAAAAGAACCCCTTTCAGCGTTAAGTGCTGGCTAGACTTGTTTGCGTGGTTCTCCATGCAAATATGAACTCTATAAAATACAAAATTCAAAAACATGCATGTCATTTAAATGGACTTGAATGCAAGTTCTGGTATATGAAAAATCCATCCCCACACAAATACTTTTTTATTTTATTTTCTATTTTTAAAGGACTTGATTCAGAGCCATTATTTAGATCAGTGGGTTTACTATTGTTCCCAACATCGTCTGTAAATGAACTTGCCCACATCCCTGAAACACGGGTCACCCAGTAGAAGATAATGCAAAAATCAAAGATTTCAGCAAATGACCATTTCTTACACAGTGTTGCTGGAATGGCCTCGCTCGATCGTCGTAAGTCAGGTAGAGGATGACCAACAGTGCAGTGAGTAGTGTCCGTGTGTGGGTGTGGGTGTGATTCATCATGGTCTTGGATCACGTGTTTGGACTCGTGAATGACAGTTATTTCCCTCCCGGAAGATAGCTCAGAGTTCATATATATGACCGACCTATGGGTAATGCTGTGACCTTGCACGCACACACCTCCCGAACGAGAGTTTGAGTAGCGACTCGTAGCGCAGTGATACTGAAATTATTTCAGCCCTGGACGGGATTCGAACCTGGACCGCCGTAGTGGCAGCCGGGAACTCTACCATCACGCCATCGAGTCGTGTCATGTGATTCACCATGGTCTTTGGATAACGTGTTGGACTCGCGATCGATAGCTATTTCCCTCCCGGAAGAGAGCTCAGAGATCGTATGACCGATCTATGGGTAATGCTGTGACCTTACACGCACACACACCCAACTCCCCGTCCACGAGAGTTGGAGTAACGACTCGAAGCGCAGCGATACTGAAATTATTTCAGCCCTGGGCAGGATTCAAACCCGGACAGCCGTAGTGACAGTCAGGGACTCTACCAACCGCGCCACCGGGTCATGTGTGTGTGTTTATTTACCCAAATGTAGTGTACCGGAAAGGAACAACGTTCGAGGCTTGTCTTTTATTGACCAATGGACCATACCCAACTTCAAATTCATGTATTGTTCCAAATTGTGTATGTGCGTACGTGCGTGCGTATACAGAGAATGAGCAACGCTTATAGGATCCCATTACCTAGTTTCCAATTCATCACACCTAACATACCCATCCTCATATTCATGTATGGTTCCAATTTGGTTTATATCCTTAATTTCCAATTACCATATTTAAATGTGAATTCATGTTTTGTTTCGGCTTGGGCTGTCACCTAAATTATTCTAAGTATTTATGCATCTACTGTATATGGAAAACTATATTTCTTCATATCCTCTAGACATGTAGTCCTTTTTAATTTGTTCTCATGACCTTAAAACCCTCCTATCCTTAATGATGTAGTCATATCACCTCTTTCTCTTCCATCTTTCAAGTTGGCAGACCCAGTGCTTTGTATCTACCTAGTCGTAATATACAGAGATGGGGTCGTCTCTTTGTCTCCATTTACCAAACATTGCCTTAAATTATTATCCATGGTGTTGGCTTGGATTACAGTTTCATCAAACATGTCCCATAAGTCTACACCTCTATGTGGAAAACTACGCTTCATAATATCTTTCAAACAAGTTTGCTTTTCTTTGTTGATCTTTCATTCCATACCGGCATGTCTTTTCTGTCCATTTTCTTTTACCTTTCTCTTATTTGTGTATGTGCGTGTGAACGCGTGAGATAGAGGACGAGAGAGGATTGGGGTTGGGGTGGGAAGGGAGAACTTGGAGAGGAACTTTGAGATCGGATAGCAGATCAGACGTTTGAATACAAAAGAGGAGGGCGGGCACTTGGTTCAAAGAAGATGAGTGAGTGCCTATGTGTGAGGTGGAAAGCTTGAGTGAAAGCAGTGTGTGAGGGTGGGGGGAGTCAGGGGACTCGAATGCGTGAAAGGTGGATGGGTGTGTTAGTGTTTTAGGTCCACCATCGTACTATGCCGACCGGAGGCTTTCTTTGCCCCATTAATTGGGTCGTATGCAGAATAACATATAAAGAAACGAGCAGAAAGAGTTGCATGGATAGGTAAAGACAAAAGTAATCAAATTAGTTCATTTATGGAAACCATAGCTTGTTGCTTATAACCTTATACAATTGGTAACTTGAAACTTCAAACTGTGCTTCAGACAAGCGCCTCAGACTCTTTCGAACTCGAGAGCTACGACGCGTTCAGGAGGCGAGGCGGATGGGGTGGGTCGTGGGTCGTGGTTTTCATGAGTGAGTGGAAAAAAGTCATGTGACTTTCATTTTGTAAGTAGTATAAATGATGATAATATTCCTCATTATTTTTGCAATATGCATATCAGTGTAACCGTAGTGGCACACTGACGACAGACCTTTCGAAGACGGATGCAACGGATAGATATATAGACAGATAAGCACGTGGCTGGCGAAATTGTTTCTACTTACAAATAAAATATGAAGCCCAGTTTACGCCCGTGATATATATACAATGCATACATACATACATACTTACATACATACATACATACATACATACATACATACATACATGCATGCATACATACATACATACATACATACATACATACATACATACATATATCCATACATGCATACATGCATACACACATACACATACATGCATACATACATACATACATACATACATACATACATACATACATACATGCATGCATAAGTCAAAAGGTGGGAAAGGATTAAAGCTAATCGAAACATGGGTGGGACATCCGAAACTATGGTTGGGGACAAGTTTCCAATTTCCATAGACTTGGCGGCTGAGAACGCCTGGTTACAGGCAAGGGCAGAGGGATCTCAGGGCGCGGATATACAAAACCTCTTCCGTTCCTAATGTTTGTCTTAACCCACTACTACACAGAGGTTTCCCTGGGTTGAATGAAATCGTATGGTGCGTGACCCATAACAATCCACTTCCTACGATGACGGGACTTTACAAATTCTGTTCTGGCTAAGAAAGGAATACATAGAAGACTTATTGGTCTTTAACCCATTCAACTCCGATGACAAGATGTCTTGTCATTTGGTCAAATAAAACAAAAAATCATAAAACACAAAAATGTTTGATCAAACACCAGAAAAATATGACGTCAATCCTCGCTTCGCTGCGAGCGAAGCGAGGATTGACGTCATATTTTTCTGGTGTTTGATCAAACATTTTTGTGTTTTATGATTTTTTGTTTTATTTGACCAAATGACAAGACATCTTGTCATCGGAGTTGAATGGGTTAAGGGGCTGCTTACGAATTGAAAGGTGTTAACAGTGGAAATTGGAACCACTGACTTGGTTTAAGTGTATGAGCTCACGATACTGAGAAATAAGTTAGATTGGGCGCTTTTTAAGTGTCAATTGTTTTTGACCTTACAACATGGACGAATAGTATGTTCCAAACATTTACAATGCGATTAAGAAAAATATCATTGGTGCTCGATCTCTAATAGACTATTTTGTAACCTTTATTTCTTGTGACATTACTATGGCCCACGATAAATCAATCATCTATGTTCATGGAACATTTTGAATATTTCATTTAAATCACCCCCGCATTCTACGTTTGGAGAAACTAGACACATGGGTTCACTTAGACGCTCTTCATAGGGTTTAATACGTAAACGAGGGATCATTTTAGTAGACGTACTGCTCCACAAACTACACCAGACCGCTGTTTCTGACAGATTATATCTGTCCATGCACGTGTGAGTGACCTAGAATTATGGAATGTTTTTCTGTACTTTTTCTTCTTCTTCTTCTTCTTCTTCTTCTTCTTCTTCTATTTATATATATATATATACATTATATATATATATATATATATATATATACATATATATATATGTATATATATATATATATATATATATATATATATAATCAACCTCCTTCAGAAATAATTCGTTTGTTTTTAGGACCTTCACTACCCGTTTCTATAGCATTTAGTTCCTCTAATTTGACCAATTTGCCTATTTATTTTTCTTGTTCCATGGTTTCTTTAAAATGAGTTAACCAATCTTGCACGTTAAACTAATCTATAATACTAATACAAAAACTATAGTAACAATAAAAATTTTATAAAGATGGATGAGGTAGTACTGGGAGAAATCTTTTTCTAAATCTAAATACACACTTGACCCAGCCATCGTTCTCATGCAGTACAAACATTGATCTAGCCCTCCTATTTTCCTACCCCCTCTCTTGCTCCTCCTGTCCCTCTTTTTCTTCCTATTCTTCTTTCTCCTCTTCCACCTCTTTCTCTTCTTTTCCATCCTCTCTCTCCTGCTCCTTCTTTCTCTTGCTCCTCCTCCTTTTCCTCTTCCTCGTCCTTATTACACTCCTCGTAGTTCCTACTCCCCCTCTTTCTCCTCCCCCACCTCTTTCTCTTACTTTTCATCCTCTCTCCTGGTTTTTCTTTCTCTTCATCCTCGTCTTTTCCTCTTCCTCATCCTCCCTCCATCCTCATTAGTATATTTCGTTCACCTTTACTGACATTCAACGAAGTCGATCTACTTTTAGCCTCCTTATCTAGCCTGACATAACCCTGACCCCGACCTTTTTCCCTGGTTATCTGCCCGTTCAGCGACTTCGAAGCCTCCAAGATCTGGTATCGCGTACTCTGCCCTGTGGGAAATGTACAGACTTCTGCCTCGCGATTCGAAGGGAGAACTTAACGTAGAGAGGAATCGTAAGCCGTTGCGATTGTGGTGACTCTGGCAACCGTCGGTCTGTGAGTTGCAGTCGACTATATTCTTTTGTCACTAAATGGTCGGGGCTGTCGCTCAGGTTCATTAGTTTTGGTTTGACCTATCAAGTTATTTACTTGACTTGCCTTTTCTACTTCAAGCGAATTTTATTTTTATCATTAGTAACAGTGTCATTATTGTTATTATCACCATTATTATTATCATTATTATTATTATTATTATTATTATTATTATTATTATTATTATTATTATTATTATTATTATTATTATTATTATTATTATTATTATTATTATTATTATTATTATCATTATTATTATTACTATTATTATTATCATTATTATTATTGTTATTACTATTATTGTTGTTATTATTATTATTATTATTATTATTATTATTATTATTATTATTATTATTATTATCATTATTATTATTATTGTTGTTGTTGTTGTTATCATTATTATTAGTAGTAGAGGTAATGGTGGTGGTAGTAGTACTCTAAGAACGCAACGGAAATCGCTTTTCAAAGCCGCTTGACCCATACTTATAATATGCTCTCATTATGGTAATTACCGGTTGTGTACGAAGCCGAGGAACTAGGGAGGGCAGTAAAGTGACCTCGCATATCCGGGGCCTACATTCCAAGGTCAGAGGGTCGGGGGGAATCGGGGGAGTCGGGGCGGGGGGGCACCTGGTCAGGTCAAATGGCGTTGGCAGACCTCCCTCTACTGACCACTGGGCGGTGCGGTTTAGCTGGTAGTGTCTTGTCTCAGCGTTGATGTTGTTCTTATCCTTGTCCTTGTCCTCCTCCCTCTTCTTCATTTTCATCTTCCTCTTCTCCCTCTTCCCCTTTTCTCTCTTCTTCTTCTTCTTCTTCTTCTTCTTCTTCTTCCTGTCGTTATTATTGTTACATTTTAGTGTATGTCTGTTCGTTTATGTGTTTTTCTTTTGTGTATTTTTGGTAATGTACATATGTTGCGAGAGAACAAGTTTCATGGGAGCAATTTGGTTTCATAGAAGGGAAAGGAACAGCAAATGTAATTTTTATAATAAGAACGATTATGGAGAGGATGATAGAAAAACAACAAAATGTATATATTTGCTTTGTTGACTACGAGAAGGCGTTTGATAGGGTAAGACATGAGGATTTGATAAATATTTTGGAAAGAGTGGATATAAATAGCAAAGACATGAGTATCATCAGAAATTTGTATTGGAAGCAAAGAGCAGCAGTGAGGGTACGGGGAGGAAGAACAGAATTTCAAGCTTTAAAGAGGGGAGTGCGTCAAGGCTGTGTTATGTCTCCAGATTTATTTAATTTATATGGGGAGATGATCCTTAGGGAATTAGAGGGAATGGAAGGGATTAAAATTGGAGGATTTAATATAAATCATATCTGATATGCTGATGACACGGTATTGGTGGCTGACTCAGAAGAAAAACTGCAACATCTATTGAATGTAACCGTAAGAGCTAGTGAGGAGAAAGGTTTAAATGTAAATATGGAGAAAACTAAAATACTTGTGGCCAGTAAAACAGATCCACCAAGAGTGCAAGTATAAATAGCAGGGAGAAGAATAGAACAAGTAACCAAATTTTCGTACCTGGGAAGCGTATTGACAGAAGATTGTAGATGTGAAAAAGAAATAAAATCAAGGATAGCGATAGTTAAAAGCACGTTTCAGAAAATGAATGGGGTTTTAACAAACAAGAAAATGTCTACAGATATAAGGAGAAGAACAGTTAAAACATTTATATGGTCAACACTACTATATGGTTCAGAAGCGTGGACAATCAGCAAAAAATTGCAGGAAAACTTAGAAGCAGCAGAAATGTGGATATGGAGACTCCTCATATGACAGGTTTGAAAGTGTTAAGGTCATTTATGTGGTTGCTCTCTAGATTCGTTCTTTTTTTTTCTATATTCTTTTTGGTGCTGGTTGACCATAGTGTCGCAGCATACTCCAGTCTAGACCTTATTAGTGTGACTAGTATTTTTTTTTTTTTTTTTTTTTTTTTTTTACAATATCTTCGCCTAGATAGGTAAAAGCAGCCTTTATTGGTGTTAGCAAGTTATAAGATTCTCCGACAATTTTGTTTATCTGTTTATCAGGGGACATGTCATTTGAGATAATTACTCCCAGGTCTTTTTCAGATACCTTTTTCTTTACTTCCTTTGTTCCAATTCTATATTGTCCTGATATTCTTTTACTTTTTTCGAACTCAATTATGCTACATTTCTTTATATTGAAGTCTACTTTCCACTTTTGCCTCCATTTTCAAACCTTCTTTAGGTCTCTCTGTAGTGATTTACAATCTGTTTCAGTATTCACTTTCCTCAGCAATATAGAATCATCTGCTTAGAAGCTCATTTAAAAATCCACATCTTCATCCATGTCATTCACATAAAATAACGTACATTATTAGAGCCAATATTGATCCCTGTGGAACTCCACTAATCACCTCATCCCAAGCTGAACTCTTTTCTCTGAGCACTACTCTAATTTTTCTGCCATGCAAGAAATCCTCCATCCAGTTCAGTAGTTTACCTTGTATCCTTCCTATGTTTTCCATTTTTTTAAATAATTTTTTTTGTACTTTGTCGAAGGCTTTTTGTAAGCCTAGGAAAGCACAATCAGCCCATGTCATATATTTTGTCCACTTATTATCCTTTACATTATTTTAGTATCCAATTTGCAATTCCGTCTGGGCCGTGTGATTTCCTGACATCAAGGTTCGTTAAACGATCCATTATTATTAGACAATGATGTCTTTCTCAACTTGTTTTCATGAGTTCTTAAAGTTCTCCCGTCCCTGACCAAGAGATCTCTTCTGTTAATGTAGTGTATCCCTTTCAGCGACCTGAATACCTGTTTCTCTTCGATCTTTCAACGTTGGCAGATCCAATGCTTTTAGTCAACTCATGTGGTCTATCTGCCAGATTGGAAACCAGTTTGACAGATAAATCATGTGTGTGTGTCTGTGTGTATGCGCGTACGAATCTCCCAGTAATTCTTATTCGAGTTCGATCGAATGGTAAGTGGGGGGTGTCTGTTCAATATATTAGTCTTAGGTGTTCGCCGAAGATCCCCGGAAGAACAAGAAGAGAGAGGTGGTGGGACATATCTAGATAGATTTCCTTTTATTGTACGTTTTTTGCGCACATCATTTTATTATGCATTTTTTAGCATCTGCAAGATTGAATTTATATGCACTGTATTAACTTTTAGATAATTTGAAATGTATTTGTTTTTGTCAAAGTTGAAGAATTCGGGGAATATGCGTTGCAATTTGTCGTGGTCCAGCGCCTCTGAAAAATTGAAGAACCACAGTTTTAAGTTATATGATGACACCACACCCACCCGGTAAATCTCATAGCCCGAATGAAATCGTATGGTATTAGAATAGTGTGTGTATCATTAAGCATTTAGCATATGTCATGTCAATATTTTCATCTTTGTTAAAAAAAAGTAAGCGATGTTAAATGACAAGGGAGTCCGCCAAAACAGTAGGTCCTCACGGAAGAGGGTTGAGAAACACTGATCCTGATGCATCCCCCAGAGATCACCGCTGCATTTACTCAGACCAAATGACCACTTCTCCAACCAGGGGGATTACCACGTACGCAAAGCGGTTCAAATCTCCTGCGACCAGTGTACGGGATTAGCAGCAGCACGTACCGGGTTCCCCCACCCCCCACCCCCCACACACCTCGCTTCTGCCCCTGCGGATATTATTATTATTATTATAGCAGCTTTTGAAACACCGCTCTGGTGTCGTTTAGCGGTCTCGGTCTTTGTGCGGACTGGGAGGGGTATCCAAACTACTCAGTGGGCATTATTTCTGAAGTTACTGTCCTGTTGACTTTGTCGTGCAAATAGGCAGCCTCTTGTGTGCGCGTGTGCATGCATAAAGACGCATGCACATGAGTGCCGGCCAGTACTTTATATGTCATTGATTACTTATTTATTTACTTATTTCAGGCGCCTACAGGCATCAACATAACCGCTCGTTAATTTGTTATATTTTTGGAACACACCAGAACCTCAGAGGCGGTATCAGCACAAGTTCGTGCATCCCAAAGAAAGTGTTGGGGAGGGCGTATCTTTCTACCATTTTACGGAAGAACTTGTCCTCTGGACGTTGCTATGCGGTAGCGACATAAACTTGCGGAACTCCAAGTCTTGAAGACTTAGGATCTCAATGAAAGTCATGAGTGCGATAGGTTCTCGAGGCTTTACAGAGGCATTTTCTTGATGTTTTGGGTAATGCCGACGATTTTTTAGTCAGTCGACGGAGGGACTCGTGACAAATTGAGGGCTTAGGCGATCAAAACCTCAATTTTGTCCGGAACCCTTTAGCTGAATCAAATCGTGTGGTATCGTCGGGAACAGAAATCTATGTGGTATAACACTTTCTTCAAAGAGTTACTGTTCTGTGGATGAGGTCGACCCAAGATCTTTGATATGACCTTCAGTCAAGCTATACGTCACTTGTTCGCTCCCCCAGTCAGCTGTCGAAAGCCGGCTGTTGGTCTACTTCTGACATTCGCTCTTCTTTCTTCCCTCCATTCCTCCCTACCACTCCCCTTTTCCTTTCCCTCCTTCTCTCCTTTCCTTCTTCTCCCTCTCTTTTTCTCTCGCATCTTTCCTTCGTTCTCTCCTTCTCTTCCTCTCTCCCATACCCACGAACCCTTTCAAAGTTTGGTGGCCGTGAACAATCACCCGCTTGTGGGGGCACTGCTGTCCTGACCCGCCGTGCGGAAAATACCCAAATCTCTCCATCGAGAGTGGATAAAGAGGCCCAAAGGAAAAGAAAGGGTTGGTGGCTTAGGGAATGGGGGGTCACGGCGACCTCCTCGGGGGGGGGGGGGCGTTGCCTACAGAGCCTCTTGTCAGGATCTCCTTCCTAGCGCCCTTTGTCAAACGACGACAGAGCGAGTGGTCCAAAATGGGTTCTTGACTGTTTGGGAGAGGGAAGGAGCCGGGGGGGAGGGGTATATGGGTTGCTCCCTTGGGAGTGGGGCTGCTGCCGGTCCAATAGGGACTTTTGGTGGTTTGGGGGAGCATATTTAGTGAGGAGGAGGGGGGGGGGTTGAGGTTTGTTTACATGGATGGTGCCGTCAGAAAAACTCTCCATCTGGAGGTGCTCTCTCCTGTGGGCGGGGCCCTGGTCACACTGAATTATTTTTCCAGCTTGCATGGTGAGTGATGGGAGAGGTAAGGTGAGGTGTGGGTGTGCTAATGGATGACCAGGTGGTTTAAACCAAGGTTAAGATTAATCTCTTATTTGGCACGGAAATGAGAGATCAGTTATATAAATTAGCGACAGCCAGAATATGAAAAATATATTTTTTTTTCGGTGCCGACGGGATTAATCGAGATGGGTTTAACTTTTTTTTCTTTCTTTTTTTAAGACCGAAGGAATGCCACTGGAAAAAAAAAAATTGCCTGTGCACTCAGAAAGAAAACTATAATACGGAAGGGGTCTTGACGTTTTGTACAACACATATTCATTAGTTGGGTCACCTCCCAACAGCTACCGATGATTGCCACTCGCCCTGGTTATCCGAGCACATTTGGAGAAGGCTTTGTTTACAGCTAGCCGTCTCCAGTTGGAATTTCTTCACCACCTGTTCTTCATGCAAAATAATGCAAAGAATTCCATGGATATAAACAGAAGAACATAAGAACGAGGGAGACTGCGAAAGACCATAAGCAGTTCCATATCCGTTACTAGCTATCATCCTTATCCATAAAGTTATCTAACCTTGCATGAAAGTGGCAGTTGCCGACAAGTCTATCGAAATAAACACCATTGGAGGACGGAGCCTCCTTTATTATTACTTGGAAAAGCTGTATCAAGCAAAACGTTGTTCTAATAAAAGCTCTGTCTTCGCATAGTAGTTATCTAACCTTCTTAAAACAACCAATAGTTTCAGCGCTCATGGAAAGAGATTTCTCATGCTCATAGGGATTGTTAGTGAAAAAGGAAAAAAAAACTCAATAAATTAATTTAGGCCTAGGAAGTTCCTCTGTACTGAATAAAATTGTCCGGCATGATGTCCTGTAATAGGGCACAACAAAGTCTTCAGGGGTGGTGGAAGGTTAGTCGAGATAATTTTTAACCACGCGAAGGTTGGGGGTCATCCTACCTCTAGAGTAATTTAAAACATATTGCTGCTGCCTAAGGCCGCTTTCACACGAGCGTTTCTGTACGCGCGTTCGGGTGCGCCGCGTTTTAACTTTCAATGGAGTTCAATGGGACCTTTCCCACGACGCGTTTTGCGGTCCCATTGAACTCCATTGAAAGTTAAAACGCGGCGCACCCGAACGCGCGTACAGAAACGCTCGTGTGAAAGCGGCCTAACCCCCTTGGCTTAATAAAACCGACTGTCGCTAAGATAAAATGTGTAGAAAGAGACCACCGTGCCGAGTCGGTCAGTCAAGGTCGCTACTGTGAGACCTCCCTCAGACCAATGGAAACTTCCGACATCAGGCTAGAAAAAAATAAATAAAAGGTTCATCGTCTCTAAGGTGTTTGAGAAAGAGAGGAGGAAGAAGGCGAGGTTTGAGGCTTGGGAAGTTAGGGAGAGAGGGAGATGAGTTTGGAAGGAGAGCAGGGGAGAAATGAAGGTGGTGGAAGATAAGTGGAAGCGGGGACTGTATCCATGGGATTGTAGTTACGAATAGTGGATTTTATCCCCCCCCCCCCTTTTGACATCGTGACATTCGAAGATTTTGGAATAGTCCACTTCAGAAGTGGGTCCGTGTTATATATCCTTCTAGTTTTTCGGAAAGGTGCTTTGAAGCACATTAGAGGGTGGACCTAGCTGGGATCACCGTAGAAACTGATCCATCTTGCTTCTCCCACAAAACGAAACATTATCGCAGCCATGCAGTCTCCTCATATTTTGGGCTTTCAGTGTCATCGACATGAGCAAGAGCTACGAGGCGAAGAGGAATGCTGCCGTCCTTCCATTTATATTACTCAAAGTGGTTCAGCCAAGATCACTTCACTTAATCGCGGTGACGAGCAGAGGTCAAACTCCACTCTTCAAGGACTTGAATGCACCTACAGTGCTTTGACCCACTCGGTCCATTTTGTAGATCTAGAATAACTGAATCAAACAAGAATTGCATTAAGACAACGCGTAGCTGCAAAGAGGCTATTTCAATTCTTTACTTCAAGAAATGCATCATGCACTGTATTTTGGAACAAAATATATATAATTTTTAATTTTCCTCTAATCTTTTCATGATAAAGATATACGACCAAGAGGGATATAATACTTATGTTTTCATGTTTATACTGATTGTATTCAGTGTGGGCTAGGGTGACGATTTTTTAGGTGGATATTCCGGGGTGACATTTCTCCAGGTAGCCCGAAGATTTTGTTCAGGTGAGGGAATTTCATTGAAATAAAGCTATCTCAGATCTCTTCGGGATGCTGAAGCACCTTATTGACTTTATTTTGTGATGCCAGGTCATTCTACTGAAGAAGAATAAGGAGCTGAGGGGGATATCGAATAAGAT
This sequence comes from Oratosquilla oratoria, assembly GCF_046742065.1. Classification (NCBI taxonomy): domain Eukaryota; kingdom Metazoa; phylum Arthropoda; class Malacostraca; order Stomatopoda; family Squillidae; genus Oratosquilla; species Oratosquilla oratoria. Next base: position 49,871,090 of record NC_134777.1, on the reverse strand, counting down.
TAGGGAGGCATTGGGAGAGGTGAATCTTTACCAAAGAAAATAAGTAAAATCAAAAGAGGGAAAGTAGGAAGAAGAAGACTGGAGTGAGAGGAATGCTAGAAATAGGTATCTCGAGGGCGGGTCACGACTGACCCCATCCAGGCTCTAAATTGAGCAGTTGGTAACCGTTGAGTCTCGTTTGTTTGGGTCTGTACTTTCTTTGGGTTGGGGAACCAGCGTCCCCCTTCTCCTCCTCCCTCTTCCCCTCCTCCTCTGCCTTTGTGGTCAAACTCGAAGAGCTGGTTGACAGGTCACGCGCTCCGGTGGTCTTGGCGTCGTCTCCTGGGACACACGAAAAAGTTTTCGAAACTTCTTGACCTCATCATTTGATGACATTTGACGTTAATTACAGGGTTTTGTGCCGTGTATACATTACAGACACGTCTGGAAACAAAAACAAGTACGTATTTATCCATGTGAACAATTTACGTAGACCGAAAAAGACAAACTAAAACAAAATAGAGTAAAGTAAAATAAAAACAAGACTGACAGAGAATACTTACTCGCAAAGAAAAGGAACACGGTTAGCGAAACCAGGTAATATCGGTGATTCAAGTCTAGAGCGACACAACTCAGAACGGACGTAGGCATGACGGTGGTCCACCAGCAAATCCCTTACAGAGATATCGAAAGGAACCTCTCACGCCTTCGAATCTACCACAAGAAGCTCAAGCGAGCCGCCAGGATTTGTAAGTTAACAAATGCTAATCGTAATACATTGCATGCGTATACATGTGTGTGTGTGTGTGTGTGTGTGTGTAAATGTGTATATACTAGCATATGTATGCATGCATACACATATCGCAGCCTACCAAGTCATAAGAATGAAGGAGACTGCAAGAGACCATAAGGCCTACACTAGGTAGTTCCGTGTCCATTACCAACTGTCAATACCATCCATAAAGTTGTCTAACCTTTTCTTAAAACAGCCGATAATTTCGGCGCTCACTATATGGTTACCAAATCTATTCCATTCGTTGACCACCCTATTAGTAAACCAGTTCTTGCACATTTCCTTCTTAAATTTGAATTTGTCCAATTTAAATCTATTACTGCGAGTCCTGCCATATTGTCTTAATACGATGACCTCGTTTGTGTCACCCTTGTTAAAGCTCTTGATCCACTTGAACAACTCTATTAGATCATACCGCACTCCGCGTCTTTCCAGTGTAAATTAAGGTGCCTAGGCCTGTCTTCGTAAGGTAAATTTCTGAGCCCATTTATCATTTTGGTCATTCTCTGATTCTAGTGAATTGATATCCATTCTATGAGACGGAGGCCAAAACTGTACCATATAATCAAGGATGGGTCTGACAAACGTCATGGGCCAAATGACTTTCTGTCGGACCTTATTCTGAAGTACATATTCACTGCAAGAACACAATGAGGTTCTAATCCTTGTGGTCCTTTTATCAATGCCTTCATACATATATATAATCAGAATTGCGATTATCATTGTTAGCGTCATTATCATCACTATAGTTTTGTGAGAGTGCGAGATGTAGATGTGGGAAATGAACTGCCGGATAGTGTAGATGAGAGAATGCTGACCTGGCTTGGGCATGTGCCATGAATGGGACGCCCTATGAATAAATGAGGAGAGACTGACAGAGTGTAGAAAGTATAAATGGATTGAGTGAGCCTGAGGGGAAGGCCGATATTGAAATAGATCAGTGGTTCTTAACCTTTTTCAGTGTCCGTACCCATTGGTTATCTCAGAACATTTTCTCGTACCCCCATCCAATATAATTACAATCCAAACATATGAAAAGGATTAGTGATAAATCTTGCTGAGAAATTATTATATATATTCCATTATTGAACTCCTAGGTGTTCAGAATTGGAATATATATAATAATTATATATATAATATAATAATTATATATAATAATATTATATATATTATTATATATGTAATATAATAATTATATATATAATATAATAATTTCTCAGCAAGGTTTGTATCACTAATAATTTTCATAGGTTTGGATTGAGGGGGAGTGGGTGGGGGATAGGGGTGAGGGAGTATGTATGAGAAATAAATTGACGTAGCCTGAAGGGATTTCTCCCCGTCTTCTCCTTTTCTGCATGAGGGGACGGAGAGGGGGATCGCCGAATTTATGAAGCGGCATTGCTGTGGGTGTGCTATGTCTTGCGACACTGCTTCTGACCCAGGGCAGTGGACAAGATACAGGGATGACCCGTCATCCAGGAGGTGCCAAGATAAGATGGAGGGAAGAGGGTATAGGGGAGTGGAGTATGTAGGGGATGGAATGGGTGGGAGTGGTTTCTATGTTTTGTATGTATTACTGAACAAAGGTACTTTTTTATTTCAAATTGAGAATGTCAGTTTGTAGGATACAATGAATACACATTATGATTTATCATGGTAAATATACAGTACCATTGCACTGGCTATCATGTCTCGTACCCCTAGGATTAAGGTTTCGTACCCCAGGTTAAGAAACACTGAAATAGATGGATAGGTGGAGTGAAGGGGGGCTTTAGATGTACGTGGATTGTCTGTTGCGTAGGGAAGAGAATGCAAATGATAGGAGTGGATGGGAGGAAACTGAACAGATAAAGGGATAACTCGGCCATAGGGGATATTCATTCTCTGTTTCATAAATAATTTTGCAACCAGCCCCTGTTTAAACCACCAAGTCCGCTTTGCAGGTTGCCGGGGGTGTTGCCAATGAAGCACAAACACATCGAGTAAGGACCGTGGTGAACCTCCGATGGACTGTCCATGTGAGCGTCTGGAACATTCTTTCCTTCTTCCAAAACGATCGACAACCCTTTTTATCGGCGGAGCTTAGGAAGTTCAAACTGGATATAGTGGCCCTCTCAGAGGTGAGAAGAACAGACAGTGGTGAGATCAGTAGTGGTCAGGCTGCATTGATGACCCTCCTTCGCGGGAGTGGCTGTAAGCATATCTAGCCGAATACAGCACGTCGTTAAAGAGGTTACTCTGGTTATTAAGCGAATGATGTTGATAGGGTTGAAGCACACTTTGAGTTTCATCTAATTGCAGTATATGTTCCTACTGAGACGTGTGAACTTCAAGAGATGTTCTATGCCAACCTTGGCTCTATAGTGGACCCGTGCCCGCGACGGGATACATTTGTTGTTTTTGGGCGACTTCAATGCGATTATCGGCACCGAAAGAGGTGACCATGAAGTATGTATTGGCCTTCCATGGTTCTGGAACCAGGAACACTAACAGCTTTCTCCTTCTGAACTTGCAACGTTTAGAAGGTTGAGGATTGGTGGTTCCTGGTTCCAAAGATAAGTGCCACACAAATTTACTTTGTATAGCACATCATTGTTAGCACTTGTTGGAGGATAGTACAAAACTGCAGGGTTTGGCAGTGCTGAGTTATTTTAGATTGATCACAAAATTATGGTCGCAGCACTCAAACTGCTCATCAAGTTGAGGGGAATCCCGAGATGTAACCCACATGGATTTCATCTGGAGAAGCTCAGGAATGATGCGTGTGGCCAGGAGTATGCTGCAGCAATCTTTAATCGGTTTGAAGAGCTCGACACCCTTGATGACCCTGAAGAATTATGGGATACCTTCAAATGTGAATTTTTGAAAACTGCCTAGGAGTGCAATGGAGAGCATCCAAGATCGAGGAGTGGTGTGGCTTCACGTGAGACACTCGAGAGTATAGAATTGGTCCATGCTGCTAGAATGGTTGGGGACCTGGACCAGCACAGGGTTAAGAAACGGCAGACTAAATCTCTTATGAGGATGAATAAAGAGAAGAAGTCAGTGAAATTGCTGAGTATATCAAGGGTCATTTTGATGTAAAATACTCCAGACCTGCTTCCTGAGCCCTGAAGAAACTCCACTTCAAATCTGTGACCCAAAAGAGCACAGTCCGAACAACTGATGGCCAGCTGGTGTCAGGCGTAGAGGGATATAACCCATTTGCCGAGTATTTTGAGCTCATGGGTAACCCTTCAAGCGGACAGCTTCCCCTTGATGATGTTTGAGTGGCGATTGCTGTTCCACCGATAGATGATTCTCCTCTCTATTTGTGGAAGGTCAAAGAAGCTGCAGATAAGTTGAAGGATGGAAATTCAGCTGGTTTACGCAACATCACTGCGGAGTTGCCGAAAGCTGGAGGTGAGGACATGATCCGCTACTGCTGGCATGCGAAGAAACTCCGCTCTAAATGTGTGATCCATGGGAAGCATAGTCCGAACAACTGGTAGCCAGGTAGTGTCACGTGTAGAGGGGTGTATCCCCTTTGCCGAGTACTTTCAGCAGTTCCTCATGTTCATGGGTCCTTTTATGCTTGTCATCATACATACACATAATCAGAATTGCTATTATTATTGTTAGTGTCGTTAGCATCACTAATTTTGTGAGTGAGAGATGTTGCTGTCAAGAAGTACTTTTAAAGATTGGCATTGCTCATGGTGTTATTGACACACTCAGTTAGAGTATATGGGGTTGTCGATATATATGCAGGAGAAATAAGATCAGAATCTTTAAGTCACTTGTTCTCCTTGTCTTGCTGTACGAGTGTAAGGCATGGACATTGAATGCTGACTTGAGGAGGTGTCTCGATGTCTTTGATATCAAATGCCTTTGGAGATTCATAGGGTATCGTTGTAATGACTTTGTATCAAACTATAGACTACTGTGAGACTCAGGTTAAGCCAGTTGCCAGCATATTTCGTGAACGTCAACTCCCGCTAATAGGATTGTCTCCACAAGAGACAACATTTGATGGAGGAGACGAAGAAGGGGACGCCCACAAAATTCATGGTTGGGGTAAGTTGATCGAACCTGTCGAGAGCTGTTTAGAGCTGGAAGGGAGGAAGGGTGACTGCATGGGAGCTTGCTACTCGAAGAGACCGTGGGGAATGGCGACGGTGTGTGAGTACAGCACCGCGCTCCCTGGCGTATGTTCCCAATTGATGGTGAGTGCCCTATCAAGAGCCATTAAACTGGCAATTAAGCGAAGTTGCCAGTCATCATTTGCATGACTTATTTCAAAACAGTTATTTTGGGGAGATCGAAGGGCAATGTTCAGAATCCTATAAATTCTGTGACGCCATGTGGGCACACTCGCACGTACACATGCACGCGCACACGCACATACACAAACACACACGCACACACATGCAAATACACACACACACACACACACACACACACACACACACACACACACACACACACACACACACACACACACACACACACACACACGCACGCACACCCACACATATATATATATATATATATATATATATGTATATATATATATATATATATGATGTAAGCGGTGTAGGAAACACAGGAGTCTTAGTCTTGAGTTTATTCCTGACTAGTTTCGCAG